>NC_064564.1:112535301-112838738 GCF_937001465.1 Orcinus orca | reverse complement strand
TCTCCGTTCAGAAGCTCCCAGACCGCCCCTGGAGGGCAAACTTGACCCCTCCAAGGTGAAAGCAGCAGGAACAACATAGTTGGCAAACGCCAAGTACCGGGCTCTTTGACACGAGTTGTCTGGCGTATGTGCACCAAGCCTGATAGAACCACAGTTGTCTCACAGCAGAGCAGCTCAGCTCTCAAGTGAGGGGCTCAGACGCTCTCCCCAAAGCCACAGAACTAAAGGGATGCAGCCGAGACTTGAACAGTCTGTGTGGCTCTAAACAGCAGACCCCAACCAACCACCAGCAACCTCTCCAGAATGGAGCTTTTCCTCTATCCAGCACCCACCCCTCCCCTGCCAGGGAGACTTGTCTGCAGCCCGACTCCGTACCTCAGGAGTGATGGAGCCACAGAGCTGGCTGATGAGGGCAAGCTGGTGCTGCTCTGTGTTGCCCTGCATGATAGGGCTGCGGGTCCACATCTCTGCCATGATGCACCCAGCGCCCCACAGGTCAATGGGGGGGCCGTAGTCCCGCTCCCCTGAGAAGAAGAGCACACCAGGAGGGCCCCTTGAGCCCGACAGCCTCCTGAGAGGCAATGCCCCCGGGCCGGGGGCTCAAGAAGCCCTGGCAGCGGGGGGCTGAGGCCGGGTAAGTGCCCAGCCCCTGCTTCCCTCTGCCAGCTCGGGAGAGTCCTCACCGAGCAACAGCTCCGGGGGCCGGTACCAGAGCGTCACCACACGGTTGGTGTAGCGGTTGGGCTGGCTGTTCTTGGCCAGGCTGAAGGCCCGGGCCAGCCCAAAGTCTGCCAGCTTCAGAACTCCATCGCGGGTGATGAGCACATTAGCCGCCTTCATATCCCTGTGCAGGATCTGCAGGAAGCACAAAGGCGAGGGTTCCCGAGGGTCCTTTAGCCACACCCACCCCACAGTGAGAGCAAAGGCCAGCCCAAGCCTTGGTCTCTCCTCCCCTACTCTGGCCCCCACCTTGTTCCTGTGGATGTAGTAGAGACCATTGAGCAACATCTGCATGACCCTCTTGATCTCAGACAGTGTGAACTTGACTAAGACGTTGCTCAGCAGCCCGGCAAGGTCATGCTCGCAGAAGTCAAACACCAGGTATATACTGCCTTTGCAGCGGTTATAGGGGGAAGCTGAGACCGGAAGGATGAGGGGGACAGAGAGGGACAAGAAAAAAATCAAAAATCTCATATGCAACTCACTTTCCCACAAGCAGCTCCTACCCTCTCCAACCTATGGACCCCTGGATATCCAGGTGCGAATTCCTTCACAGGTAAAATATTTTCTGAGCACCTTCTCTGGGCTGGGTACTGTGGCAGGCCCCGAGGAGGCACCTGCTCTGATGAAAGGGCCACAGAAAGCAGTCACACTTGGTACGTCTGGGTTAAGAAGAGGCAATGTAAGTATGTCCAGTTCCAACTTTTGCAAACAAAACCTTAAGCAATAAGCCTCATTTCCTCCATCTGAAAATGGGGATGAGATCCGAACAACTTACCTTTGGTTCGACAGATCTCAATCAAGTTGACCACATTCTCGTGTTTTAGAAGCTGGAGGATCTTGATTTCCCGCAAGGCTGTAATGGGGAACTGGGTGGGAAAAAGACAGGAGAAGGTCAGAAGTGGGTGAGCGCACCACAAACCAAGGAACTGGCCAGGGAGTCCACAGGAAGGGTCAAAGGTTGGGAGACAAAGTAAGAGCGTAGGCTCTGAAATTAGCTGTCTCAAATGCCACATTTGTAAAATGGGTGTAATAGTATGTATCCCTCAAGGAGCTGGTTTCAGACAACGAATTGAAATAGCGATACTTCACACAAATGCTCTATTACTAGTTACTAAATGCTCCAACCTTATAAGTTTCTTCAACCTTATAAGTTTTAGCTCTATGCCTGTGTTTAACTGTGAGATGGTTAACAAATACAAAAATAAAGAAGCAAGTCTCTTGAAAGCTGGACCAGAGCTAAGATGGGGTGGGGGGTGGAAGGCACTGTTGTTTTTCAAGTGAATACCAGTCATCCTTTTAAAGTCATTGCATATAACTTATTATTATTTTACATTCAACTAAATTAAACCCTAAAGAAAAAGTGCTCAAAGCCTTCCTAACTTCAGGAACCAAGGTGCACTCCGTGCAAGCATGGGCTCCCCCTCCTGCCACCAACCATATTCACCTATGAATGAACTATGAAGCAGCTTTAAAACATGTGGATTAAAAGATTTAACTTGGAAGTCAAATTCCCTGGAATATGGAAATTTCCAAACACGTAAACTGAACCTATACGTGAGAGTCCCAGAAGCAGCAGGGTGGAAACCCAACCTCACGCCCAAGGGAGCTGGCCGACCTGCCCACCCCACCCGTACTCACCCCCTCCTTCTCATTCTCCATCAGTACCTTCTTCAGAGCCACTTTTTGGCCGGTCTTGCGATGCTTTGCCTTAAACACCTCCCTGCAGGCCGAGAGGGGGACCCAAGAGGACTCTTCAGGCCATTTCCGCAGGGCCCGCCCCTCCCCCACCAGAGGAGGACAGGAAAGGGAATCCGGGCGGGGCTGGGCCGGGTACCCAGGGCACTCGGCTACCCCACCACGCGGTGTCTTCGGTCCCTCTCCGAGCCTCTACCTCCTTCCCTCTGCCCCTTCTCCTCACCCGGGAGTCTCACGGAGAGATACCGTTCCACTCACATGCTCCTCTCTGCAACCCCTCCCTGCCCCCCATCAAGGGCCTCAAGCTCCTCCCCGCCAGCCAGCTCTGTCAGGCCCGGGCGGGCTGCGGCGCGGCCTAGCGAGACCACGGGACAAGTCTGTGACTAAATGGCTTCCCCACCAACTGGGCCCGGGCCTGGGCGTCCCAACGTCTGCCCGGAGGGGTGCAGGCTTAGGGCTCCCGGTCCCTGGGGGCCAAGCCTTACCCGAAGGTGCCTTGGCCGATTTTAGCGAGCTTCTCATATTTGGACACCTCATCACAAAAGGGGCATTCCACCGAGTCGTACTGCTTTGCCATGGCCGCCTCCAGTGCGCCGCCGCCACCTCCAGCCGCCGCCGCCGTCGCTGCTCCCGCTCCGGGTCCCGCCGCCGTGCTCCAGGCCCCTCCGCGGCCGCGCCACTTCCGCCTCCACGTCCACTTCCGGCCTCGCGGCGCCGACCCCACCTCTTCCGCCCGCCGCCCGCCGCCAGGCCCCCTGGGACTTGTAGTTCCCGAGAGGCCAGGAGGAGCCGGAGCTGCAGAGGCGCCTCCGCCACCGCCGCTGCCCCCGCCTCCGCCGCCGCCACTGCTGGCGGCGGCCCCGATCGGGGGCGCGGGGAGCCGGGGCGCCGGGGCTGGGGCTCGGGGTGGTCCGTCCCGCTGCATCGGCTCGGGCCGCCGCCGCTGCCGAAGCCGCTGCCGCTCTGGCGCCCGATCCGGGGCCAGCCGCAGTGCCCTGCTCCTCCTCCTCCGACGGCACCGCCTCCGCCAGGCTGCGCTGGGCGCGGGGCGGGGGGGCGGCCCCCGAGCCGCGGCCTGGGGGCTCCCTGGCCGGGCCCGGGCCCGGGGCGGCCGGGCGAGGGGGCCGGACGGGAAGAGCCGATGAGGAGGCGGCCCGAGAGCCCGGGAGGGGGCGCGTTATAAAGGGGGAGGTGCCCCAGCCTCGCCCTCCCCTCCCCCTCCTCCCGCCCCCTCGCTCCTCCCTCCCACCCTTCGCGGCCGCACCTGCCGCCGCCGCCGCCGCCGCCGCCGCCGCCGCCCGCTGCCGCCGCCCGCTCCCTGTCCGCCCGCCGCCCTCGGCGCGTCACCGCCCGCGGCCCCTCCTCCGCCTGCGGAGGTGGGGCCCCGCGCTCTACACCTGGCTGCGAGGCGACTCGCCGCGTGCCTCAGTTTACCTACACATGCTAGCTGCCGTGGGGAGCCCCTTCCTCCCCAGCTCGGGGTGCAGCCCCCCACAGGCGAAGGCGGGAGGTGCCGAGGGAGCGGCCTCCGGCCTGGGGAGGAGAGAACGGCCGCCACCGCCGCCTCCCCGGGCCCCTGCTACCCGCCGTTGATATGGCAACTGACAGCCGCCAGGGGGCGCGGCGACATTGGAGGTGGCGAGCGAGCAAAGCCCAGGCCTTCCATCCCTGGATCCCCTGTTCTCCGGGAGGCAGGGATGAAACCCACAGGACCCCCGTCCCCCCTGAGCTGAGCTCGAGCTGGTCGCGCCCAGGGTCAGTAGTCACAAAAGTAGCTAGCATTTACTCTGCACCCTTGTGTGCTCAGGAAGTGCTGGGAGTTCCTGCTGAATCCTGAATCAACAGCCCCATAGTCAGGATCACTAACCAATTTTACAGAAGAGCACATTGAGGCTCAGAGAGGTGAGGTCATTTGCTCAAGGTCACACAGTGACAAAGCTGGGACTCGAACCTTGTCTGAGTCTGAAGAGAATGCTCTTGACTCAGGCTATTTACAGTCTGTCCAGGAGGACAGCAGTCGTGCTGTTTGAGGCCTGTTGTCATGTGCCAGGCACCAAGCCCACCATTCACACATCTCCTTCTCTGGTCCTGTGCCCCCTTTCCCTACCCTGGCCCTTCCCCAGCATCTTTCTGATACCTTTCTGGCTCCAGGAGCCTCCTCTTTCTTCCTCCAGCCCTACTCAAAAGCCAGCCCCCAACAAGTCTGTCTTTCCAACTCCTCTGCACCTCTTCAATCTGCCCCTCCTCTCCAGTCCTCTGCCAATGGATCCTGAGTCCTGTCCTCCCCAGTCTGCCCTCTCCATCTGTCCCCCTCGGAGCACCCGCCAGATCATTCTGAAGCGGAGTCTGTATGTATTTCCCTCCACTGTCTTCAGGAAAAACAAAATAGTGACATTTGGGGCTCTTTCCATCTTCCCTTGTAGGTTGTGGCCACACTGTTTCCTACCCCCTGGGCCTCCCTGCCTTCGGGGCTGTGCTCTCTGATTGCACCCCAGTACCTTTCCCCGGTTGCTCTCCACCTCTTAGCTCACATGGCTTGGCCTTGAAGCTTCCTTGTAGGAGCAGTCAGGAATGGGTCTGGTGATCCTCGTGTCCCAAGAGACCCTGTTCTGCCATGGGGGACCCTTCCAGGTAAGGTCTTGAGGGTCAGATAAGGAGCAGAGAGCACTCTCCTGAAGGCAGTGTAGACCAGCAGGGGTTTGAGGCATGTCGGGGAGTGATCTGGGGTCAGCTTCACGGGCACACTATTAGAAGCAGAGTGGCCATTGGCTAAATTGGGGGTGGGGAGGGCAAGGAGGGAGAAAATAACAATTGTAGTAAGTACAATTTATCAAGGGAAAATCAATGGTCCAAGCTGTACGCTTCCCACTTTATGGGAATTATCTCAATTCTCACTCAGCAATATTACACTATTATTACCTCTATTGTACTCAGAAGGACTGAAATTCAGAAGTGCCGTCACTGGCCAGGGTCAAATAGCCGGCCAGTTGCCATACTGATATTTGAACCGGGTCAGTCTGGTGCCAACCCCAAGCAATTACCCGTGTCAGGACCCTACCCATCTGGGCTGAGGGTGGAGTTAGGGCACAGTCTTGTCACAGCACCACTGGCTGGGTGCCTTGGATGCCGGTGGGAGGTGTGGGAGGGGATAGTAGCATTGGAGGGGGTAGGTCTGCCATGGGCTTGTGTGGCTTCCACCATCAGACTCTCAGGCTGGGGCCCCTACTTGTTTCTCATGAGCCCTCGCTAAGTCACATCCTGTGGGCAGAGGCCTCAGCAAAAGTTCCGGTGGTGTCACCTCCTCCACCCCACCATCCCTGGCCTGAACCCTGACATCGCCAGTCACTTCCCCTCAGGGCCTCAGGCCCTCAGCCCTTCCTTGGGGAGGAATGCAGGCAGGAGCAGTCAGAAGCCCTTCAGCAGGCTGCCCAGGTGAAAGTGAGAAGAAATTAGGTCCTAGCCAGAGACAATTTCTCACTGACTTTGACTTCTGATTTGCTGGTTTGAGGGAAATGTTTCCTGTTTCCATGATCAGCTAAGCTGGCAAAACAGGGCATGTGGCCAATACTCAGGAATGTTTGCCGATTGACTGACCAGGCTCTGAGAGAGCCTCTGGTCCTGCTGCCATTTAGCAGTTAGGGAAACTGAGGCACAGAGTAGGAAAGGGAGCCACTGGCCAGCTGTTTGACCCTGGCCTGGACCCTCTGTTTTCCTCCCCCGAGTAGGAACAGGGTACGGGGCATATTGAGAGAAGAAAGGCTTGTGGGGTGGGGTGCTCTTGGCTGCCGGTCTGTCTGGGGAGACAGGGGTCACTGGATAGGGGGATACAGGACAGAGAGTGGCTGTGTGATGCCCACAGCCCTGCAATCCCATGGACATTCTGCCCACATCGGCTGGGTACTGACTGTGCCCGGCCCCGTGTTGTTATGTGTCAGACCCCTAGAACTTTATAGCACCCCTCTTAGGAAGTTGTTATTATGGGGCCAAAGTTACAGAAGAAGAAACAGGTTCAGAGTGGTGAAGTGGCCTGCCAAAGGCCACGCAGCGAGGGAGCTATGGAGCTGGGATTCAAAGCCAGGTCTCTTTGTCCCCCAATATAAGACAACTGAGTCAAGCTAGGGAAAGGTATCTACTGAGTGCTACAGTATAGCAGGCCTGAGGCCAGTATGGACGCATGAGGCCAGTTCTCTCAACGGAGCATGAGGTCTGTTTGGAACATGCATATAAAGACAAAAGTGAATGTAATACAGATGATAACTCTCAGTATAAACGTGTTATTTCATTGCCACAGGATACTGTGAGGGATGTTGTATTTGTCCAATTTTACTGATGAGAAAAATGAAGCTCAGAGAGTTGATGTGACTTTGCCCGAGGTGGGGTCTGAACTCAGGTTTGCCTGGGTCCAACACCTTTGACTATGACATTGAAAGCCTCCAATCCCTGATAGTACCTGGTCAGATTGCAGACGACTGTGACATAGACTTGGAGGAAGGAGGGCAAGGAGGGAGGGGACAGAAATCAGAGCAGCGTTCCTGGGGCACTATGGCTCAATCAGACCTCAGGGACTCAGTGGAGGCAAAAGATAGAGCCAGTGGAGGGACAAGTGGCATTCCGAGTGCGGGTCCGGCCCAAGCAAAGGCCTGGAGGTGGGAAAGCACTTGTGTGTTCAATGCTGCAGAGTGGGGCTGGGCTGGCCTCCAGCACTGGCTGAGGAGGGCCTGGGGGACAGCCACCCGCCAGCAGGTCCCCAGCCACACTCCCAACGGCCACTTGAGGCAGCACAAAGAGGGCTCTGAGCTCAGCGGAGCTGCCACACTGAGCCCCATTCATCCTCTCAGGGATGCAGCAACTGCCCTGGCACCTGGGCCAACGGCAGGGCTAGCCTGGCGCTGACAAGGCCCCTCCACCACGGCAACAGGGACTCATCGTGGCTGGGACTCCCAGGTTTCACACCACGTGCCTGCCCTGGGGTTCTCCTGGCCTGTGCCAGTCTGCCCCTGGCCTGAACCACCCCCATCCCTCAGCAACAACCACCAGGGTTTGCTGAGGCCATAGTGTACTGGCCCGGGTCATCATTTGCTCCTTTCGTCTTCCCAACAACTCCAGGAAGTGGGGGCTACTGTGACCCCATTTCACAGATGAGGAAACTGAGACTCAGAGAGGTAAAGTCTCTTATGGAGGATCACAGAGCAAGTCGGGAGTGGGCCTGGCCAGGAAGCCAGCACTGGCTGATGCCACAGCCTCAGCAGTTAGCCCAAATCACTGTGACTGCCTCTTGGGAGAGAAGCTGGGGAACCCACCCTCCACCTCCCACAGGGAAGACCCCCAGCTACCACCAGGCCACAGGCCCCTCTCCCTTTTCTGACAACAACCCAGAGATGGGAAGGGACACTGGCCTGGGAGTTAGAACACCTGGGTGTCTGTCTGTCTAGTCTCTGCTCCTCTTTAGCCTCAGTTCCCTCATCTGTGAAATGGGACAGTACCAGGATCATCTCACAGGGCTGTGACGACCTGTAGGGGCTTCCAGCTCCATGCCTGGCTCATGCTCAGTGCTCAGTAGAGGGAGCTGGAGTTGTACCCTCCTTATCCTCCTAAGGCCATGGTCCAGAAATCCCATCCTTTCATTTGAACTTTGAACACCTGTCCCATCCAGGCCTGTTTGCTGCCTCTGTCTCACAGGCTGTGTCCCTTTTCCCTCCAGGGCCTCAGGTTCCCCCTCATCCCATCGAGAAGGTTCAGCAGACCCTTCCCCTGCCAAGGTCTATTATCCAGCTGCCAAAAGATGGTGGGAGCTATGAGTGTGGAAGTTAGGACCTCAGGCTCCACAGCTGGACAGGCAGATCCCAATTCCAGGTAACTTGACTTTGGGCGGGGGGCGGGGCTCAGTTTCCATGGCAGTAGAATGAGGACAAGAGAACAACATTTGCCTGTTAGGGCAGAAGAACTGAGCCCTGTGGCCGCACATACTAAGTGACCAGAAAATGTTAGTCGTTAGTAGTCATTATTTTTATGGAGGATGCAGGATGGGCCCCATCTGACCTTGAACTTCCCCTATCACAGCCCCAGTTGCCAGCCCTGGGGCCAGGATAATAATGTTCAATCATGCTGGAGCCTCTGGGAGTTGACTGCATACCTTGCACTTGTGCCTATTCTAGAGATTAGGTGACTGAGGCTTCAGAGGCAGAAGTAACTTGTCAGCAGCACTCAGAGCCAGGATTTGAAGCTCCTGGTCTTTCAGCTGCACCGCCCCCAGCAGCTGCTGAAAGCCTCCACAGGTGTCAGGGACAACCTGTGTAGGAGAGGTTTCGTTTCCTCATCTCTGCCCTGTCCATGTAAGCGCGCGCGCGCGCGCGCACACACACACACACACACACGCACGCACGGGGGTTGCAGGGTGGAAAAACACCAGGCTGTGGGCTAAGGGGCCTGAAAGGGCAAGTTGTAACCCAGTCTGTGCCACCAACCCGCTGTATGACCTGGGGCAATCCTTCTGCCTGTCTGTGCCTCGGTTTTCCTATCTTTGTACAATGGGGTGGTGGACTAAATTATCGCCATGTCCCTGCTAGCTTGAAAAGGAGTGTAGTGGGCACTGATTCTGTGCCAGGCTTTGCACCAAGCACTGGACTCTGTGAGGTGGGCATTGCAAATACCCCCTACTCACAGAGAGGAAACTGAGGCTCCGGGAGGTGAGTCCCCTAGTCCAGGATCACACAGTGACAAAGCGGCCAGCCAAGGCTTGAATTTGGGTCTGGGTGGTCCCAGAGCCCACAGGCCAAACCATGACACTCTCTTATCCACCGCTGCCAGTGCATCCCCCAGCACTGAGGCTTAGAATAAACCCCCCTGCCCTCAGGTCTGACTCCCTGCACCCTCCCAGCCTGCTGGCCAGACCCCCTGATAGCTGTTGGCAGGTCCCCAGAGGCCCCCAGCCCAGTGGGCTCTGTTCCCAGAGTCTGTGGTTTATTTCCCAGACCTTCCAGATCTCACGCGCTTGCGGTCTGTCCCCTGCCTCCCCGAGGCCGAGGCCAAGGAGGAGGCCCACAGGGGCCGGGACTGGGGGAGGCCCCTGCCTCCGCCCCCTGCAGAGAGGATGGGGAGGGTGGGGCTGTGGGAGTTTCACTGGTTTAAAAATACACAGAGGAAGCGAGTGAGAGGGCGCGAGAAAGGGGAAGGGGAGGTGAGGGAGGCATCTCAACGTTGATGTCCAGAGCTTCAAGTGGCCACTTGCCTTCCAGCCGGGGGCTTTGCACGACTTGCCAAGATGACGGAGGGGACCAAGAAGGCCAGCAAAAAGTTCAGTGAGTGCAGGGTGCCGTTTGCACTGTCCTTCATCCTTCTGTCTGTCCGTCCATCTCAGCCTCTCTGTATTTGCTTCTTCATCACTCTACCTCGTTTCTGTTTTTCTTTCTGTCCATCTCTGCCTCTCTCCAGAGGCCTCTGCTTCTGAGTTTCCAGTTGCCATCTCTCCATCACTGGCCCGGTATCTCTCTCTCTCCAGCTGGTTAGGCTCTCCATCTCTGTTCTTCTCTTGTCTGTCTCTGCCCGTCTCTACTTCTCTGTCTCTCCCCACCCCAACTCTCAGTCTCTCCATTCGTCTGCGTGTCCTCTGGCTCCCTTTGACCTCATGGCTGGGCCAGGGAAGACCTCCACGCAGTCCACTCCCTGCCTCTGGGCCTGGTTCACATGGGGTCTCAGGCTGGGAGTTGCTGTGGCTGGGGCGGGGGGGAGGGGTGTGTGCCATGAGAGCCTGTCCCATGTCCCCATCAGCAGTGACGCTGGGACCCAGAGCAACTCAGTGAGGGGCCACACGCACCCATCACTTCTCCCCCAGGTTGGTGATCCCTTCCTGGTGCCAGCAAACTTCAGTTTCCCCTGATTCTTCTGATCTGACAGCACAGGAGGGTGGACAGGGCAAGGATTATGACTGTATTCCACAGATGAAAAGACTGAGACGAAGACACTTGCCTGAGGTCATATGGGGCTACTGAGCAGGGCTCAATCTCAAGTTCCTGGACTCTGGGCCTCAGTTTCCCTCCCTGCCCCACTACTGTTTTCTCCAGAGCCCCAGTCCCCAGGGGACGAAACAAGCGGTGCTGAGAAAGAAGGCAGTCGTTGGCACAATTTCTGCCCCACGGCATAGCTTTCTAAGAGCAGAGCCTCAGCATCTTCTGACAGCATTTGTCAGGAGGCAGAGAATAAGACCAAGTGAGGGGGCGGGCAGGACTGGGAGGAAAGCCCCAGAACACTGACCCCAGCAATCCAGAGCCCTGGGCCCTTGTCCAGGCTCAGGCTTGCTTTGTGACCCTGGGCAAATTCCTTCCCCTCTCTGGGCCTCAGTTTTCTGTCTGGTCAGATGGGGGCATCCCATCGATATATTCCATCATGGTTGTGAGGACCTGAGGAGGCACAGGATGCCGAGGAAGTGGCAAATGCCAGGGTTTTTCCTTTTTGCTTATCTGGAGGCTGTAGTTAAGTCAGTCAGATGGTGGCGGCTTCGAGGAAGGGCAGTCTCACAGCTGGGGACGGGGAGGAGGGAACTCACATGCACCCCCGCGGAAACGAGGAGATGGTATCACCCGAGCACTGCTGCCTGAGTCCCAACACCAGGCTCAGCTGACAGGAAGGACGGAACCGCAGGGAGTGGGACCCTCAGGCTCCCGACAACCCCCTTCTCATTTCACCCTCACCTCAGGGGCACAAAGCCTCATTCAAACGCCCCCTACCCACCCCAACACACACACACACACACACACACACACACACACACACACACACATGCTTCGCCTCCCGCTGTGTGACCTCAGGCAGGTCATGTCACAGCTCTGAACCTCAATTTCCTCATCTGGAAAATGGGGAATTAAACTTGTGTCATGGAGTTGTGTTGAGAATTCAGTGAAGTAATTAATGCATGCAGCATGTTTGACAAATGCAGAGGCATTTATTGTGATCATCATCATCTTCATTACTTCTTATGGAGGTTATTCTGTGTGTCAGGTACCATGTTAAGCATGTTATTTACATGCTGAGTTCATGCTTTTCTTCAGTTCTCCCATTGCCCATAGGAGATGGGTACTATAATCTCTATTTTACTAATGTGGAGAATGAGGTTCAGAGAGGACAAGTGACTTGCCTAAGGTCACACAGCTAGTATGTGGAATTCAAGGGATTCAAGCCCAGGGCTCTGCAATTCCAGAGCTGCTATTTTATACCATAACAGTTAGAGGGGGTGTCAGTGAAACTCCTAACCCTCCTTGGACCGTCAATGAGTGGAACTGCGCAGATATTTTATTGTTATTATTATTAGTTTTGGCAATATCATTAACTTCTTTCCCTCCCCTTCCCACTGCCAGAGTTCTTCAAGTTCAAGGGCTTTGGGAGTCTCTCCAACCTTCCTCGGTCCTTCACTCTGAGACGATCTTTGGCCTCCACCAGCATCCGGCCCCATCTGGAGGCTGACACCTTTGACGCCACACAGGATGACATGGTGACAGTCCCCAAGAGCCCCCCGGCCTATGCCCGCTCCAGCGACATGTACAGCCACATGGGCACCATGCCTCGCCCCAGCATCAAGAAGGTTCGGGACCAACAGGCCACCCAGGAGGCCCAGGAGGTTGGCCCTGAGCCCCATGTGGTGCCCCGAGGGCTGCCTGACCCCTCAGGCTTAGAGGCAGCCAAGAAGGTGGTGGTGGGGACCGATGCCCCCGTGGAGGACACCCCAGCAGTGGGACCCAACCCTTCAGCAGTGGAAGTGGGCCCCATGAGAAAGCCTGAGGACCCCAGTGCAGACACAGAAGAGGAGCAAGACCCCAGGAACGTGGTCTCAGAAAGGTAGGTGCCCATCAGGGGAGGGTGAGGGCAGGACCTGCGGGAATGGTGTCTCCAGCCTCCTACCAGTAGATCCTGGAGAGGACCCCCCAACACACACATCTGAGTAGAAACAAAACAAAACACACACACACAAACATACCTACACATTAACCAAGTGCTTACTATAGACGAGTCACTGTACTTAGCCCTTCACTTGTAATTAATACTCAGGAAAAAAACAAAAACAAACAGGGAAAAAACAAACAAACCCGGGGAGAAGATACTGTTATTTCCATATGACAGAAGAGGAAACTGAGATTCAGAGAGGGAATGTCATCTGCCCCAGTCAGGTGCACATCTAGCAAATGACAAACTTAGGACTTGAACTAAGACCCGCCCCCGCCCCCCACGCCCACCCCGACTCCAAAGCCCTAGGCAGCCTCCAGCATGGGCCCTCAGCTACTGGGTGGATCCAAGCCCAATCACTGGATCCCTGCCCTGGGGCCCACACCCGAATCGGCACCTTTAATTCTGCTGGACAACATTGCTCCCCTTGATCTAGAAGACCACTTGTTAACTAACTTGGTTACAGGGTGTGTTGAGTTGATACAAAAATACAAATAGTGATGACATGACCATAGTTCTCATTTAGTCAGTACCCATTTTACTGGGTGTCAAAACAAATGTTACTCACTGAACACTCTGTAAAAGATTGTACTATTACCCACCTCCCCCGCCCCCCGCCAATCTTACAGATGGGGAAACTGAGACTCAGCCAAGGTTGCAGAGCTGGGATTTGAGCAGGAATCTGCCTGTCTCCAGTGGCTGCACACTCATCCACCACATGGTACCCACCATCTTCTAAGCCCTACAGTCATGTACTTCATGCCCGTGGGAGACCCCCTCAGCCCCCACCAAAGGAGTCCCTGGCTTTTCTTTTCTTTTTTTCCAGTTTATTTCTTTTTTTTTAATTTATTTTTTTATACAGCAGGTTCTTAGTTATCTATTTTATACATATTAGTGTATATATGTTAATCCCAATCTCCCAATTCATCCCACCACCAACCCTGCACCCCCAGTCCCTTGCTTTTCAACCCTCAGAGCCTTTGTCTAAACCATACTCGTCAGATGTACCTATTGAAATAAAGAGGGGGAAAAAATCTGAGCAAAAGTAACTCTAGGGTTGGTTCTGGAACCTCTCTTGAATGACTTTGCCCTGAGACACCAAGCACAGCTTCTGTGTGCTGGGGTAATTGGTCCTTCAGTGGGGAGCAGGACCTTGTAAAGCTGCAGAGTGAATCCGGTACAGATGCTGCCTCTTACTGACTGCATGACCTTGGACAAGTCTGTTCCCTTCCCCGAGCCTCACTCTTCTCATCTGATAAACGGGCACAACGATAGCACTTACCTTGTAGGGTTGTGGTGAGAATTCAAAGAGTAACATACTTGTAAAATCTTAGCACAGCGCCTGACACACCACAAACAACTCGGTAAATGGGAGTGCTTACGTTTATGATGAATAAAACAAATGCTTTTCCACCATCTCTGGCTGCTCCAGGCTGCCTTCTCTTGCCATCCCCTCTTAAATTCGGCCTCATTCGGGTGTGGAGCAAGGATTGTATGCAGGATAGCGGGCCTCGTAGCTCCGGGGGTGTTCTGAGGTAACCAAAGTCTGAGAAGCGCGCTAAGGGTTTGCTGAAGCGGGGCGGGGCGGGGCGGGGCGTGGTGAATGGGCGTGGGCAGGGGCGTGGCCTTCCCATGCGGCGCAGGGACTGTTGGGGAAGCTGGCCTCGGAGTGGGGCGGGGCGAGGTGGAGGGGGTGTGCTCGGGGGCGTGGCCTTCCGGCTCCGACCTGACAGATGGGGTAGAGGGCGGAGCGAGACAGCAGGCGGAGAGCGTGTCCGAGGCGGGGCGTGGCCTTCCCGGAGGGAGAAGTAGGCGGTGGAGCGCGCCCAAGGAGGGCAGAGGGGCGTGTCCGAGGCGTGGCCTACAGGCCAGGCTCCTCCCCAGGAGTCCTGCTCTATGCTCCGCAGCTCCGTATCCTGAGAAAGGCGGGAGCCGTCGAGCAGAGGAGGTCTACGGGTTGCAGGCCGCCACGACAGGGAACTATGACTGCGGTGGGCCGAAGGTGCCCCGCACTGGGACCCAGAGGGTGAGTGACCGAGCTGGGACCGAGGAGGGCCGCCGCCCGGAACGGGAGTTGTCTGAGGTGGAAATCCGTGCCCCTGGGGCAGCTGACAAACCTGGGTGTGAGTTTAGCATCAGGAACTTTTAAACTTTCTTTTGGTGTAACTCTATCCCCAGCCTCTCCCGGCACAGGTTGGGCATCTTCTGGTCACAACAGTACCAGAAGAGAGGCACTATTACGATCTCCAGTTTTCAGATGAGGAAAGAGAGGTTTACTTGCCCAGTTTGACACAACTAGTGAAAGTCAGAGCTAGGGTTTAATTCCACCTTCCTGGACCAGGCCCTCAACGACTAGGCAACCCATTCCCCTCCAGCAGGTATTGAGACACCTTGAGAATGCCAAGTCTAGGACCCAGCCTTCCTCCCCTGTGGGCAGAGATGGTCCTGGCAGTGCCTCTGGCATCAGGCCTGGCTTAGAGCTAAGAGGAAATAGGGAGACTCTCCCTTCCCCCCCTAATCATCTGGAGTGTCCAGGGGTCCTGAGGGGGATGGGGTTAGCAGATCAGATTGAGCCCTTTCCTGGTGCCTTGGGACCCAGTGTCCCACCTGCTCTCCAGGCCAAGTAGGAGTCCAGGAATTGTTGAACATTTCTTCTAGGAGCCTGTGAAGCCCAGATCTGTGCTGGAGTCAGGCGACCTGCTTTGCCTGTGTGATCTCAGGCTTGTCCTGCCCTACTCTGGGCTTCAATCTCCCCAACAGCCAAGATGGGCCTGGGATGGTCTCTGAGGATCCATCCAGCTTGGGAACAAGGGCATTTGAGAACTGCCACTGAGTAAGACTGGGAGCCTCATTCCTGAGTGTCCCAAGGGGGTCATCCCAGTGGCTGTTCAGGGAGCAGCATAAGCTGGGGAAGACGTGTCCCTCCCCTTCCCCCTGGGAAGCAGGTTGCACCTGGAGCAAAAGGAAGGAAGGGGAAGAGGTGAGGCTGCAGGAGTTTCCTGGTGCCCTGTTCCCTGCTGAGATCATGGGGGATGCAGAGGAAGGAGGGAGGAGGGGCCGATAGAAGGGGAATGAAGGGCATTTAGCTCCCAAAATGGAGAGCACCAGCCCAGTCTCCCCCCATCCCCTGGCACCCTCAGCCTTCTGCAGGGAAATAGTGGGTCCAGAGAGCCCTGACACTCTACCTTCAGTCCATGTTATAGAGGAGGAAGCAGAGTCTCAGAGAGGGAAAGGAGGTCCCCCAACACCCCACACCCACACACACACACAGGAATTGTCAGGCCAGGGTCCCACCAGAGGACAACTGGCTGGCCCTGCCTGGAACACTCAGTGGGTGCCATCTACCACATTTTAGCAGCGAGGAGACTGAGGTTCAGAGAGAGAAAGGGACTTTCCTGGGGTCACAGAGAGATTAAGTGTCAGAGCCTAGATTCGATTCCGTCTTGACCAACTCCCAAGCCCAAGCACTTAACCCCTAGGCCACATTTCACCTCCTGCAAGTAAAAATCTCAGAGCTGTCTCTACCATTACTTCAAATGACTTCCCATACCCCCCTGAAAAGGCGGTAATAGGAGCCCATTTTACAGATGAAGACATCGAGGTTTTGTGAGGTTAACAACTTGCTTGAGATGACATAGTTGAGTTGGAATTTCATTCATTTTAATAGTTACTGAGATGCAACTATTCCTAGACATTCTTCTAGGTTCTAGGGAGACAGCAGTGAGCACAGCAGACAAAACCCTGCTCTCAAGGAGCCCCCATTCCAGTGTGGGGGAGACAGATGATAAACAAGATAATGAGTTACCCGGGCAGCCAGAAGAGAAAAGCACTACGGAGAAGGATTCAAATCAAGTAGGGGAACTGGTCTTGGAGGGTGGTGGCTGGTGGTGGCAATTTAGGAAGGTTAGCCAGGAAAAAAGTCTCAGTGAGAAACTGATGTTTGAGCAAAGGAGATGAGGGAACAGACCCTCTTTTTTTTTTTAGTTGAAATATAGTTGATATGGAATATTATATTAGTTTCCGGTGTACTGGGAACAAACCATCTTGATATCTGGGGAAGGGTATACTAGGCCGAAGGAATAGCAAGTACGAAGGCCCTGAGGTGGGAGCATCCTTGGCACGTTTGAGGAGCAGCAGAGAGCAAGATGGGGGCTGGGGAGAGGAGTGGTGGAAATGAGGCCAGAAAGGAAATGGGTTCAGATAAGTGAGGCCTGGAAGGCCCGGCAAGGACCTGGCTTTGACTCTGAGTGAGTTGCAGCCGTTGCTGGCCTCAAGCAGAGGAAGGCCCCACTCTGACTTATGTTTTACGAGGACTTCTCCTTTAAGGAGGATTTGACCGCAGTCCTACTCATTCTAAAGTGTCTCACCTGAACACCCTTTCCTGCCTCCCAGAGACCCAGACCCCTCCACTCCACTTCCAGGGCTGTTCAGAAGAAAACTGAGACGTGGAGAAGGAAGCACCCCGGCCGGGGGCACCCTGTGTTGCCCGTGCCCCAGCCCTGGTGCCAGGCATTGAGAACAGGCCAAGACCCCCGTCCCCACCCCACCCCCATTTCCTTTCGGAATGTTGATTCCTGTCCAAGAATTCCCAACACTCCCCAGAGTCCCACGACCCTCTCGGCCCTGCAAAGTGACGTCAGCTGCTGGGCATCTGGTAGTGATTACCCACGGGGGGGAGGGGGCTGTGGTGGGCTCAGCCCATTCAGCCTCCTCAGACTCTGGGCGGCTGGTCCTTGTCTTCCAAAGGGGCCCAGCTGCTCCTGGCTCTCATTTCCTGTGGAGACTTTCTCATAGCCCTTGAGACCCCCAGACGCCTGAGGCTGTGGGAACTGCGCTGGCTCAGGAAGGATGGACGGTCCCCCCACCAACCCCAGCTGGAGCCACATCCCCTCAAACCCTTAGCGGACTCTGTTTACAGAATGCTGGACGTATATGGTGTGAGAGCTGGGGAAGAAAGGGGTCGGCGACATCAGCGGCTCAGAGGCCCACTGCTGACTGTCCTTAACATTGAGAAACCCCCTTCCCCTCTCTGACCCTCAGTTTCCCCATCTGCAAATTGGGGACAATAACAGCACCTGCTTCACACGGTCATCGTGAGGACTAGACAAAGTAGAGCATTTATCCTGGACCGGGCCCGAGGAAGTACCGGCACACAGGATGCTCAGGCGATCGCCACACCCATTTGTAGAAGAGGAAACTGAGGCCCAACAAGGGGGATTCGCCCAGGGTCACACAGCCTCCTCCCTCCCAGCCGAGGGCCCTCTTCAGAGCCCCTGAGGGTCTTTCCCCTGTCCATGCCCACTTCGTTTCCTCTTCCTCATGTTGGTTCTGGGTTCCTGGTCTGGTCGGAATATTCTTTTTCTTCACTTTCCCCTCCCCAGTGTCCCGCATCTCCATCCAGGAGCAGTCCCCATCATCTGGGGGAGCCTGCCTCGGGCAAGGAATAAAGCAGAGCCGAGCCAGGTCTCGTCTGAGCAGCTCTGTGCCCTGCTATAAAGCGGGGCTTCTGCACAGGCATCCAGTCGTCTTCCGCATTTGCTCGTCTCCAGCAGCTGTTAAGTCTCAGCAGCTCTTGGGACTCAGACTCCTCAGCTCTGCCCTGGGATGAGCGACCCCCGATCTGTCCTCTTCTCACAGAGCTGGGACCCTTCCTGAGCTCTGCTGGGGAGCTCACCCCTGTCAAGAAGACTGAGGGCGCAGAATGGCGGAGAGGAGGAAGGACGTCTCCAGGACGGTGGTGGCCCATCGTACAGGAGAGGGGGCAGGGCAGAGGCTAAAGCCAAGGGCCTTCCTGGCAGGGAATCCCAAAGGCCTCTTGGCTGGGTGTCCCCAGAGAGATGGGGCTTTCCACCCCAGCTCTCCCTTCTCAGGGTCTTTAAGGACTAAGGAGCATAGAGCAGGGTTGCTTCTCTGCCCCGGGTGAGTCAAAGTCGGAGTGAAGGAGGGAGGGTATCTTCAACCCCCCAGGAGGAGCAGGATGGGAGATTTCATTTGGGGGGTGGTGGTGCTGGGGCAACGAGAGGAACCACAGGGGCTAAGGAACCTTCCACCTTTCCTTCTCATAGGATCCTTGCAGCCCCTCTGGGAAGACAGTTAAAATATGCCCATTTCACAGATGAGGAAGTTGAAGCTCAGAGAGGGGAGGGCAGGGAGAAAGCTGGGAAGCATGAGGCAGACGTTGGGGAAATCTCCACTCAAGACCATATGACCACACCCCAGGGAGCAAAGTGGGGGACAGACAGAGGGCAGCGAGGCTGCAGGGCTCTGCAGGGCAAGGCTGCCTGTGGTGAGGGAGGGCCAAGGTGGAACAGGATGGCAGCCTCTCCTCCAGGGTCCCTGGGGGAGCCTCGCCCTTCCCTCCTGGCCAGGATGGAGACCCTGAAAGTAAAGCTCAGACCGAAACCTGCACTGGGGAAATAAAGGATAATGGACTCTAATGACTGATCATTAATTCAATTAATTAAGCTAATGTATGCAATAAGTGGTACCAGTTATAAGAACAAATCAGCTAATACAGGCAATTAAAGGGGTTGGTTATTTAAATAATTAATGCAGCTGATTAGTGGAACTTATTTAGCTCAGTTGTCACTATTATTTATTAATTGATTTCACCACTAATATTAGAGAGGAAGCGCCTTTTAAATCCATAAAATAAGAAATTAATTAATTAATTAATTAATGGAGCTGAGTTTTTTTTAAAATACAGTATTTCAGTTTTATTTTATTATTTTTATTTTTAAATATTTATTTATTTATTTTTGGCTGCGTTGGGTCTTCGTTGCTGTATGCGGGCTTTCTCTAGTTGCTGTGAGCAGGGGGTACTCTTCGTTGCGCAGGCTTCTCATTGCAGTGGCTTCTCTTGTTGCGGAGTGTGGGCTCTAGGCACACGGGCTTTAGTAGTTGTGGCTCGCGGGCTCAGTAGTTGTGGCACGTAGGCTGTAGAGTGCAGGCTCAGTAGTTGTGGTGCACGGGCGTAGTTGCTCTGCGGCATGTGGGATCTTCCCAGACCAAGGCTCGAACCCGTGTCCCCTGCACTGGCAGGCGGGTTCTTAACCACTGGGCCACCAGGGAAGCCCGGAGCTGAGTTTTTTAAAATGGAAGCTTTGATTCCTGGATTTGATCATTACAAAGGGAGAGAGAACATTCTAGAAGTCTCCAAGCAAACTGAGATCTGCAGGCTGAGTAGGGATTACTCTGACTCTAAGGGAGAGAATTCCTCTAGGCAGAAGGAATATCACGTGCAAAGGTCCTGAGGCTGGAGCGGGTAGAGCTCTTTGGAGGAAGTGTGAAGCCTGAGTGCATGGAGGACCCTAAGGAAGAGAGGAGGGGTGGCTGGCAGGGGCTGGGTCACAGCGGGCCGACCCATGAGAACTAGAGTTTGTCCTCAGGATTGCAGGGGCTGCTGTGACATTTATTCATTCATAAACATCTTTACAGGGGCTTCCCTGGTGGTCCAGTGTTTAACACATCGTGCTTCCACTGCAGGGGACACGGGTTCGATCCCTGGTCAGGGAACTAAGATCCCACATGCCACGCAGTGTGACCAAAAAATACAAAACAGAGCAAAACATCTTTATAGGGTGCCTGGCACCATTCTAGGCAGAACCCAACCCCTGCCCTTGTGGAGCTGATGTTCTGGTGAGAGGAGATAGTGCATGGCAAGTCAGATGAAGCGCTACGGAGAGGGACGAAGCAGGGCGGGGAGGTGGCGAGCATTGAGAGGCCACACTTCACTTCCAGATGGGCGGCCAGGGAAGGCCTCACTGAGAAGGGACATTTTGGTAAAAACCTGAAGGAGGGAAAGGCGGGAGCTTAGTGGATATCTGGAGGGAAAGTATTCTCGCAGAGGGAACAGAAAGTGCAAAGGCCCTGAGGTGGGAACAAAAGGCAGCAAGAAGCCCAGCCTGGCTGGGGCAGCGTGAGTGAGAGGAGTGTGGTCAGAGCCAGTGTGTGAAGGCTGTTATGAGGACTTCAGCTTTTTAAAAATATATATATATATTTATTTATTTTTCGCTGCATTGGGTCTTTGTTGCTGCACGTGGGCTTTCTCTAGTCGCAGCCAGTGGAGGCTACTCTTTGTTGCGGTGCGCGGGCTTCTTATTGCGGTGGCTTCTCTTATTGTGGAACACGGACTCTAGGTGCACGGGCTTCAGTAGTTGTGGCGCACGGGCTCAGTAGTTGTGCCTCACGGGCTCAGTAGTTGTGGCTCATGGCTCTAGAGCGCAGGTTCAGTAGCTGTGGCGCACAGGCTTAGTTGCTCCGCGGCATGTGGGATCTTCCCGGACCAGGGCTCGAACCTGTGTCCCCTGCACTGGCAGGCGGATTCTTAACCACTGTGCCACCAGGGAGGTCCCCAGGACTTCAGCTCTTACTCTGAGTGAAACTGGGGCTCACTCCAGTGGGCTGGAGCACAGGAAAGTCGTAAGCTGACTCATTTTAACAGGATTGCTCTGGCTGCTGGGGGGAGAACAAGTCAGAGGGACACAGATGCAAGCTGGGAGGCAGTGAGGAGGTGGTGGCCATAGTCTGGGCAAATGATGTCAGTGGGTGGTGAGCCAACATGGTCACCTTATGTCTTAGGAATCCTGGAGTGTTATAGTGGGGCAGGGAGAGGTGATGGGTGCTGGTGGTGGCTCCAGGCCCTCAGCTTCCCGGGCCTGGGCCTCTGCCTGAGCACCCCCACTGGCTCTGGCCACCTCAGCCCACCTGCTCCCTGGGGCAGGCGCCCCCTCCCCAAGGCTCTGCTCCTGCCCAGAGCATGAGGGGAAGTGGACAGGAAGCAGGAGGAAGTGCTAGGCGATCCCAGTGTCCTGGCCAATCTGTTCCCAGCAGTGGGAGGATTTCCGGGCCTAAATGGCCGGAAACACTGGGATGGGACACCTCACCCAGGAAGAGCAGGGTGGTGAGAGGGGGAGGGGTCTGTACTCCACCCCACTCCCAACTCGGCTGGACAGAGAGAACCCAAATACCTTTGGGAGCCTGCTGGGGCCAGGCTGCAGCTTGAGGGACTATGGTTAGAGGTCAGCAAGGACTTTGCAGGAAGGAAGGCTAGCACCAGGGACTCTGGAATGTCAGAACAGGGAGGACTGTCAGACAGCATCTCAATGAGGAGCCCCTGGCCTCAGGAGCTGGGGGAAACCCTGCACGGAATTCTGCCCTGGAAACATATACTTCACCCACAGTTTTTGTTTTGTCTTGTTTTTAGCTCAGCTGTTTTTGTTTTAAATTTATTTTATTAGATTTATCACATTTAAATTTAAATTTGGTGCTTCTGTATTTGAGGAAGCAGTTCCCTGATGTTTGACTTTCCTCCCTATTTTGCAGATGGCAATACTAAGGCCTGTGCCAGCCAGAGAACCAGGGCCCAGCCTGACAGAATTAATAATAACAATAGTGATGAATACTGGTTGAGGGTTTACTGTTCATACATTCCTTAAGCAATAAAGAGTTCTTGAGCTCCTACCACGTGCCAGGCACCATGGTGGGGGCTCACCTGTGAGCTATATAAAGTTAGTGCCCCAGGGGAGGCGTCAGGTAACTGAGTCAACAAATAAATGTAAAGTGATTGTTTCAGGCAGAGATTGAGGAAAAGAAAGCAGGGTTGAGGACAGAGAGTGAGGGACAAGGGACTATTCTTGGCAGGGTGGTCAGGGAAGGCTTCTCTGGGTTGGGGACATTAAGCAGAGCTCTAAATAAAGTAGGGGGAGGGGCAAGCTGTGTGATGATGTGGGGTGGGGCGGAGAGCATTCCAGGCAAGGGAACAGCAAGTGCAAAGGCCCTGTGGCAAGAACGAGCTTGGCAAGGAGGCCAATGTGGCCGGGGCAGAATGAGGGAGGGAGACATATTTTGGGGGTGGGAATTGATGAGGCGGGCAGTCAGATACCACCAGGGCCACACAGGGCATTGTAGGTTGGGGAACACGTGAGCCTGTTTACATTTGTTTTTCTGGCATGAAAATGGCACCCTCTTTACTCTCACAAGGGAAGAAAAGTCTTGGTTTAGTTGATAAATTACATGGCCAGCCATTTGCAGACCATGGAGTGGGATTTAGATTTTGTTCTTTGAGAGATGGGAGGCTTGGGGGTGTTTTGTGCACCGAGATCTGCTTAGCTTTTCACTTGAGAGCCGCCTGGGTGGCAGAGGGCTGTGAGGGCAGACACAGCGAGAAGGCTGCTGTGTGCTCCACAGAGGACACAGAGGGCGTCCCAGATGGGGCAGGGTTGACACATGGAGAGAAGTGCTCAGGATCTATTTTGGAAGTAGAGCCACAGGATTTCCTGATGAATTGGGCATGGAGTGTGAGTGAGAGAGGAGGTGCAGAGGACTGCAGGGTTTTGGGCCAAACAAAGCAACAAGAAGGATGAAGCTGACATCAACTGAGATGGGAATCGGATGTGGGGAGCAGGGGCGTGGGGTGGGGGAGATCGGCAGTCCTGCTCTGGATACGAAAGTCAAAATGACTTCAAACATCTGAGAGGAGATGCTAAGGAGGCAGTTGGGTTTCTGAGTCTGGTGTTGAAGGGGCAGGTCCAGGCTGCATCGGAGAAGGGAGGGCCTTTAAGGCTGAGGACTGGGGGAAGTGGCTCACGGAAGCCCTCACGAGGAAGGGTGATATCTATTTGGCACCTGGGAAAAACAGCCACCCCCAGCCTCTGGCCTCTCCAGGCCCCATCCTGACCACCTCTTGGGGAGGGGATCAATTCCGCAGCCAAATGTCACCAGCAATGGCACCATGATGTGCCACTGGGTGGGTCACTCTGCACTAGGGAATGAGGGTAGGGCGGGAGGAAAGGAGGCTGAGGCCCAGCCTGGGGCCACCAACTGTGGAGTCAGGGAGGAGGTGGGGAGTGAACACCAGGGGAGTGCAGCGTCCTGAAGCTGGTCGAAGATAGCAATTCAGGGAGCAGGCCCCGTGTTAAGCATATAACATTCATCAGCTCCCAGAGTCCTCGAGAAAACCCGAGGAAGCAGAGGCTATCATTACCCTGATTTACAGACAGGAAACAGGCTCAGAGAGGTGAAGGTACTTGCCCAGGGTCGCACAGCTGGAGAGTGGAGGAGTAGCCCAGCCAGCAGATTCCGGCAAATGCTATCAGCTGCAGTGCCCCCTCCTGCCTGCAGGTGGGCAGAGGCTGGCAGCTGGGGAGCCAGGCAGGGCTGGGAACACTCACTTTTCTTCTCTCCTTCCAGGGCCACTGGAGAGCCGGAGGCTGGCGGGGACTATGTGAAGGTAAGAGGGGCCGGAAGGGGACACTGGAGGGCCCAGAGTCTGTTCCAGGAAGGGCAGAGTCCTTTTCTGGCCTGGTTAGGAGCCAGATCTCACCGACTGTTCCCAGGAGGAGAAGGTCTAGGAGTCAGGGCAGCGTGTGGGGTCTGCTTTCAATCCCAGCATCCTCTTCCCATGCCTTCCATCATTCTTTCCTGGCCCCAAACTCAGGACTTCCCAATGTTTGTTACTACCAGACTCCATCCAGCTGCCAGCTGGACAGGGCCCCGAGGGTGGCTCCTTGCGAAGACCGGCTCTAATCCCACTTGGTCTCTGAGCGTGTGGTGCTGGTGCCGGGAGGTGGCAGCAGGAAAGGATGACTCAGTTCCTCATCACAGATAATGGGCACAGTCACATCGATCATGAGCTTAATTTGTCCTGGGCACTGGGAATGTTGAAAATGCAGTTTTGAAATAATAACGATAACAATAACACGACATAACATTTCGAGTGCCTATTGTGTGCAGAGCCCTGTGCAGGCTGCTAGCACTGGGAGTCACTTATGAGCTCTTCACATAAATGAGGTCTTTGACTTCTTCCCTCATCACTGGGCAGTGAGGGCTTTCTTGTGCCCATTTACAGATGGGAAATTTGAGGCCCAGAGAAGTGCAGTGACTTGCCCACAACCACACAGCTACTGCAGGGCAGAGCTGGGATTGCTGTCCAAGTTTATTTGATGCCAAGACCATGGACAGAGCCCTTGGCCTTCCACACCCCGGAGCACCCACCCTGAGCCAGGTCCCCTGCCGAGCATGGAGCACACAGCAGAGGGCAAGGAGCGCCAGGCCCTGTGTTCCAAGGGCTCCTGGCCCATGTGGGGATCAGGGCAGAACCACACAATGGTTTGGGCTTGTGTTTTGTAATTTAGCAGACCCAAATTTTAGTCCCAGATCTGCCACTTATTTGCCACATGACTTTGGGTGTGTCACCTCTCTGAGCCTCAGTGTTCACCTGTATGAAATGGGGTAACAGTGGTGCTTCCAAACCAGGGTTGCTATGGGCTCAATGAGTCCATGCCCATGAAGGGGAGATCTGGGCCTGGAACAGAGCAGGCCAGGCTGGTTCCTGACCCCAGGGCATTCCATCACCCAAGATGCTGCCTGTAAAGCTCCGTGTAAGTGACTAGTAATGAGCTCTGTGGGAAGTGCTCACACTGCTGTCTCCCACCATCCCCAGAAGGCTCAGATAAGAAGCCATTGGAGCTCCAGAGGTAGGGGACGATTTTCAGCTCAGGAGCTGGGGATGGGGAGATCAAGGAAGGCTTTCTGGAGGAGGAGGCATTGAAGCCAAGCCATTGCAGTTGACCAGGAATATTCACCAACATCCTCTCTCCAAACAGAAAGCTGGAAAGGAGATAAAGATAAGCAGAGATGGGTGGTAGAGTGATCCAGGCAGAGGTAAGAGTGTGGGCGCGGTCAGAAAGCAAGCTTGAGTGAGCCCAGGAAATGCAGCCCAGGGCTGTAGCAAGTTGAGCAGGAGCTGCTCCCAGGATTTGGGCCCTGGCTCCTCATCCCGAGCCCTGACACCACAGGGGGGACAGAGGCCTCAGGTAGAACCAGCACCAAAGCCAGTGGTGGACCACACAGGGGCATATTTCAGCACCCCATAAATCCCAGCTGCCTGGAAAGGTAATGAGATCCCCATCACTGATGGTAGTGAGATCCCTGTGAGGATTAGCTTTGTATTTTTCCCTTAGTTTACTGGGCTGAAAAATGTAATTTAAAAATGCTATAAAAGAAATAATACCTGCTCAGTGGAGCTGATTAAAGAATCCCTTGAAGTATGAACTCAAAGCAATGTTAGTTGTGGCTTCAAGCCTCAGAAGAGGGTGGAATCAATAGTCGGTTACCAAAAGTCCATTCCTGACCTTACGTACTCAGCTTCCAGAGCTCCAGGGTTTCTCAGATCGTGATGTGAGTACTTTGATTCTAAGGCAAGGATTCTAAAGTTCCAAGACCGTAAAACTCCAAGCTCCATGCTCAGAGCTTCAGATGTATTTACAGAAAATAATCAAATATCTGAGACCCAGAGAGGTGGACTCACCTGCCTAAGGTCACACAGCCTGTCAAAAGGATTTGAACTCCAGGCCAGACTGATGCAGAGTCAGTGATGACTCCCTTTGTGCGGAAGAGCCTATGATTCTAGGACCAAAAGTCCAGATTCTAAGACACTAAGGTTGAAAACAATAACAAGCATTTACTGAGCACTTGTTTTATGTCTGGCAACTTACATGCATCAGCTCAGCCAATGCTGACAAGAGTTCTGTGAGGTCAGCACAGGTATGTTTTCCAGATGAGTAAATCTGGGCTCCAGGAGAAGGGACTTGGTTGGGTGGAGGTGGGGCACCGCTAGTTGAACCCAGATTGATTCCCAAACCATTGAGCCTTACTGAGTCTCTGCCCTCCCCACCCCCCCAAGTCTGTCAGTGGAATATCCCGCAATTCCCAGCAGAGTCCCTGATTCCAAATCAGAGATGAGAAATCCTGGGCTCTGGGAGATTTCCTGAGGCCACAAAGGATTTGGTCAAACATATACAGGGATTTTTCCAGCTTTAGATATGATTTAGTTCAAAGTCTCTGCCCGCTCCGGGTCAGTGAGGGGTGAGACGAGTGGGGGCGGCAGGACACCCCCCCTCCCTTGCCGACCCAGGGGTCCCCACCCCATCCTTCTGCCCCCCGTGAAGCCCCCCTTGGCAGGTCCCCCGTTCAGCATCCCCAGACTACAGGCTGCCGGGGCGCGCGGGGCTGGAGCTCTGGGGGCTAGGGGCGGGGAGCCGGGGGCGGGCGGAGGGAGGAACAATGGCCCCCTCCCCTCCCGGGGCCGGCAGGAGGGTGGGGTCTCCCCGCCCCGCCTCCCCGCTCCTCCCCCGACAAGGCGATGAGGTAATCGCGCCGCCGAGAGGCAAGCGCAGCCGGTGCCCAGCCCGGTCGGTCCCGCGCCCCTGACCCGCCGGCAGCCGTCCCCCGCACAGTCCCGGCCCTGGCCGCCCGGCCCCACCATGACCGAGCGGTGCAGCCTGTGGAGCGCCCTGTCGGCCGCCGCCTGCTGCTTCTACCGCGGCTCCTTCGTGCAGGTGCAGGTGAGGGGGCGGCTCGGCCCCCGCCAGGCGCTCCGGGCTGGGACCCCTGGCCGCTCGCCCCCGGAACCGGGGAGCCGCAGCCCGTGACGCCGCGCAGGGTCCGGCCAGGCAGGGGCTGCGGGCTGCAGGCTGAGGGCTGCGGGAGGGGGCGGGGTCGCCCCAACCTCACCTCTGGGCGCCCAGACGCTCCGCAGGGTGAGGGTCCAGCTGCCACTCCCGAGACTCGGGGCTGCGGAGGCTACCGTTCCGGTCCTGCCTCCTCTGCAGGATGGAGCTGAGCTGGGGCGTTGGGTACCTGGAGATGAGGTCCCCGGCGTCCTGCCGGTCCTCCAGCGAGCACTCCGGCCCCTGCGGCTGACCCGGGCAGCCTGACTCCCCATTGTACCGGGGGCGCTGGGCCGGGGTCCAAAGGCTGAGTGAGGGGTGGGAAGCTGAGGGGATGCTGCGGGTGCCGAGGCTGGGGCCAGAGCGCCTGCAACCCTCCTGCCCTCTAGGTGGGCTTGGACGTGCTCCGGGCGCGGGTCTCCTAGCCTAGCTGGCCGGTCAGTGCGGGACGGCGCCGTGGCGGTGAAAGGGTTAAACGGAAGGGGGTGGAGGGGAGGACCCGGACCCCGCCTCTCTGCGGAGCATCATCTGCGGATGGCTTTGCTTAGGGTTGCGAGACTTAAGGGAGCTAGAGGGGACTTGCTGGGCACCGGCTGGTGAGAAGGGGTTAAGACCCTGACTCGGGGTCTCCGCGCTTTTGCTTCCCGAGCCCCCTGGGGGACGCGGGGCGCATCACCTCTGCGCTCCCCCAGGCTCACACACGCTCCGAGCCCGCCTGAATGACTGCCCCGCCGGCGGCTGAGCGCAGCATCCCCGCACCCGCCAATCAGGAGCTCGCAGGCCGGGAGGCGGTGAGATCATCTCTGGCCAATAGCAGTGCAGCGGGAGCAGGGATGCTGCATTCGCGCCCCAGCACCCACCCTCCTTGGGAGCTAGGGACCCCCGGGTCGAAGGTGAGGAATCACAGAGACCCTAGGGTTCCCTAACCTCAGGTGTGTGGGAGGACCAAGTTTGTCCCTCCAGGTTCTCCCTGACCATTGATTATGGTTGGAAAAGTGGAGCCCGGTCTCCCACCCACCATTTACAGATGAAGCTACCCAGGCCCAGAAAGGGAAACTGATTGGCTCAAGGTCATACAGTGGCAGGCAGAGTCTCGAGGCCAGGTTCTTTACCACACAGCCCCTCCCCTTCTTTGCCCCCTGTCCCCCTTGCTCCAGCTGTGGAACTGGGGCAACTTCTCAATTGCATGCTCTTTGTCAAGGAGGAGTCTCCCCTGTGACTTCCACTGTTCCCTCTCCAGGGTGTGGTGTGGTATAGGGGAGGGGCCAGGACCCTGAAGAATAGGGAACCCCATGGAGGAGTGTAGGTATCTGAGTTAGCTAATCTCAGTTCACCCCGGACCTCCCTGCCTTTCTGGGGTATTGGTTTCTACCCTGGGCGGAGGATGTACAGAATCCCCATCCTCAGGCCTTGCCTTTTCTGGAGCACTCATCTCCATCATCCACTGCCACCATCGGTCGCCAGAGCCCTACAGGTACCTCGAAGCCCAAATTTGTATGGGCCCATCCCCAAGCTGCTCCTGCCCCAGCCTTGCCCACCTTGGAGAGTGTCTCATTGTCCTCCCAGGCTCTCTACCTGGAATCCTCTCTGACTCCTCCGCCCTCTTCCCCACACCTGATCAATGGTTGTGTAAACACCCTTCCCCCAATTCCCATCCCCATACCCCACCCTCCCCTGCCATTGCCTGGAAAACACTAGGCCATCTCCACGCAGTGGATGGAACCTGCCCCAACACTTTAGAAACCTTCTGCAGCTCTGCTGTGGCCTCTGGGTAAACCCCAGCTCCCCAAGGCAGCCTCACAGCCCTGCCGCGCCTGCCCCTGCCACCCCCAGCCCTTTCGAAGCTTCTCCTCCCGCCCCCAGGGCCTGGGCTCTGCCTACAGGGCCCTGACTCTGCCACTGTCTTCCCAGAGCTCTTTCCTGCCCACCTGCCTGTCCCCACCCTGATGCTTTTGCTTGGCTCCATCCGGCCTCAGTGGGGACGGCACTTCTTCAGGGACTCCCTGACCAGATGAGGAGGGACATGCTCATCTGCTCCTGGAGCTCCCTATGCGTCTCTGAACATCCAGAGATCCTGGGGTTGCTTGTCAGTATCTGTGTGGCTCCCCCAGGACAGAGGCCGCCTGTCCTGATGACCTTGGGCTCAGCCCTTGGCACAGGACCTGTCCCAGAGTAGAGGTTCAGTGTTGAAATAATGGAGTCAGAGACTCTAGATATCTCTGAAGCTGGGAACCACGATGTCTTGGCAGCAGTGTAGACTGAGCTAAATCAAGGCAGTGGGAGCAGAGGTGTGGAGAATGGAGCAGCAGGGTTAGGCTCTGAGAACTGTGAAAGGTCAGAGGAGGCAGGGACTGGACTAGAGGATGCTGGACCCTGGTGAGGAGCGGGTCCTGGGGAGAGGTTGCCCTTTAGTGCCCCCCTTCATCTGTCCTGCTGCTTGGCCAGGTCTGGGCCATATCTATCTGTCCTGGACCAGCCATCATTGCGGTCTGGAATTGGGGGAAGGGAGAGGAAGCAATGTTACATGTTCTGGCAGTGACAAGGACATCTGTGGGCTAGTTGCAGTGCTCTGGAGTATTGTCTCCTTTCATTCTTGCAATCCTGTGAAGCAGGTTCTGCAATTGTTCCATTTTACAGAGGAAGAAACTGAGGCCTGGGGAACTCGCAAGACAGCCAGGATTGGGCTGGGCTTCATGGTGGGGGCACACCTGGCAGCAGGGGCTCCCCTCCCCCTGTTCTTAGGCCTCCAACCCCAGGCCACAGTAACCAGGAAACCAGGAATCTCCCCCTTGGGCAGGTGGAAGGGGGGGTCCTGAGCATTATCTCCAGTGAGTGACCTCAGGCTTCCCTGCTGGGCTGCAGTTTCCCCATCTAGCAAGGATTGCTTGAGACAGCAAGGAAGAAAGGGCTTTGGGAACTGTAGAGGACATCACAGGTGTCTTTAGGCAGGGGGGTGCTCTGCTACCGTGTTTGTAGCTGCCTCCTCGACGCCTGTATAAGTCACCGTCCCAGAATGTATCCTCGTGCATTCAGCCCTGTTTTTGTCCATGCTTTTGCCTGGGTACCTGCTGTGTTATATACGTTTAGAAATCTTCCCTCCCTCCACTTCAAGATCAGTTTGGTGTCTTTGGTGCAGAATGAGTGTTTGTGATTGCCATCTCCTCCAGCAAGTCTTCCTGGACCACTCCACCTGGCCTAGACTTCATCTCCTCCCTTTGAAAAGCTACTCGGCACTTTGCCGCTGTCCAGTGTTGTGGTGCTGACCTCAAATGCTCATGTCGCTTTTTAAAAATATTTATTTATTTATTTGGCTGCGTCAGGTCTTAGTTGCAGCGCACAGGATTCTCTCAGTTGTGGCATGCGGGCTCAGTAGTTGCAGTGCACAGGCTCTCTTGTTGTGGCACGCAAACTCTAAAGCGTGCTCTTAGTTGCCCCGTGGCCTAGCTGCCCTGCGGCATGTGGGATCTTAGTTCCCTGACCAGGGATCGAACCTGCGTCCTCTGCATTGGAAGGTGGATTCTTAACCACTGGACCACCAGGGAAGTCCCTCAAATGCTCATGTCGCTTTTGCCTCCCCTCTTAGACTAGGAGCTTCCTTGAGGACAGGTTTATTTATTGACTTATCTACCCTGGCACATAGTTCAGAGCCTAGAACACAGTAGGCACTTTTTGGTGGATTTAATTGAGATTCCATTACTCCTGCTGGGATAGGGACTCCTGCGTGAGGATCTGTGCCTAAGTGTTCCCAGGGTCCCAGGATGGAATGAGTTCACCTGGGGTGGTGGAGGTTGGGAGGGAAGGAGGAAGGGGCTTGAGTTTGGATGCCAACTTTTGCTGTCTCCTGCCCAGTTCTCCAAGGAGAAGTACATCCTGGACTCATCGCCTGAGAAATTGCACAAAGAGTTGGAGGAAGAGCTCAAACTCAGCAGCACGGATCTCCGCAGCCACGCCTGGTACCATGGCCGCATCCCCCGTGAGGTGAGCGGGCCCCGAGCTGGGACCTCAGCCCTAGACCCACCGCCTCGGCCAGCCCCAGCCCAGAGAAGCTCTGACTATTGTTTGGTGGGTTCAATCAGAGTAGCCTGGGATGAGGTCTAGTTCTGCCATTTACTGACTGTGTGACCTTGAACAAGTCACTTCACCTCTCTGAGCCCCAGTTTCCTTATCTATAAGATGGAGGATAATAATAGTGCCTACCTTAAAGGTTGGTTGTGAGAATTAAATGAACTAGTGCATGTGAAGTTCTTAACACGATGTCTGACATGCAGTGAGCTCAATGAACATTGTCCTTTATGGTGGTGGTTGTTATTATTACTACAATTATTTTTACTGTTATTGTTATAGGGCTATACATCAGCCTCTTGTGTGTTTGGTCAGTGCATATCAGTCCTTAGGCTGCTCAATTTTGACAAAGTTGAATTTCTGGGCTGAGGCTGATAGTCACCTGTTCCCTTTTACATTCATGCTGTAAATCTTTGTCGAGTATCAGCTCTGTCAGGTCCTGTGCTGGGCACCAAGGATGCAGAGATAAAATAGGTGGTGGCTTCCCTTGAGGGCTGGTATCCCAGGGTAGGGGTTTACAGGCAGGCAGACCGTCAGAGCCCAGTGGGAGAAGTGCAAGAATGGAGCACCCAGCAGGGAGTGTGGGCTGCCCCGAGGAAGGGGTGCTGAGGAGAGAGGCCATTATGAGATGGATAGGAGTTCACCAGGTGGGCAGGATGGGAAGGATGTTCCAGGCCGAGAAAGTAGCTTGAGGTACAAAGGCCCAGAGATGTGCCAGAGCACTGGGTGTTGGGAGGAATGAGGATTGAGAATCCACTCTGCCCAACGTGAGACCTGAGAAGGAGTAGGTCTGAGACCTGAGTTTCAGATCATGGCGACCCCCATCCCAGGGTGTTGTGTCCTCCCATGCCTGAGCCTCTGTTTCCCGGACCCAGCGCCTCTGGCTGAGTTGCACCCTCTGAATCTGGGTCAGAGGGTGCAACTCCCAAGCTTCAGATATCTCTGGTCACTGTGTCCCCCAGATCCCGGGTCTGGCCCTCTCTGCCCCTGCCCCGCCCCAGACTGACCCTTGCCTCTCGCAGGTCTCCGAGACCCTGGTGCAGCGCAATGGTGACTTCCTCATCCGGGACTCGCTCACCAGCCTGGGCGACTATGTGCTCACCTGCCGCTGGCGCAACCAGGCCTTGCACTTCAAGATCAACAAGGTGGTGGTGAAGGCGGGTGAGAGCTACACCCACATCCAGTACCTGTTCGAGCAGGAGAGCTTCGACCACGTGCCGGCCCTTGTGCGATATCACGTGGGCAGCCGCAAGGCTGTGTCAGAGCAGAGTGGAGCCATCATCTACTGCCCCGTCAACCGCACCTTCCCGCTGCGCTACCTGGAGGCCTGCTACGGCCTGGGCCAGGGCAGTGGCAAGGCTGCCAGCCCCGCCAGCCCCTCAGGCCCCAAGGGCAGCCACGTGAAGCGGCGCAGCGTCACCATGACTGACGGGCTCACCGCTGACAAGGTCACCCGCAGTGATGGCTGCCCCACCAGGTGAGTGAGAACCTATGCTAGGCCTCAGGCTCCCCATCTGTCAAATGGGGGTGTTGGTAATGAGAGTGCGGGTGAGAAAGGGGAGGCCCAGTCACACGGGTCTGAGGTGCTATGACTGCCCTGGAGCCTTGGTGTGTGGGGAAGGACAGGAGGAAGCTCAGGCTGTGCTGAGTAAAAGTCTGGAGTGCAGGTTGCCATCCCAGCTCTGCTACAACTAGCTGTGCACCCTTGGCCCTGGCATTCCTCCTCTCTTGCCTCCATGTTCCTACCTATAAAAGGCCCTCACTCGGAAAGCCCTCTCTGGCCTAGGGGGAGCCCTGGGTGCTGTCCTGTCCCAGGCAGGGGCCTGGTCCTTGTTGCCAGCCCAGCCCACCCCACCAAACTAGGCCAAGGTGGGCATCAGGGCAGAGGGCTTTGCAGGATGCAAGCCATTGCACAGGGAATGGAATGTTCTCAGCGACATTTTTGATGACACCCAGTTGTCTGGGGCTAGGTGACACCGGGCACTGATCCCAGGAAAAGCCACAGCAGCCAATCATTCCTGAGGCCCTACTGTGTACCTGGCCCTCTCCTGGTGCTCTTGCGCCCAACTTCAGTGACTCCCACGTCCCCCTGGGAGGTGGCTTCTGTCCATGCCCCTACTTTGTAGATGAGGAAATAGGCTTGGAAAGGGGCAGCCGCTTGCTAGAGAGTGGTAGGACCCAGATTCTAACCCAGGCCCTCAACTCTGAAGTCTGTGCCCCTAATTTCTATGGCCTCCCTGGCTGTTTGCAGCAAGACCTGCTATCCTGTGCCACCAGCACTTGGATAGGTCCCATCTCCCTGGGCCTGGGCTGGGTGCTGTCGGCCAAGGAATCACTGGTTGGGTACCCTGTGGGGAGTAGCCACTTGGCCTGTGGTTTGGAACCAGTGATCAAAACGGTGCCAGGATCCACAGGCCATGTGTGCCCAAGGCATCCTGGGTATAGTATGGGAGCAGTGAGGAGGGGCCAGGCTGGTGGGCCTGGCTCCCTTGGCCTGCCCACCTTTCCTGCTAGCCCCTCTCCCCAGACTGTTCTGCAAGTTGGGGGCAAGGTTCCCAGGGAAGAGAACAGTTGTGCAGGTTGTGGACTGCACAAGCCTTTCCTCCTCTGGGCTTTAGTTTTTGTACCTGTCAGTTGGGAGGTTGGACTTGATAATCTCCAAACCTTTTCTGCCTTTGAAGTTCAGCAGATCTTGGATGGAGGCAGAGGTGGGGGTCCTAATACTAGCTGAGGACCCTGACCTCTGGGATCTCTGCTCATGAAGGTGTCTGCTCCACAGCACATCACTGCCCCACCCCCGGGAATCCATCCGCAACTGTGCACTCAGCATGGACCAGATCCCAGACCTGCACTCTCCCGTGTCCCCCATCTCTGAGAGCCCCAGCTCCCCCGCCTATAGTACTGGTATGTCCAGCAGAGGGGTTAGGGGCAGGTGGGGGGATCTGGTGGGAGTAGCCCTGTGTGTGCACGTGTGCACTATCTTTGATGACTTCTGTTATAGTATGTGATCATGTGTGTTTCTACCTCTTTTCTGAGAGCAATGCCCTGCAAGAGTTGACACTAAAAACTTGCCAGCAGAACTATCGATGTTGACGTGCAAAACATATCCATGGCTTGTTCATTCTGCAACGACTCATTGAGCCCCTGTTGGGTATCAGGCATTGTGCATGTGGTTTCCAGTGCATTCTCCTGAATGTTACTGAATCTGGCTCCAGTGCTGTGAAGTGCGTGTGGTCAGCAACACTCAGCCCCCATTGGTCAGGTGCCTCCGTGTGTGGTGCTCTGCCAGGCCCTGCATCAGCTGGGACTTAATGCGTCCCAGATTCCAAATGGTGGGCTCAGACCGGACTCATCATCCTTGCTTTAGTCTTTTAAATAGACTTTTTCAGAAAAGTTCTAGATTCACAGCAAAATTGAGCAGGAAGCACAGAGCGCTGTGCTTTTTTTAAATACAAAGAAAATTTCTACTGTAGAAACATGCCACTAGTTCACTTCTGGAAGAAAACAAGTGTTTTCAACAGGCCATACTGCATATTGCCCACCTGGCAGGAAAAGCTCACAGACGGAGGTGCATCCCGGGAGGAACCTTTGCTGGGAGACACTGTTCCCATGTTGCTGTCTATATGGGTTGTCACAAATTCTTCTCTAAACACAGGCCTGGCAGCTTGTCATAACTGCCAACTTGCCTTCAAAACAACACCCTTGGGTGTAAATGTTAAAATGCCTTGCCACAAATTATTTATCGGACAATTTCTAAGCAACGCGGCTCAGGGAAGTACCCAGGAGTGAGGACTTAACACCTGGTTTTAAATCCCAGCTCTATGCTTTGCTGGCTGGGTGACCTCAGGCAGGTCAGCTGGCCTCTCTGAGCCTCAGTTTTCTCATCTGGAGAATGGGGATCGTAAAAGTACTGACGCACAGGATGTTGAGAGGGTTAAACGGACTAATGTGCAGAGAAGGATCTCGTAGCCAGTAAGAGCTCAATAAACATCACCTCTAATTTTGGATGATGGTTACTGTTTTGACTGGTATATCTCCAGCATGTCACCAGTTCCCAGGACACATGTACTCAATAAATCGTTATTACTAATTCATTGAGAAATAATTCCATACGATGAACTCCAGCAAGTGCTTAGCTTTTCTGAATCACGGAAAGCTCCTTCAGGTAGCTCCGTCGTTCCCCAAGGCTACAGCAGCCTTAGGGTAGGAAAGTGAGACTCCTGGGTTCCAGGTAATTTCAGAGTACCACTGAGAGCTGGTCAGTGTGCCAGAGTCTGCTGGGCTGGGCCTGGGTCCAGGGAGGTGGGGCTATCACCCATGTAGGGTGGATGGAGCCTGTCCTTTGGGAAGGGGGTGGGGGAACCTCACTGCGTGGGGAGTCATGGAAACTAGTCCTCTCTCTTTATCTCCCTGCAGTGACCCGTGTCCACACCGCCCCTGCCGCCCCCTCAGCCACAGCGCTGCCTGCCTCCCCTGTCACCCGCCGCTCCAGTGAACCTCAGCTGTGTCCTGGAAGTGCCGGGGAGTCGGACAAGGGCCCTTACTCCAGCCCCCCCCACACCCGCTGCGAGGCCTCCCCATCACCGTCGCTCAGCAGCTACAGCGACCCGGACTCTGGCCATTACTGCCAGCTGCAGCCTCCTGTCCGTGGCAGCCGAGAGTGGGCAGCAGCCGAGGCCTCCAGCCGCCAGGCCAGGAGCTATGGGGAGAGGCTTAAGGAACTGTCAGAAAATGGGGCCCCCGAAGGGGACTGGGGTAGGACCTTCACAGTCCCCATCGTGGAAGCCACCTCTTCCTTCAACCCGGCTACCTTCCAGTCACTACTGATCCCCAAAGATAACCGGCCACTGGAGATGGGCCTCCTGCGTAAAGTCAAGGAGCTGCTGGCAGAGGTCGATGCCCGGACGCTGGCCCAGCATGTCACCAAGGTTGACTGCCTGGTAGGTGCTGGGTGCACACTGGGGCAGGAGGAGCACCTCCATCCTCTGGCTTTGGGACAGGGGTCAGGGTGGTGAGGAGCTGGCCCCAAATTCCCAAGTATAGCGAATGGGCCTGGATTCTGACTTCATGGCCGTCCTTCACTTGCTGTGTGACTCTGACTAATCACTTTACCTGGGCCCCAATTTTCTCCTTTAAAAAAAGCAAAAACCGAGATATTCTTGCTTCCTCCAGATGTCAGTTTGGCACTGGAACCGAGGAGTCCTGAAAGCCAGTGGCGTCTGGCTGCCTGGGACACTTTCTGAGCCTGGTGGAAGTCAGTCTGGCTGGTCCAGGGAATATAACAGGCCCGACTTCCCGTGTCCACCCCCCCTAGTGGACAAAACTCATTGCCTAGGTCCATAAATTGTGAATGCCTGGGCCTTTGTTTTGAATGGATCTTGACCATCTAAGGACCCTGACTTGCTCTCAGTCTCAGTTTCTCTCTCTGAACTTTGTGGCGGGAGGGCACTGACTGCTTGGTTGTACTGGTCTCTGAGCTCAAGAAGCAAGAAAAGAAACAGTGCTGAGAGGTAGCTCTGTGAAGAGTGCTAGGCGTGAAGGGAGCAGCCCTGGGGTCTAGGCCCACTGTGTGACCTTGGACAAGCCCTTTCCCCACCGGACCTCAGGTTTGCCTTCTGGAATAAGGGTGTCCTGGGCACCTCTGGCCCATGTCAGACACTTCTGGGCATTTTCCCATTTATCCCGCGTTTCACAGATGGGGAGAATGAGGCTCATTTTGCTCCATGTCAGAGGGTTAGCAGTAGAGCTGGAATTCAAACCCAGCCTCCCAGCCAGGCTGCCCTCCAAGATAAAGCTCCCTGACTCCCAGATGGCTTGAGCTAGCCGTGACAGAAAATTAATCAGCCCTCTGGGCGTCCTTGTAGGTTGCTAGGATACTGGGCGTTACCAAGGAGATGCAGACCCTAATGGGAGTCCGCTGGGGCATGGAGCTGCTCACTCTCCCCCATGGCCGGCAGCTACGACTAGACCTGCTGGAAAGGTAAGGCGAGTACACAAGGGGACTCACGGGGAACCCCCTGGGCTACCGCGCGGCCCTTCGCTGTGGCCGGTTGGCCAATCACAGTCTCTCACCCCGGCTCCCAGGGATTCTGGCCACGCCCCCTATCCCATTGACCAATCGCTCCTTCTCCATATCCAGCTCCAAGTAATCTTGGTTTCCCAAAGACCGAGTTCTTTATCTCCGAATTCACATTTTGCATCCTCTTGACCGATCACAATCTGTGAGCCTTGACCCTCTCATCAGCTCTGGCTTCTCTCCCTTTCTTTCTTAGAACAGCTCTACCAGATGATTTCCGATGATTTCCGCTGATCGGTCACAAGCCTCTCAGCCTGGCGCTCTAGGGCCTCTGGCCCCGCCCCCTGACTTATACTGACCAATCAGAAGCCCTTAACTTTGCTTTTCCTCACTCTGGCCGCGCCCCCTAATCTCATTGACCCTTTACAATCTCTCGCTTTTGGCTCTGCCCTCCGCCCCTCAGCTCTCAACCACAAGGACCCCCAACCCTAGGTCCCTGGCCCCGCCCCTCTGACCTGGCTGCTCCGACAGGTTCCACACCATGTCCATCATGCTGGCCGTGGACATCCTGGGCTGCGCGGGCTCCGCTGAGGAGCGGGCAGCTCTTCTGCACAAGACCATCCAGCTGGCGGCCGAGCTTCGGGGGACCATGGGAAACATGTTCAGCTTCGCTGCAGTCATGGGCGCCCTGGATATGGCCCAGGTACTGAGGGGCCCACACAGAGCTGGGCATAAGCTAGTCTCTGTCCGGAGGAGCCCTAGGATGTGTTCCTTTGGGATAGCTGTATATTGAATCAGGAAGAACTTTGTGACCTTCTAGGCAGCATTGGTGACAGGGTAACTGGGAGCACTGAGTCCTTTAAGTGCTGACCTGCTCCCAGACAAAGTCTTCCCTTTTCCCTGCTCTCAGTTTCCCTACCTGTAAAATGAATGAGGAGCATTATATGAGTTTAAAGAATAAATATAAAACGGCACTCATTTAGCAAGCACTGACTATATGCTAGGCGCTACATCGAGTACTTTAGAAGCACCAATTCCTCAAAAAAAAATCTCATGAAGGGAGTGCCTTTACTGTTCTCATTTCACTTATGGAGAAACTGAGGCAGAGCAGTACTTGCCTAAAGTCACATTCAGAGGCCGAAAAAGTTGGGATTCAAACTAGGTCTGTCTAATTTCACAGCCCGGACCTCATCCACACTACACTTCCTCTCCTTTGCCTCGTCAACAGTGACAGCAGGATCCCAGAGCAGTGGCTCAACTCCCAGCTCTGCCACTTATTTTTGGAATGACCTTGGGCAAGTCATTCGCCTCTCTGAGCCTTAGTTCCCTCATCTGTAAAATGGGTTGTTGGGAGAGCTTCATGGGAAACGTGTGAAAAGCAGTCAACACTGTCCCAGATTCATGAATGGTGACTATACTAATAATTATTATCCCATATTTGGGTGTCCACTGGGCAGAGTGGCCTGTGGCCGCAGCAGGCCCCTTCCCTGGCCGGTCGCTCACAGTCTGGTCTCCCCAGATTGCCCGGCTGGAGCAGACATGGGTGACTCTGCGGCAGCGACACACAGAGGGAGCCATCCTCTACGAGAAGAAGCTCAAGCCATTTCTCAAGAGCCTCAATGAAGGCAAAGGTACCTCTCCCACCTGGCTACGTGACCTTGGACAGGTTCCAGCCCTCTCTGGGCCAGCAAAGACTCTCCCCGTGGGGAGGATGATGAGGGCTTGACTGAGCTTTGTGCAGGCTGTCCCCCCACTCACTTTCTGCATCTGGCAACCGTGTATGCCACGTCCAGGTCCAGCCTCAGCCCCTGAGCTCGGCCAAGGCTGCAGTGGGTTCAGCTGGAGGAATCCGAAGGGTTTGTCTCAGGAGTCAGAATCCCTGGGGGCTCTCTCTGGGACCTCAGGCAGGCCCTTTCCCCTAAAACATCCTCAGTTTCTGGGACCCTGGTGGATGGCTGGGCCCTCGGAGACCTCTGAGCACCGTGTGTCCCTCCCTGCAGAAGGCCCGCCGCTGAGCAACACCACATTTCCTCACGTGCTGCCACTCATCACTCTGCTGGAGTGTGACTCCGCCCCGGCCGAGGGCCCCGAGCCCTGGGGCAGCACAGAGCACGGCGTGGAGGTGGTGCTGGCCCACCTGGAGGCTGCCCGCACCGTGGCACACCACGGCGGCCTGTATCACACCAATGCCGAGGTCAAGCTGCAGGGTGAGTCATGGGTCGCAGCTGCGGGCGATCCCGCCACTGATCCTGCCAGCCTGGGCCTCCCTCCACATGACTTGCTCTCCCCTCTCCTCCAAACACCCCTTCACATTTCTCCATCCCTCTTTCCTGCATGTTTCCCTGACTTCTTTTTCTCACCCCTTTTCTTCACTTATTCAGCAGTCTGACAAGCAGTTGTTAGTGGCAGGCACCAGGTTGGGTGCAGGGGACAAGGAGATGATTCAAAGAGCACCATAGCTGTGTATCTTAGCTTCTCTGAGCCTCAGCTTTCTCATCTGTGAAGTGGGCATCCTAACAGGCCTACTTTACAAGGTTGTTTACAAAGCACTCGGCCTGGGGCCCTGGGGCTGAGGCAGACCTGCCCTGCCTTCAAGGAGCTCACAGTCTAGTCAAAAAGTAGAACTCCTGGGCTTCCCTGGTGGCGCAGTAGTTAAGAATCCACCTGCCAATGCAGGGGACACAGGTTCGAGCCCTGGTCCAGGAAGATCCCACAGGCCACGGAGCAACTAAACCCGCGAGCTACAACTACTGAGCCTGCGCTCTAGAGCCCACGAGCCACAGCTACTGAAACCCGCACACCTAGAGCCCGTGCTCCACAACAAGAGAAGCCACCGCAATGAGAAGCCCACACACCACCACAAAGAGTAGCCCCCGCTCACCGCAGCTAGAGAAAGCCCGCGCACAGCAACAAAGACCCAACACAGCCAAAAATAAATAAAATAAAATAAATTAATTTTAAAGAAAGTAGAACTCCTCCTTGTGGAAGGAGAAGAGAGATAGCATCTTCAGATAATCCATCTTTTACTTTTCTAGGCAGTATTTAAGTCACAAAAGTTCTCTGTAGACCAATTGGAAATAACAGCTGAGCAAAACCAAGATAAAACAAATCACCAACAATTACCTGGAGGTAAATGGCGTGAGCATCTGGCATGTGTCTTTCCTGCCTTTCTTCTTCAGAAAGGACAAAAAAGAAACTACTTTTTTACATTTATTTACAAAATATATACACATTTCTTAGGGAAAATTTTGGAATTTACAGAAAAATACAAAAGAGAAAAGAAAAATCTCCCCCCAAATTAATTTTTTTTTTTTTTTTGGTACGTGGGCCTCTCACTGTTGTGGCCTCTCCCGTTGCAGAGCACAGGCTCCGGATGCGCAGGCTCAGCGGCCATGGCTCACGGGCCCAGCCGCTCCGCGGCATGTGGGATCTTCCCGGACCGGGGCACGAACCCGTGTCCCCTGCATCGGCAGGCGGACTCTCAACCACTGCGCCACCAGGGAAGCCCCCAAATTAATTTTAATATTTTATCTTCTAGTCATTTTTAAATTAGATGTTGCAAATAGTAAGACAAAGACTGGGTGCTAAACTGCTTGGTCATGTTCATCAGCAAACCTTGTGGGATCCCTGGTGGAGGTGGGGGGAGGTCCCTTGGAATGAGGCCCTGAGGCATGTGGTGGCTCCGAGCAGGAGTCCCAGCCTCCGCAGCTGGATGGTGGTTCCCTGACCCCTGTGCCCCGCCCTGCAGGGTTCCAGGCCCAGCCAGAGCTCCTTGAGGTGTTCAGCACCGAGTTCCAGATGCGCCTCCTCTGGGGCAGCCAGGGCGCCAGCAGCAGCCAGGCCCGGCGCTATGAGAAGTTCGACAAGGTCCTCACTGCCCTGTCCCACAAACTGGAGCCTGCCGTCCGCTCTAGCGAGCTGTGACCCCCATGGACCCTTCCCCTCTGCAGCTGCGGGCAGCAACAGGGACAGAAGGGCACAGACCTTTCCCCAGAGCACCCCAGGGACACTGTGATCAGCCCGAGAACGTTCTGGGTTCAACTCCAGGATCTCCCTTGCACCTCCAGGGTCCTACGTGGACTCTGGGCTCCATCCCACCTGCTACTCACTCACCAAGTTTTCCTTCAGGAAGAACTGGAACCCCTGTTTCTCCCTCCAGCTTCTGCTTCTCCCCTTCCTGCTGAGGTGCCCTGTATTTGAGCCACGGGAGGCTTCTCACACCTCCTCACTCTTCTCCAGGCACCTGCCCCCGCCCCTTCACTGACACCAATGCCTCCCTCTGGCTGTAAATACATCTGTCTGTTCTGTAAATAGATGTACAGAAACCGTGTTCTTTCTTTCATATAATAAACTTTTATGACTCTTTCTTCTGTCTCTCAGGGGGCTTTGGGGTAGAAGGAAGTGTCTTTTCTCAGGTGAAAGGTGGAAAAATTCATTCAACAAATACTTATTCAGCACTTGAAACATTCCAGATTGTACCAGGATCCAGAGTTACAGCCAGTTCTTAAAACCCAGTCCCTGTCCTGGGGGAGCTCACAGACCAGAAGGGAGATCAACAGCTAATTCCAACCAGTAGGAGAAATACTGACCTGCCCTGCTCCTTCCCCACTCCCTGCCTCAGGAGCCACAGCAAAGCATCCCGCAAATGTACAACCCAGGATCCTAGATGTTTGGGTGGAAGGGCTTTATGAAATCTAAGATTCCAGCTCCCCTCAGGAAAACAGAACTGGAGGGAGAAGGGACTTGCCCTGGGTCACAGCAGCAGAATGAGGAAGGCTGGAACCTGGGTGTCCTCGCCTGGAGTTCTTTCCTTTTCTCAACAGTGGGAACTACTAATTTCTTTTCAAGTTTTGAAACGTGGCCCCAGAAGTCTTCGTGTGTGTGTGTGTGTGTGTGTGTGTGTGTGTCAGGTGGGTGACGCAGGAAATCTTTGAGGAGGGCCGTGAAAGCAGTTGTCTTGTTTTCATGGGTAGGGGAGGTAGGCAATGTGGATCAGCATGATTCCAGGCCAGGCTGGAGGCCTGGGGACCCTGTTCACTGAATTTGAAACTACTGGGGTCCTTTACCTTATGAATCCTTTGACCAACAGAGGATGGATGACACAGTGCATTAGATCTTTGGCAGCAGCCAGACTTGGGCCCAGTTCACTAGCTGGTGGTGTTGGATAAGGGGGCCCTCTTGGGCCCTAAGTTCCTCCTCAATAAAATGGGGACAGTAACAGAACTGATCCATTTGGGTTGCTGTTAAAGCACTTAATGCATAGTAGCTGCTAGGTAAGGGACTGCCATGTTTCATACATAATGGATTTTTTTTGGCCGCGCCATGCGGCATGCGGGATCCTAGTTCTCTGACCAGGGATCTAACCCGCGCCCCCTGCAGTGGAAGCACGGAGTCTTAACCACTGGACCACCAGGGAAGTCCCATAATGTATTTTCAGTGATCATTTATTGATTACTTTGTGAGCCAAAACACTTCACGTGCCTGTACCTCACTGAAATATCACCATTCCTCTATATGACAGGTACTGTTATCATAAGATATATAAGGCACCTAATGTTAACGGTACATAGTAGGTGCTCACCAAAAGCTATTAGCGCTCTTTAATCATATAAAAGGAAAAAAAAGAGCACAGAAAAGGTGTTTTGCAAGGTGTAAGGTGCCGCACAAGTTTTTGCTACTATTATTATGTCACCCTTTGTGGTCATAATCCTTCATTTATTATTCTTTCGGAGCTACTGTGATGGTCGCCTAGTTACCGTGGCCATGGAAACTCAGCCCGCAGTCCTGGATTGGACGGTTCGCGGGCTCCCCCTGGAGGCCACCTTCCGGGCCTGCAGAGGGAAGACCAGGAGGGCCTTTGAGAGGGGAGAGAAGGGAGCCGGGAGTTGTAGGCCACAGGCGATGGCTGCCTCGGAGCGATGCATTTCGGGAGTTGTAGTTCTCGGGAGAGGAGGTGGGCGGCCACAGACCCAGCTCCGGTCTCACCCGGATGGCGGCTGTGAGGCGCGGCTGCCGGCCCGGGGGCTCGCTCCTCGGGCTGCTCGGGCTGGTTTCGGCCGCGGCCGCCGCCTGGGACCTGACTTCGCTGCGCTGCAACTTCGGCGCCTTCTGCGAATGTGACTTCCGGCCCGACTTCCAGGGTGAGCAGCCGCGGGCGCCCGGACCGGAGCGGCCGGCGGACCGGGGAGCCCTCGGACCCCGGGGGTGCGCCGGCGCCGGACCTGGAGAGTAGAACCGAGGGTGGGACCCCCAGACTTCCGGACGGCCAGGACCAGAAGTGGGCCCGGCGTTGAGGGACCCTGAGAGCCTGGGGCACAGGACTTGGGGCGAGGGTTTGGGGATGCCTGTTTGGGGTCCAGGCAGAGCCCTGCCAGGGTGGAGAGAGGCCTTTGACAGCAGGGCCTTGGGGGGAAGTTTAGACCTCGCACTGGACTGGCCGTCAAGGAAGAAGCCTGCCTTGGAGATGGGCGGGAGTCTTGGGCAGACCCTCTTGACAGCTCGCGCCCACTTAGGGCTGAGCGCAATCCAGAGGGCCATCTGGTGGGGGCGCTGCTGAGCTGAGTCAGGCCTGAGGGTGACTCTTGCGGCCGAGACCCCAAGGGCCGCACTCCTTTCCGCAGACAGCCTGTGAAAACGTCCCAGAACTCGGATCCCCAGACCAGGTTCCAGACATGACTTCCTTCCTGGAGCTCTTCCGTGGCGGGTGTGTGTCCTCAGCTCTGACACTGTCCTTGTGGCCCTAGGTCTGGAGTGTGACCTGGCACAGCACCTGGCGGGCCAGCATTTGGCCAGGGCGCTGGTGGTGAAGGCACTGAAGGCCTTCGTGCAGGATCCAGCCCCCACCAAGCCACTGGTCCTCTCTCTGCATGGCTGGACTGGCACCGGCAAGTCCTATGTCACCTCCCTGCTGGCACACTACCTCTTCCGGGGTGGCCTCCGCAGCCCCCACGTGCACCACTTTTCCCCGGTCATCCACTTCCCCCACCCCGGCCACCTGGAGCGCTACAAGGTAGGCTGGTTTTGTCCTGGACCACCATCCGCCTGCACTGTCGAGTGCTGGACCCTAGGGAAGGAGTGAGTCCTCAGCCCAGAGAGGGGAATCACTTGCTCCAGGCCACACAGCCAGTTGAAGCTTCACCCCTCAGGACCCACCCTGAACAAAGCTTGGGGTGGTACCACCCGGCAGGGAGTTCTTGATTTAATTCCTGGGGGCCAGTAGTGGCACCGACCTGCCAGGGTTGTTGTGAGGGACGTAGGCTTATAGAATTGCAGGTGTTATTTATTGAGCACTTACCTTTGCCAGACAGTCTGCATTATCTTCTGTCTGTAAAGCCCTTAGCCCCAATTCGAGGCTCAGAGTAAGCAATCAGGAAATCCAATTAGCTCTTACTACTGTTGTTGATTGCAAGGTACTTTCCAGGCTAATCTGTTTCAGTTGTCAACTCTGTTGGGAATGTTCAGGGAGCAGGAAGGAGCCTTCCCCTTTTTTTAGAAAACAGTAGGTGTCGGGGAAGGAGCCCTGAAAAGGCAAGTGAGAGGCCTGGGTCTGAGTCCCTGTCCTCTTGCTGACTTGCTGTGTGAGCTTGGACAAGTCTCTGCCCCTCTCTGGGCCACAGTTTCACCATCAGTCCCATTCAGGGATTGGTACTCTCTGGGAGACCATATCTTCCTGGGAAGGAGATTAATTCTTGCTTTGGGAAGAAATCTGGGATTGGGGGAGCATCTCCAGACACCCTCATACTCTTGCCTTTCTCCCACAGAAGGATCTGAAGAGCTGGGTCCAGGGAAACCTCACTGCCTGCAGCCGCTCTCTCTTCCTCTTCGATGAGATGGACAAGCTGGCCCCAGGCCTGATAGAGGTCCTGAGACCTTTCCTGGGGTCCTCCTGGGTTGTCTATGGGACCAACTATCGCAAAGCCATCTTCATCTTCATCAGGTGGGGCCGGCTTTGCAGCGGGCAGGGTGCAGGGACACTCATCAGAGGTCTCAGCTCTCCAGTCTTGGCCTGTGGTCCCATAACAGAATACTGTTCCCCCAGGCCCACTGGGCTTTCCCAGAGTCCCCCACACCCTCACTGGTGACACTGTCATTCAAGGTGGTTGACTTCCCTTTGACATTCTCAAAGCCCATTCTGGGCTCAGTCTCTCTCTCTCTTTTTTAAATAAATGAATTTATTTATTTATTTATTTATGGCTGCGTTAGGTCTTCGTTGCTGTGCGCGGGCTTTCTCTGTGGCGAGCGGGGGCTACTCTTTGTTGCAGTGCGCGGGGCTTCTCATTGTGGTGGCTTCTCTTATTGCGGAGCACGGGCTCTAGGCGCGGGCTCAGTAGTTGCAGCTCACAGGCTCTAGAGTGCAGACTCAGTAGTTGTGGCACACGGGCTTAGCTGCTCCACGGCATGTGGCATCTTCCTGTACCAGGGCTTGAACCCGTGTCCCCTGCATTGGCAGGCAGGTTCTTAACCACTGCCCACTGTTCCCCGGGCTCAGTCTCTTAATCCTCATTTCTTTGTGGAACCCTGCTGGGTTAAGAGTTTTCCCTCTTTTGTGGCCAAGGGGACACAGGCCTGGGAAAAACAGGACTAGAGTTTCAATCCCACCTCTAAGAGTCCTAGCTTTGTTTCCTCAGGCAAAACACTTCACCTCTCTGAGCTCCCACCTCCTCTTCTGAACAACTGGGCCAATCTTTTCTTTTTCTTTTTTTTTTTTTTGCGGTATACGGGCCTCTCACTGTTGTGGCCTCTCCCATTGCGGAGCACAGGCTCAGCGGCCATGGCTCACGGGCCCAGCCACTCAGCGGCATGTGGGATCTTCCCGGACCGGGGCACGAACCCATGTCCCCTGCATCGGCAGGCAGACTCTCAACCACTGCGCCACCAGGGAAGCCCCAACACGGCCAATCTTAATGCCCCACTGTTCTCCTAGAGGCTGGGTGAGGGAAAGTCGGTAAGGGACCTAAAAGTGTTCTATAAACTGTAAAGTGTATGACACATATAGGCGAACTTCCAGGGGTCATGGTTAAGGGCACAAGCTCCGGAGAGGGGAAGTGGTTCCCGGGGTGTTTTGAGTGGGTTTGGCTCCTGCCAGCACTGAGTTTGGCCCCCAGGCTCAGGTCGCGTTAGGTGGCACGTGGGAAGCAAGGGCTACATCCTGTCCTCACTGTCTGCGTCCCCCGTGGTTTTTAGCAACACTGGCGGCGAGCAGATCAACCAGCTGGTGTTGGAGGCATGGCGCAGCCGCCGGGAGCGTGAGGAGATCCGCGTGCAGGAGCTGGAGCCGGTTATCTCCCAGGCTGTGCTGGACAACCCGAACCGTGAGTTCGGCCAAGGACCCCACCCCAGGGTGGTTTCCAGGCTGAGGTCTCACACCCAGATCACATGGAGGGATGGGCTGGGCTCCCTGGGGTGGGCCAGGCTCTCCCAGGTCTGATGCTCTGCCTACTGACCCGGTACTTCCCAGCCCAGGCTTTGGTGCCTGGAAGGTGGCTGGGAGGCTTAAGACCAGCCCCGTCCCTGCACTTCCTTCCTTTGGGGGTGGACAGGGCCCAGCTGATCCCCGTGAAGCACAGCCTCTTCCCATCGCTCCTTCCTGCAGATGGCTTCTGGCACTCCGGCATCATGGAAGAGCATCTCCTGGATGCCCTGGTGCCCTTCCTACCTCTCCAGAGGCACCACGTGCAGCACTGTGTGCTCAACGAGCTGGCCCAGCTAGGCCTGGAGCCAAGGGATGAGGTCGTCCAGGCCGTGCTGGACAGCACCACCTTCTTCCCTGAGGACGAGCAGCTCTTTTCCTCCAATGGCTGCAAGACTGTGGCATCCCGGATCGCCTTCTTCCTCTGACTCTCCAGGCAGCATCCTTGTCTTCCTCTATCTGGCCAGGCCGTGAAGGAAAGCCCTGGGGCCTCTGCCAGAGGGTCCCTTGTCCTGTGCCTCCTGGGACCCAGAGCACAATATGAAGATGAGGAGGGCTGTTGGCTACCATGAAACAGAAGGGCAGGGCAGGCCCCGGCCTCTTCACTGGTCTGAGGGCATCTTGGCCTTTGCTTCCTTCCTCAGGGAAACCGCTAGTCGCCCCAGAACTTCAATGAGCCTTGACCTCACGCTCCAGCCTGAGCCTTCTTACAATGTGAATTTTAACTCAGGGACGGTGGCTCGTGGCTGCTCCTTCCTTCTCTGGTCTGTTACTCTCGGCCCTGGCTCGGGCACCACACCCCGACCCTCCACCCCACACCCTATGTCCCAGTATCGTAAAGCCAGGCTGAGACTTCTGTCTCTGGGAACAGAGGGACTCAAGTTGCCACTTGGACTGGGCTTTTCAAGTTTTTAATTTTGTAAACGAAGAGAACAAATACAATAAATTTAGCCATGGGACCAGAGGAATAAATTTAGCCACGGGACCAGAGGAATGCTGGCTGAGGTTCTCATTGCTCTGGAGGAGGCTGCCTTGCTGAGTGGCCAGTGGTAGGGGCAGAATCGCCCACAGCCCAGCAAGAAGTGAAGGGGCCGAGCGGCCCCTTCAGACAGCAGCCTGACTGCTGGGGCTGGGGTTCTGTCTCAGGCCCTGGGTGGTCTGCATGTTGCTGAGACTTGGGCTCAGTCCCCAGGTGACCTTGGTCTTGCCGGAACCTGGACTTGTGCTCTGGCTCCAGCTCTGGGCAGCCTTGGACTCGCTGGGCCTCTGGCTCTGGCCCTGGCCCTCAGTGGCCTCAGTGTTGCAGGGGCTCCAACTTGGGTCATAGAAAGTCTTGATCTTGCTGGGACTTTGGATCAGTCTCCAGCTCCAGTCCTGGGTGGCACCAGCCTTTCTGGGTCTCCAGTTCTGGCCATGGGCACCCTTGGCCTTTCTGAGCCTCTGCCTTGAGCCCTGGGTGGCCTTAGTCTTGTCGAGCTTTCGCCTTGGGCTCCAGGCGGCCTCGGTCCTGCTGGGCCTCTGGCTCTGGACCCAGATGGCCTCGGTCCTGCTGGCCCTCTGGCTCTGGACCCAGATGGCCTCGGTCCTGCTGGGCCTCTGGCTCTGGACCCAGATGGCCTCGGTCCTGCTGGGCCTCTGGCTCTGGACCCAGATGGCCTCGGTCCTGCTGGGCCTCTGGCTCTGGACCCAGATGGCCTCGGTCCTGCTGGGCCTCCGGCTCTGGCTCAGGGCGGCCTCGGTCCTGCTGGGCCTCTGGCTCTGGACCCAGATGGCCTCGGTCCTGCTGGGCCTCCGGCTCTGGATCTGGTCGGCCTCGGTCCTGCTGGGCCTCTGGCTCTGGACCTGGATGGCCTCGGGCTCACTGGGCCTCCGGCTCTGGATCTGGTCGGCCTCGGGCTCGCTGGGCCTCTGGCTCTGGATCTGGTCGGCCTCGGTCCTGCTGGGCCTCTGGCTCTGGCTCAGGGCGGCCTCGGTCCTGCTGGGCCTCTGGCTCTGGCTCAGGGCGGCCTCGGTCCTGCTGGGCCTCTGGCTCTGGATCTGGTCGGCCTCGGTCCTGCTGGGCCTCTGGCTCTGGACCCAGATGGCCTCGGTCCTGCTGGGCCTCTGGCTCTGGACCTGGATGGTCTCAGGCTCGCTGGGCCTCTGGCTCTGGATCTGGTCGGCCTCGGGCTCGCTGGGCCTCTGGCTCTGGCTCAGGGCGGCCTCGGTCCTGCTGGGCCTCTGGCTCTGGCTCAGGGCGGCCTCGGTCCTGCTGGGCCTCCGGCTCTGGCTCAGGGCGGCCTCGGTCCTGCTGGGCCTCCGGCTCTGGATCTGGTCGGCCTCGGTCCTGCTGGGCCTCCGGCTCTGGATCTGGTCGGCCTCGGTCCTGCTGGGCCTCTGGCTCTGGACCTGGATGGCCTCGGGCTCACTGGGCCTCCGGCTCTGGATCTGGTCGGCCTCGGGCTCGCTGGGCCTCTGGCTCTGGATCTGGTCGGCCTCGGTCCTGCTGGGCCTCTGGCTCTGGCTCAGGGCGGCCTCGGTCCTGCTGGGCCTCTGGCTGTGGCTCAGGGCGGCCTCGGTCCTGCTGGGCCTCTGGCTCTGGCTCAGGGCGGCCTCGGTCCTGCTGGGCCTCTGGCTGTGGCTCAGGGCGGCCTCGGTCCTGCTGGGCCTCTGGCTCTGGCTCAGGGCGGCCTCGGTCCTGCTGGGCCTCTGGCTCTGGACCCAGATGGCCTCGGTCCTGCTGGGCCTCTGGCTCTGGCTCAGGGCGGCCTCGGTCCTGCTGGGCCTCTGGCTCTGGACCTGGATGGTCTCAGGCTCGCTGGGCCTCTGGCTGTGGCCTGGGGTGGACTTGGTTTTTCTGGGGCTGTGGCTCAGGCTTAGGTCTTCCCTCTTGTCCCTGGAGTCTGAGGACTGTGTCCTTAGTGGTGAGGAGTCAGAGAATGTTACAACAGTGGTCGAAGTGCTCCCGTATTCCTGGCAGACAGTGGACGTCTCCGTTTCTGAGGTGGACGTGGTCCTGACTGGAAAGGATATGTCAAGCGTAGCTGTCAGGCCGCCTTCCCCAGACAGTGGCAAGAAAGGGAGACTTCTAGGCCTCACCCTTGCCTATGTTCCAGAGCCCTTGCATGGCCAAGGGGAAGGCCCGCCAGCTCACGGCAGCCCAGCCTTCCTGGCACCCTGAGCCCTGCAGGCGGGTCAGGGCCGAAAGATTAGGGGGAGATACGAAGGACCTCACTCGCCCAGTGCTGGCCTCCACTCTGCCGCCTGCCTCTTGCCCTGTGTGTTCCAGCCACAACCAACAGCCTGCAGGGCCCTGGCCCCCTGCCTGCAGCAGTTCCCCCTGCTCTACCCTGTTCACACTTGGCTACCCCTCTTCCCCTGGGTCCTGGAAGCCCTTCCTGACCCCCCAAAGGGAGCTAAGTGCACCCAGAGCCCTCGGGACTCCCCTCCATGGTATGGCTGCACTGTCCTGGTTATCTGTTTACCTGTGGGCCTTCTTCCCTTCAGGAGCAAGAGCTCCCTGGGGCAACGACTGTGCCATTCATGCCTGTAACCAGTGTCCAGCACAGGCCTGGCCCTAGGATGCTCAACGCGTTTGCTGAATGGCAGGAAGGGGGCTGGCCGCTGCTACTCCCGTCCCTCCCTGGACTGCCCATGGCTGCCTCTGGGACCCAGGGCAGCATTCTTGGGTTTTTTACTTTTGTCCCCTCCACACTGGCACCTTTCAGAATTGAGGGTAAAAGCCCCCTGGACATGCACAGGCTTCGTGGGCTTATTTCAGGGAGAGGCCAAGGGGGCAGAGAGAAGAGAGACAGGCCTGAGCGGGGAATGAGGGTGGAGCAGGCAGCAGCTGTGAGGCGCCCCGCGGTGAGAGCCGGCCTCCCAGGCTGTGTGCTGGGCATCCCTGAGGGCTCCCTGTGCCCCCCGCAAAGCTGGGATGAGTCCTCCCACTCCACACTCGCACAGCTGTGACAGCAGAGCCCAAATTCACACCCAGGCCTGGGAGCCCCTGACCCCTGACCTTTGCCCTCCCTGCTGCGTTGGCTCACTCAGGTCTGGCAGGAGCAGGGGGACTTACAGCCCAAGATGGAGCCTGAAGAGGTCTGGCTGATGTAGCCGTCGGTCAAGGACCTCTCCTTGCTGGGGGCCGGCTCCAGCTTCTGGGGCAAGAGACAGGCTGCATGATCACAGGCTGCACGGTCACAGTGGCCGCAGCTCTGTAAGTCCAGCCTCTTAGAGCTCCTCGAGGGTTGCAGGTTAGGGTTGGATGGGGACATGGAGAGGTTGACTGGACAGGAAGGGGCGTGGCCAGGTTAGACAGGTGTGGCCACGTGAGAAAAGCAGTGTCAAGAGGCTCTTGGGCCTCATCTCCCTATCTGCAAGATGCAAATTAGTTCAACTGTGGGACAGGCTTCTGTAAACTGTGAAGTGCTGTGTCCAGGGAATGGCTAGTGAGAAACTGAGGACCTTCTCCATGTTTCATGTCCCTGCACATCTGGGAGGGAACTCCCCTGCCATTACCATTTTCCGGACCAGGAAACGCCTAAGCAGCCTGCCCTGGGCACTCGGCTAAGACGCAGAGAAGCAGGGCTGGAATCCAAGTCAGGGGGACTCTGCGGCCAGGCTCTCGGCTGCCAGTCGCACTTGCAGGCCGCGGGAAATGTGCGGCAGTGAGATGCGGGAGCGGACGGGGCTGTGGAACACCCAGCAGGGACCCCACGATGACTTCAGGGCACACACAGACCCAAGTTCTGTAGTTTTGTATCCTAATGTGAGCTAGAAAAATGTAGAGCTTGCCTTTCCCGTTTCCGGCAAGGGATGCTGGCACTCCGTGTACCTGGATGGTTAAAGTCTCCCTTGAACACAGTTTACTTGCTGTCCATCAGCAGTCGAGTGGATAAATAAGTGGCGGGATATTCGCAGGACGGCACTGCCTCCAGTCGTGAGAAGGAGCAGTCAACTTGGCTGCATCTCACAAACTTGGACGCTCGGTGAAAGGAGCCAGAGGCAAAGGGGCCTGCACCGCGTTTGTCCTCTGTTGCGGACAGGCATGCTCGTCTGCGGCGTTAGGAATCAGGACAGCCTTGTGGGGTGTGCGGGGCTGAGGGAGGGGCCTGGAAGGGGGCACGAGGGGCTTCTGGGGAACTGGGAATGTGTTCTTTCTTGATCTGGAGAATGGTGCCATGGGGGTGTTCAGTTTGTGAAAATCCATCAGACAGTTCGCTTATGAGTCATGTACTTTTCTATATGTTCTATTCAGTGAAAAGTTTTTAGAAATGAATTTAAGAGTTAAGAAAATTCTGGTACAAGTGGGCAGTGCACACAGCGGAATTTAGGAAGGTGAGTGTGGACAACGTGTGGGAAGCCTCTCTCTGTGAGGGGCCCACATCCTCACGCACCCTCTTTCAGGTGTACCCCTTACTGGTACCTTCTCTGTCTCACAGCGAGATGTCCCCAGCCCAAGTCACACATCTGAGTGCTGGCAGAGCCAGGCCCAGAAGCCAGCCTCTAGCCAGCATGCATCCCTCAGCCCTGACCTGGGGTATATTCCACCTTGGACCTCAAGGACCTCCGGCCCCGGCGTACAGCCCACTTACCTCCTTCTCCCCGGGGGCCTTGGCTTCTTCCTCTGGGCCTTCTGGCTGTGCCTGCAGGGACTGGTGAGTGGCCTCCAGCTCTTTGGATGTCTCGAACAAAGGCTGCTCCAGCTTCCACGAAAGCTGCAGGGCCCGTGCCCTCTGGCGCTCTAGTTCCCGCTCCTTGAGCCGCCTGACAAGCCGTGACCCCAGAGCGCTGGGTAGGCCTCCCTGACTCACCCCACCATCCCCAGGACTGGATAGCGGCCTGAGAAGGCGATTAGGGCCAGAGGTGCCTTGAGCCCCAACCGTCCAACTCTGGGCCCGCGGGCCCTCCTGGAGAAACTTACCCCACGATATCCTGAGGGGTGCCGGCCTGCAGGCTGTGCTCCACCACCCGCTCCAGCTGCAGCCTGGCCAGGTGGGCCACCTGGCTGTTAAGCAGCTCCTCCACTGACAGGCCGGGGAAGAGGTTGGCCATCAGTGGCAGCAGCTGTCAGGAAAGAGGGTGACCAGAGTCAGGTGTGGGCCAGGACAGGGGGCAGATGGTGTGGTGCTGCCCTGGCAGAGGAAGGGTTTACAGATTGTTGTTTTTTAAAGGGCTGGACCTTTTTGCCCCAGAACCATCAGGACATCTTGAGAAAGGAACTGTTCGGGGAGGGAGTGCTGGTGGTGAGCCTGACCCGTGGCTCTGGAGCCAGCCAGATAAGGGTGTGACCTCCGAGCTCCATGACCTGGGCCAAGGGAACTGACTTCTCTGAGCCTTACCCTCTTCCCTCTATGAATTGTGGGATGATGATAATGTTACCTGTCCCGTAGGTACTGAAGAGGGTTAAATGGAGTGATGTAAGCTGAACTGGTTAGAACAGTGCCTGGCACATAAATCCTCCAGCATTAGCAGCTCTTATTACTGCTACGAAACCAGGTTTCTTTTAGGGACAGGGAGTATCTTTAGGTGGCCAGAGGTACTAACTCTGGAGCCCACCCTCCTGGCCCAGCAGGCACACACCTTCGGTTGTTTGGGGTCAAGGAGCAGGACAGTGGCAACATCCTGGCGGGCCCCAAAAGTGTTCTGCGTGAGCTGCCGGCTCCTGGTGCGGTACAGGTAGTACTGGGGCTTCTGGGGGTTGTTCTGGATGGCCATTGAGAAGTGGTTCTCTGTCTTCTGGAACTGCCTGCAGGACACAGCAGGCCACAGGGTGCTCTGAGCTGGGCCACCTGGAGGATATGGAGGCTCCTGGACCCCAGTGGGGAGTTTGGGGAAAATCAGGCTGGTCTCTGCTCCCTGCCACCACGCCCCTCTTGATGGACCCAACACTTAAACATTAGTGTAAGATCCCAACATAAGTGGACATTTTTATGATCCTGGAGTAGGAAAGGCCTTTCTGAGATGTCATAAACCCAGCAGCTAAAAATGAAGAAATTAATTTGACTATGGTTAAATCCCATTATTGAGTAGCAAAAACACCACCAAAAAAAGCAGTTAATAGTGAATAATATTTTGCCATAGAAGGCAGATGATAAGCTAATTTTCCAGCCTACAAAGAACACTTATAACCAAAACCAAATTTTTTTTAAATGAACAATTTAAGAGCAAATGGGCGAACAATTTGTGCAGGCCATAATGGCCAATAAACACACGAAAGATGCTGTCCTGTGCTCACAATTTAAACATGCAAAGTCAATCCACTGCAAGAGAGCCTTTTTTTGCCTACCCGAATAGCAAAGTTGAAAAATAGTCTTAATACCCTGGGCTAGGGAGGTTTGGGGAAACCAAGACTTTCCTTTACTGGGGGAAGTTTATATTGGTTCATTGTTTTTGGAGAACAATTGGGTATTATCTTTTAAAATGTTAAATTTTCACACTTTTTAACCCAACAATTTAACTTCCAGCAATCTAACTACAGAATTACTAGTATGAACGCATGAAAACATGTCTTGGGTCTCATTGCTGCATTATTTATAATAAAAAACTGAAAACAGCCCAAATGCTCATCAGCATACTATCGTCTAAAGAAATTAATTGTGGTACCTCCACAGAATGGAATACTTTGCAAGCAATAAAAGAGAATGAGGTCGTCCTATATGTAATTGCCATGGGAAGTAAAAAACCAAGTCAAAAATCAGCTTAGTGGACTTCCCTGGTGGCGCAGTGGTTAAGAATCCGCCTGCTAAGGCAGGGGACACAGGTTCGAGCGCTGGTCTGGTAAGATCCCACATGCTGCAGAGCAACTAAGCCCATGCACCACAACTACTGAGCCCACGTGCCGCAACTACTGAAACCCACGCGCCTAGAGCCTGTGCTCCACAACAAGAGAAGCCACCGCAGTGAGAAGCCGCTGCACCGCAACAAAGAGTAGCCCCACTCGCCGCAACTAGAGAAAGCCCGCGTTTAGCAACAAAGACCCAACGCAGCCAAAAATAAATAAACTTACTTTTAAAAAAATCAGCTTAGCATGATCTCACTTTTGTAAGATGATAACAATTGTTAACATATGCATAGAAATCTATCTAGAGGACTCTACCAAACTTACAGGGGAAGGGGGAGGCGTTGGGACATAGATATTAGAAGGAACTTTCATGTTCTAAGTTACATGTTACTGAATACTTAAGTTTTTTTAATAAAAAGCGCAATTACCATAACAATATTCACATAAAAAATGAAAGATTTTTACAGAAAACTTGAAAAATAAAATAGATATTTAGGAGACAACTGGGAGAGCAGAGGCATCTCGACCCCAGGATCCCAGCCGACCGGCTTCACTCCAGACTCTTCTGGCCCCTCCCGCGGCCTGGTCCGCCCCGCCCACAGCCCCGCCCACAGCCCCCGCCCCACCCACAGTCTGCGCGCACCTTCTCCTCTGCTCGCAGAAGCCCAACTTCTCCTGCAGTAGGTCCATGCGCAAGTGGGCGCCCTCGTCCTTCGGACTCAGCGCCAGCGCCTGCTGGTAGTCCGCCTCAGCAAAGGTCAGGTTGCCCAGTTGGAAGAAGCAATCTGGAGACCGGGGGCCGGGGGCGGGGGCTGAGTGAGCCCCGCAAACCCACGGCCCAGGAGCCCCAGCCCAGCTGGCTCCACCCCCAGGGGGTGGGGCCTGCAACGGGGGGTGACACCCGCGGTGATGACACCAGCGGGCGGTCGCGGGCACCTGCAGAGGTTTTCCGTGCCTCTGGCCACCTTCTTCCAGCTGCCTGATCCCGAGCATTTTGAAGGGCTGTAGCCAGATTGTCTAAGGCAACGTTTCCCAAAGTGTGTCCGTGGGACACTGAGAATCCGCTTTCCCTCCTTACCTCCTCCCTCCCTCAGGGCCCTCAAGCGCCCAGCCCAGGCCTTGGAGGGGCAAGGGGCTCACACCGGGCTGCCCGGCCCCCACTCACCCCCGCGGTTGATGTAGAGGCCTTTCTCCCGCTGCTCGTCCTTGAGCGCCTTGCTGAGCAGCAGCACGCTCTCCTGGTAGGCGCCCTGCAGGTAGCAGTGCACGGCCAAGTCGTTGTAGGCCAACAGCAGTTGGCGCTGCGCCTGCTGCACCAGGTCCTCCTGGTGCTCGGTCATCATGTCCAACGCCTTCAGGAAGTCCTCCACGGCGGAGTCAAACTCCCGGAGCCGTCGGTACATAATGCCCCTACGAGGGAGGGACATGAGGGCCAAAGTGCGCCACCGACTAGGGGTGTCCCAGAGAGAGGCTGCGGCTCTGGGCCCTCTGACCTGGGGGGAGGGGCTCCCACCGCGCGCACTAAGTTTGGCCCGTGGGGCTCCTGGATTGCTACTTAGATAGCCAGCTAGTCACTGGTAATTTTACTTTTCTTTAAAAATAGCTTCCCTCTTTCTTTTTGGGAGCTGTGTGAGTGCCAGCCTCTATGCTAAGGCCTTTTTGTACACAGGACATTTTACCTCCACTGTTTATATGAGAAAACCCAGGCTCAAGGAAGTGAAATGGCCCAGAATGAGGTGGTGGGTCCTTGTGGGGTGGCCCAGATTCAAACCCAAGCCTCGTCCACTGAGCTGGGCTGAGCCTGCCAGTGTAAACTGCTCAGCAGGCCCGGGGATCCAGGATTCCAGGGTTAACAGGCTGCTGCCTGCCCCTCCTCCAGAGGCAGTAGCAGAGACCACCTCCCATGATCCCTTGACCCCGATGGGGAGTAGGGAAAGATTGTTAGAGGCTAGATGGGGAAACTGAGGCCTGGGGAGGGTCAAGGGCTCTCCTGAGATCACACAGCACATCTGAGGCAAGGCAGGGCCTGGGACCCAAGACCAGCATCTCCCCACTCAGTACCGGAAGAGGAAGAGGCTGGGGTCCAGAGGGTTGTTCTCGATGGCACAGTTGATACACTGCAGCGCATGTTGCAGCTTGCCCTGCACGGCTAGGACGCCGGCTTCTTGGCGTGTCTCTTGGGCCTGGCCCACCAGCACCTTGAGCAGCACCTTGGCCTGTGGGTGCCTGGGATCCAGTAGCAAGGCACTGTGCAGGTCTTGATGGCAGAGGCTGGGCTGTGGGGGGCGGGGAGGGGGCAGGGATGGCATCGGGGTGCAGGCCAAGCTGAACCTGCCCTGTTCAGTGTGGGGAGGCAGACCTCCAGGCCTGTAGGGGCCTTTCTCTGGGCAGGCCAGCACCATGCCACCCATCTTCAGTGGCTCTGCATTGCTTTGTGGGAAAATCCCATCTGAGGCTCCATCCCCACTGGCCCCTTTCTAGATATGACCTCAGGTGAGCCAGGTCCACCTCAGTGGTTTCTGCTGTAGAATGAGGTTACAGATGCCTCCTCCTTGCAGGACTTCTGCAAGGCTCACTTGAGGAGGGGGGAGGGTGTGGTCTCCTGACTGTGACTGTTGTGTCCTCCCTATACTCCCCTGTACACCTTCCCCGACGCCCCTGACCTTTAAGCCCAAGACAACTCTAACAAAGAACAGATTCAGACCTGGGCATGAGCAGAAAACATCCCTAGGCAAATACCTTCTCTTGGGTGAGCAGGTCTGTCAGTCAGTCAACAAACAGTTTTAGCAAGCACCCCATGTCCTATAGGGTAATTGGTTGGAGGGTGAGTGAGGCAGTGTAGACACCAGGTGTGAGTGGAAGTCGGGAGGGGGAAGATGGCCGAGGCTGGGGCAGGGCTTTGGAATAGATGGACTTGAGTTCAAGGGGAGCACCACTGTGACCTTGGGCAAGTTACCCAGACCATCTGGACCTGTTTCCTCATCTGTGAAAAGAGGGCAATGGGTTTTGTCTACCTCAAAGGGTTACTGCCAGCCTTAGAGATAAACATGAGTAAAGTGCTTAGAACGTGCTTAGGCATCGCAGGGAGCAGCTGAAATCCCAACCATCAGAAATAATTATCAATAGTTACTAGTCTCGGGACTTCCCTGGTGGCGCAGTGGTTAAGAATCTGTCTCCCAATGCAGGGGACACGGGTTCGAGCCCTGGTCTGTGAAGATCCCACATGCCGTGGAGCAACTAAGCCCATGCGCCACAACTCCTGAGCCTGAGCTCTAGAGCCCACGAGCCACAACTACTGAAGCCCACGTGCTGCAACTACTGAAGCCTGCCCGCCTAGAGACCGTGCTCCGCAACGAGAGAAGCCACCACAATGAGAAGCCCGCGCACCGCAAGGAAGAGTAGCCCCCTGCTCGCCGCAACTAGAGAAAGCCTGTGAGCAGCAACAAAGACCCAACACAGCCAAAAATAAATAAATAAATGTATATATATAAATAAAAAGAGCAATAGGAGCATCTTAAAAAAATAAAAATAATTACTAGTCTCCTACTTTTGAAGGAGACTCTCCCACTGACTCACCTGTGGGACACAGAAACCCAGCCCCCAGCATAGGGAGGTTCATGGTTGCAACACCCCCAGGACACTCCGCCCAATCCAGCCCATCCCATTTACCCCATCCTGAGGTTCCCCCCACCCCACCCCCAAGCACCCAGGCCAGGCTGGAACACCAGGCATTGTTCTGGATGCCTCCGTTTCCCTCATGTTCACTGCGCCCCCCTGCCACCAAGTCAGTCTCGGGTCCTGCTTCCAAAGGTCTGTGAACTTGCCCCCTCCTTGCCACCCTCATGGCCATCCTCCTCGAGCCCCACTCCTATCCAGATGGATGGTACCCAGGCTTCCGGCCTCCAGGCTTGCCCCTCCCCCCAGCCCACATGCCCCCTGGCAGCCAGAAGGCTCTTTCTAAGGCCCACTGCCCCAGGGAGCAGCCTTTTGAGGCTCCTTCTGCCCCCCAGGAAGAAGTCAGAGTCCTCTGGGTTCACAATACCCTGCCCATTGCTCTCTCATCCCTGCAGTCCCTCCTCCCTTGTGACCCCAAGTCTCATATCTAAGGGAAGCCTGGGTGCCCCTGATGGTGCTTCACACAATTGGGAAGTCATCCTTTGTGTAATTATCTGCTTGGGGACGTCTCCCTTGGGCTGTGAGTTCCGTGAGGGCAGGGATGGCAAAGGCCTCTCACCTTGTGGTTTCCGGGGGCTGGCGTAGGCCTGGCACAGAGCCAGGGCTGAGTGAGGATGGAACAACTACCCGACTGGACCAGTGCCAGTTGGGGCCTCTGCCTGGGGAGGACAGGGCCCCCACCACAGCTTCGGGGCTGGCCGACAGCCCAGCCACCTCCTGTCATCGCGGCGTCCAGACAAGGAGGAGGTCCACCCCCCTGCCCTGCCCCCCCGCTCTACCTGCTGGAAGAAGTTGTAGAGCCTGGCCCGGAGGATGTAGACATCGGCATTGGCGGTGCCATGCTCCACCTCCTTGGTGACGAATGAGAGGCATTCACGATGCCGTTTGAGGGCCAGGAGACAGGCCATGCTGAGGGCGGAGGGCAAAGGTGCTCTGTCTGCCGGGTGAGAGGGACAGGTAGGGGACGCCAGGGAGGCAAAGGCCAGCAAGGACAGCCAGGGCGCTCACCATCGATAACGGAAGCAGAATTTCTCAGGCTGGAGCTCAGAGGCTTGAGAGAAGACGTTCAGGGCATCCAGAAAGGCGCATTGCTCGAAAAGGCACTGGCCCTGAGGACACAGAGAGCAGTCACTTCTGCTTGTGACCCCGGCCTAGCAGCACCCACGAGTTGAGGGATGGCCAGCATTGGGGTGGAATGACAAGGGACAGGGACAGAGCCCTTTAGATCTGGGAGAGACTTTAAGAGATAGAGACACAGATGGAGAGAGATCCAGAGCTGGGGAGACAGCAAGAGACAGAAATATACAGTTGATGACAGAGAGACAGCAATACACACAAAGGAACAAGGAAAAATAGAGAAAATCTGGGAGGTGGACCAGAACAGCAGATCTAACAGTAACAGGCTCCCACCTGCACGAGGGCTCCAGGTGCCAAGCCCTGTATTAAGAACTCGAACTCAGGGAATTCCCTGGTGGTCCAGTGGTTAGGACTCGGCACTTTCACTGCCGAGGATGTGGGTCGGGGAACGAAGATCCCGCCAGCTGCCCAGATGCAGCCAAAAAAAAAAAAAAACAACCCGAAAAACAAAAAACCTGAACTTATCTCACTGGGACCAGCTAACATTCCCCTTTTAGATGAAAGAACTGAGGCTCAGAGAGGTGACGTGACCTTTCCAAAGTCACACAGAAAGAGGACTGGACTCAGGACCCCAACATTCTGGTTTTAAGAATGTTTCTTTTTCAGAATTGAATAATTATTGACATTAAAAACAAAGGCATTAAATTTGTCAAAATGGAAAAAAAAACCAGGACTTTGTTGGGATTTTATGGTTTAATATCATCTTTGTTTTGCATTGCAAATGGGGGGCACCCTTACCTTTTTAGTGCTTAGAGCCTGTGGACTCTAGGCCTGTGCTGCCCCATACAATAGCCACCTGCTTCCCATGGCTATATAATTTCAAATCAATTCAAATTAAATACAATGTCAAAATTAGTTCCTCAGTCACACTCGCCACACTTCAACGTCTCAACAGTTCCACGTGGCTAGTGGCTACCAGATCGGACAGTGATCATTGTCACTACTGCAGAAAGTTCTACTGGACAAAACTGCAAAACTGTCCCCAGCCCTGGTGGTAAACCAACATGGCAGGCGGGAGAGCTCATTAGCGGGGCAGCAGATGGGGACACAGACACAGGGACACGAAGGTCCCTAGGGAGTCAGGGCTGGTCTCAGGAACAAGGAAAGCCCCCCAGAGCTGGAGGGAGAGTCAGCAGGCCAGGGTGTGAGGTGGGGCCTTGTGGGCCTGGGGCAGCCCCAGGCACCTTCAGGTAAAGCACCAAGGTGAGCCGCTCCAGGAAGTCCGTGTTCTCTGGCTGGGAGGAGTAGGCCTTTCGAAGGTTCTGGGCGGCCGAGGAAAAGTCGCAGAGCTGGATGTAGGCCTCGGCTCTCAAGGCATAGAATTCTACCTGTGGGAGAGGGGACCCAGGCTGCCGTTCCCCTCCCCACAATCCGCCCTGAGGCTTGACACTCAGCTACCACAAGGACTTGGTGGCCCTGAGAGAAGGGGCCAGGCAGGTGTGACAGCGAGGGGTGAGTGTGGAGCCAGCAACTGCCTGTGCCCACCCAGGCCGTCCCCCTCACCAGCTGGGAGTCCAGGTGGAGGCCACGGGAGAAGAACAGCACAGCCACCTCCCAGTCTTCTTGCTCCAAGCACTGATGGCCTCGATGGTAGCTGCAGGGGCAGGGGGCACAGGCGGAGGGGCTGGACCTGACTTGGGACCAGTCCAGGGCATACAGCTGGGGCTTCAGGAACGGGTTGGGAGGAGGGGGACTTGGGTAGGGAGACAAGAGGGGTAGACAGAGACCCAGGGAAAGGAGGCTGACATTCTTGGAGCTCATCCGGGCCAGCAGCCTTTTATCTGCTGAGGTGGAAGAGCCCTATTATACAGTTGAGCTCGCTGAAGCTCAGTGAGGGAGAGTAACTGGCCCAAGGCTGCAGAGCATGTCAGCGGCCGTGCAGGGTAGGAACCTGGGATCCCATGGCAAGGTAATCACTCACTACTCCCTGACTTTGAGGGGCACCGTTAACGCTGCAGCCTTTGGTTTTATATCATCAAAGTTCTGGAACACCTGGCTGGTCCCGAAGATGTGCTGTAGGGTCCCCTTTGGCACTGGAATCACCCATGGCTTTGGGATGTGCTGTGAGGGAGCCTGATCAAGCCCCAGAGCATTCTGGAACCAAGAGACAGCAAGCTGGAGCAGGCCTCCAGAGACAGCCCCCACTCCGCTTACACGCTCTCCTCAGGTATTTTACAGGATGGAGGAGGGGTGGAAATGAGGCCCGGTAAGAAGCACGATCTGGGGTCTGGTGGCACTCCCACCCCTATTCCCCTAACCTCTCTCCAGTCCTGCCTCTGTCACCTATGGTCAAGGTCTCACGCTCACACTGGCCTCTGCCCTCCTCCTGGTCCCCCTCAGCTCCTACCTCCAGCTACTGACACCCAAAACTCTGCAGCTCAGGCCCTGCCCCAAGCCACAGGCCCTGGGGGTCCAGCAGCTTCTTGCATATCCTGTGGGACCCTCACACTCAGCAGGCCAAACTGAGCACCTCACCTGACTTCCGCCCCAGGTTTTCCCACAGCGGTGAGTCCACCTTCTCTGCCAACCACCCAAGCCAAAGATCTATATCCCATCAGTCCTTAAATCCTGTCTATCCCACTTCCTAAAGATCTCTTAGATCCCTCCTCTTCTCTCATCCTCTCATCTTGGCCAATGCCATCTCTGGCTATATGCCAGCTCCGGCCACCCCTCTGACCTCCCCACCAGCCACAGCTCCTAAGACCTCTGCTCTCTGCACAAGCAGCCTGGGACTTTATTGAATCGCACAATTGATCTTGCCTCTCCCGTACTTAAAACCTTTCTTGTGAACCCATACGTGGTCTCTTCTCCCCCGACCCTCTGCCTTTGCCTTAGCCTTCTCCCGCACCTCTCTGGACTCTGTCATGAGGCCCCTTCCAGGAGGACCTCCGGGCCTGGGCGGGCTCCCTCGCGGCCCTCACTTGCCTCCCGGCACCCACCCCTGACGTTGCTAGGCATCATCTCCAGGACGCCCACAGGCTCCGCCCCTCTAGCCACGCCCCCGGAATTCAAGGACTCCACTCCCTGGAATCCAATTTCAAACAGAGCCGGAAGGAGGTTAGCAAGTTTTTATCAGCTAGGGAGGCCGAGGTCTACAGCGGGAAAAGACTTGCCGGGTTTCGAAAGCGAGGCAGGGCCACAGCGGGGGCCAGAATACGGCTCCCTCCTCCCAATCCGGAGGTCAAACAAGGACTCCGCGAGCCCCACGACAAACCCCTAGGACTCGGTGGCGCGGCCCCGGGCAACTCGCGGGGGCGCCCGGCCCCGCCACTTCCGCCCCTCAGAAACATGGCGGCCGCGTGGCCCGCCCCGGATTGGACGCTAATGGCCGCCCCTGGATAGGTGGCGGCCGCGATTGGCCGAGGGCTGGATGACGTCAGGGGGCGGGGTCTGGGTCACGAATTGGGGCCGCATGGGGCTGTTTGGCCTCTCGCGCGCAGGGCTGTGGTTGAGTCGGGCCCTGAGTCGGTGCGTTTTGGAACCCCGGCCCCCGGGGAAGCGGTGGTTTAGTAGAGTGAGGGACGGCAGCGTAGGGTAGCCATTGTCTCTTGGGCAAAGCCCCCCCGCCCGACTTCCCTGTCATAGTTTTATCAGAAATGGGTCCGATGCTCGGATGGGCTCCAAACTTCCAGGAGTTCCGCTCCTGCACTGGGGTGCCCTGCCCGTCCACCCCGGGGGCGCCCGTTTCCACTCGGCCTTCTGGAGTCGCCGGGGTTTCTTGGGCTCCTCTTCGTACCCCTAATCCACTCTGGCCCAGTTTTCCGTTTACCTTCCTCTGCTTTGGGTCCCGGAGGGCGCTGTGAGAAGGCGGATGGGGAGAGTTGTCGGGCCTTAGTTTCCCCGGTGTCGCCCGCAGGTGGCCGGCCTGGGGAACCCTGGACTGCCCGGCACGCGGCACAGCGTGGGCATGGCGGTGCTGGGGCAGCTGGTGCGGCGGCTACGTGTGGCGGAGAGCTGGGCGCGCGACCGGCGCTGTGCCGCCGACCTCGCCATGGCCTCGCTCGGGGATGCCCAGCTGGCCCTTCTCCGGCCATGGCGGCTCATGAACGTCAACGGGCGCAGCGTGGCCTGGGCCAGTAAGTTGAGGGCCCCAGGGGTGGGCCGCCCGGGAGGGCGCAGGGGCCAGCGAGGGGATTCTGGGCTGCGGCAGATCAGTTCACCTGGAGCTCCAGGTGCCTGTTGAGCTCCAATTGCTGCCTGGCCTTGGGTGATTGTGAGAGCCTCAGTTTCTTCATACATGAAGTGGGGTTAATTGCGGCCCCTCCTCATGGGAGCCTTGAGTCGGGACAACCCCCCTGGGCAGATCAGCGGTAACCAGGGCCACCGTTTCCCTGTGCAAGTGGAGCTGTTTGGACTGACTGCTGAGGAGGTCTGCCTGGTGCACGATGAGCTCCACAAGCCGCTGGGGAAACTGGCTCTGAAGCTGGGAGGAAGTGCCAGGTGAGGCCCTGAGCTGGTCAGGGTGGGGATAGGGAAGCTGGCCTCACAGCTGGAGTGGGATAGGGGTGCCGACCCCAGTCTCGGCAGGGGATGGGGTGAAGGGTGCTGACCCAAGGAAGCACTAACTGCTCCTCTCGTATCCCTTGAAGGGGCCACAGTGGAGTCCGTTCCTGTATTAGCTGCCTCGACTCTAACATGAGTCCTGCACTGGGTCGGGTGGGCCGGCGCAGGGCCCCCGACACTCCTCATCAAAGCTCCCTGGGCCCCTCTGGCTCGCCCACAGGCAATGCCACGGCTGCGGGTGGGCATCGGGCGCCCGACACACCCAGACACAGTGCAGGGCTACGTGCTGAGCTACTTCGCCCCTGCTGAGCAGGAGCTGCTGCCTCCATTGCTGGGCGCCACCGACCTGCTCCTGGACCACATCCGTGAGCGAAGCCAGAGGCCTTCGTCCAGCCCCTGACACCAGTGGACTTGGCTGCTTGCCTGACTGTCGTGCCCACACACCCAGCCACGTCCACAGAGGTGCCACGCCAACCTGTGGTATCTGTTTTTTATATAACTCTTCTCTGGGCTGCCCCAGGCTGCCTGTGGACGGAAGCGGGAACTGTGGCCGGAACAGGCCATTTGGGGGATAGGAGGTTGGTCTTCTCTCTGTGTCCTACTTAGAAAGTAGGGAAACTTTAGGAAGACTAAACTTTTTGAACCTTTTTGGAGAACCGGAGGTATGGATCTGTAAGAATAAAGATGCCAGCTTGGAAGCTGAGGCCTACTCGGGGGATTCCTGTGGTCCTGGGCCACAGGACCCAGCAAGCCCCCCTCCCAGGGGATGTGTGGGCATGTCTTAGCCCACTGAGGGCTTGCCACACCTTTCTTCAGTCCATTTTACAGATGAGGAAATGGAAGCTTAGAGGTCCAGCCACCTCCCCAGGGCCACACAGCTGCAGCACGGCAGAGCCGTGATCTGCACCCAGGGCTGGCTGCCATCCCGCTGTCCCCAGGGCCTCTGGCACCCTCACCTCAGGGCTGCTGTGTGCCCATAAGTTTCCCACACGGGTGGTATGTGAGAGCAGCCTGAGGTCCTCAGGGTTGGGTGGGATGTGGATATGTCGAGGCACCAGGCCCAGGTCCCCTAGCTGGTAGGGTGTGATGCTGGACAGCTGCTGCAGCAGAGGCCCTGTCTTGAGTGGCTGGGTGCTGTACCGCCTGTGGGGAGAGGGCTGGTGTCATCACCTCCATTTCATAGATGAGGAAGCTGAGATTCAGACAGGCTCTGGTGAGCCAGGTTTCGGGCCCAGGCTCAGCTGAGGACAGCCCTTGGACAAGTCCCGTAGCTCCTTCCTCTGAGGTCACACAGGGTCACTCACCGCTCCTTTGGTGGGCCACAGGACTGGCTCTCCTGGCGGGGGGCCACAGCCATCTGGGGACTCAGGACCATGGCTGAGCTGAGCATGACCAGCAGGTGCTTCAGCATCTCCTTGCACTGCAGCCGGAAGTCATCGAAGTCACCATCCTCCTTGTCGGGCTGCATCTGCCGGTAGGGGTGCGGGCGGGCCCACGAGGTCAGGCCCTTCATGGCCCCAGCACCCACCTCTGGGAAACTCCAACCGCAGTGCCTGTTTCCTCAGTGTTCCCTGGCTGTGGTGGGATACCCATTCTCCAAATGGGAAGACTGAGACCCGAGGCCTTCCAGGGCCTCAGAGGACTCCATCCAGCTCCTTTGAGACCTTGAAGGGGTCTTTGAAGTGCAGAATCAGAAAAGGACAGACTTGCCAGGAATCTCACAGGGAATAGGCGGGGCGCCTGGCCTGGCCACCTCCGATGGCCCAGTTATCATCTCCGATGGCCCAGTTATCTCCAAGCAGTTTCTGTCCTTGGCTCCATCTCCCGCCCCCCACTTTCACCCACTTCCTGTTCACCTGCACAATGTCCTGTAGGAAGGCGGTGGCCTGGGCCAGGGCTGTCTCCAGGCTCGCCCGAACCTTCTGCTCTTCGGCCAGCTCCTGCTGTAGCCGCTGCCCCTCGGTCTGCTGACGCTCCAGCTGCAGGTTCAACTGTTCTCTCTGGCTCCTGGGCCCGGGACCAGGACAAGTCAGCCTCCTCCCCATTCTAGGGTGAGGGGCCCTCGGCCAGCCCCGGGCCTCAGCCTGTTTGACAGATGAAGCCTCAGGGCCCCTCTAGAGAGGGGGAGTCGCTGGCCCATGTCACGTGGCCACAAAGGGAGGGGTTCCCACCTGCTCCCGCCGCCTGCCCTTGTGCGGGCCGCACCTCAGTGCTTGGTTGTCCTTCTGCAGCTGCGTGAGGCTCTGCTCCAGCTGGCTCAGCAGGAGACGCAGCTGCTTGGCCTCTGCCGTGCCCTGCTGCAGCTCGTGGCACTTCTCCGTCAGCATGAGGATGATCTGCAGTGTGGGCAGGTGGCCGTGCCCTGGGCCCACCACGGGCCCTCAGCCAGCCCCGCTCCCCCGGAGAGGCCCGCCGAGGCCCTGGGAGCCCAGCACCCTCTCTAGATAGCAGCTGGGTCCCCGGGGTTGGGTTCGACTTCAACCAGTTATGGGGGCTTTAAACCAAATACAAACCAGAGATGGGGCCAGAGCCCGCACAAGAAGGGCCCGATCGCCTCACAGCTGCCTCCCTCGAGATTTGGCCCCTGGGGTCCACCCCTGAGGGGCTGTATTTGCCCTGAGGACAGGGCCCCTAGGGTTCCTTCCTGCTCTCCGTGCCAACCACCCCATGATGCAGGCCTGGAGGGCACACCTTCTGGTGGCCTCTGCTGTGCCTGGCCATGACCTTCTGGGAGTTCTCCAGCAGCTCCAGCTGTCTGCACAGGTTGTCCTGGTCGCCCCTGAGCTGCTCGTTCTCCTGCAGCAGCTGCATGCCTTGGCGGGATATCTTGGCCAGCTGCAGGGTCATGGTGTTGTTCTCCACGATGGCCCGCTTGGTCGTGTCCCCCATCTGGCTCGTGGCCACCTTGCGGAACTCAGTGGCCACCAGGTTCACGCGCTGGATGATCTCCTTCTTCAATCTAACGGGAGGGGCGGGAGTTAGGGAGTCGGGCAGAGTGGGTACAGGCACCTCCTGCCTACATGGGGGTCCCCAGAGCACCTAGATCTCTACATTCTCTCCCCCAGGAGGGGACAGGGCCACAGGCAGGAGGCTTTTTACTGTAGACCCTTTGTACCATTTTGAACTTGATCAATGTAAATATTATTAATTATTAAATAAGTAGAAGTTAAGTCACAAAAGGTGGCAAAAGGAAGTCCAGGGATTCTTCCACACTGGTGTGAGAACTGGGAACCGTTTCTTCCCTCCACCGTAAATCAGCCAGGGTTGTGAGCAGCAGCAGGTCGGGGCGTCAAGGAGCTAGTGCAGCCCCCCAGTTAGCAGCCGGGGCTGTCAGAGGTCTGCGGCCCGGGCTGTGCTTGGCCCCGGTAAGGCCCGGCACCGGCCTGCCCACCTGTCCGCGTCCAGCACCGACTTCTTCTCCAGAGTGTACACGTAGTCCTTGTGTTCGTTCTCCTGCTTCCGCAGCTGGTCCTCCAGCAACATGAACTTCTCCATGACCTCCTCTTTCTGCAGCCGGAACTCCTCCAGGGCTGCCAGCTTCCCCCCTGCCCCACCGCAGGGCACAGGCCTGGTGAGGGGCCGCCTCGGGAGGGCAGGGTCCCAGGGGTCTTGAGCAATGATGCCCCTAAACTTGCCGATCCAGTAGGGCCAGTCCCCTGTCCCCACACATGCCATGCATGGTCCTGCCCACCTTTATGGCTTAGTCTGGAATGCTCTTCTCCACTAGTCTTATAAAGCCTGGGGTTCAAGGAGCCTCCCTTGACACCCTCCTCTATTCCCATCTCATGAAAGTGACAGTGACAACAGTCACTGAATTTGAACACCTTCTCTGGATCAGACACTCATGCTGTCATTGAAACTCACAACCACCCTTGCCAGCTGGGTGACCCTGGGCAAGACACACCCCCTTGAAGTGCTTCCTCACCTACAAAGTGACCGGTGGTGAAGGGATTTCCTGCCTCAGGATTGCTTGGACAGTTACCATGGGGGATACACGTGGGAAGCAGCACGTAGCTGTTGTTACTCAAGGTAGACGTATTATCCCCATTTCCCAGGTGAGAAAACAGGGTCAGAGAGAAGTGCTAGCCCAAGGTCACAAAGATAGTCCGTGGGAGAGCTAGGGTTAGAGACCAAAGAAGCAGAGCCTTGGATTCCCCACCCCCGTGGCGTGTGCCCCCAGGCTCGCCGGCCAGTGCCCCTCACCAAGGATGATGTTCTCAGTGGTGAGCTGGTCCTTGGTCTCCTGGAACTCGTGGCGCACCTGGGCTAGCTGTGCCTCGAAGGCATCCTTCTCCATCTCCTTGGCCAGCTGCAGGCTTTGGAGCTGCTCGTTGAGGTTGGTGACCTCATCCACCCGCTGGTTAAGCGTGCGCCTGAGGTAGGCCACGATCTCCTTCTTGTTGTTGGCCAGCTGCTCAAACTCCTGGCGAAACAGCTTCTCCTGCACAGCCAGCTCATCCCACTTCTGCTGGTACCTGAGGCAGGTGCGGGGCAGAGGTCCAGGGAGCTGGACAAGCCAGGCCTCCATGCAGCTAGGCTGCTCCCTGGACCCTCCCATATCAGGGCATTTGAGGTTCCAGCCTCATCTCCCACTGTGCCCCCTGATCAACGCTTGTGACCAAGCCAATGCCTGTGCTCAGCACTTTACGTTCATTACATCACTAGAATGTAAGGCCTGTGAGGGCGGAGCCTCTGTCTGTTACATTCACAGCTGTGTCCCCAACACCGAGGACAGTGCCTGGTACGCAGTAGGTACTCTCTGTGTTTGTTGAATCCACAACAACCTGTAAGGAAGTAGGTACTATGATGATTATACCCATTTCACAGGTGAAGAAACTGAGGCGCAGAGGGATGAAGCACCTCTGAGTTAGTAAAGGGCAAAACCAGAACTTGAACCCAAGTCAGTCTGACCCCAAAGTCGAGGCTCTCAACCATGATGCTTGCTGCTGGCTCTGCGCCCTCCTTAATACTTCCGGACTTTGCGATCCCAAGCCTTTGCACCTGTGATCTTCCTTACCCTCCTCCATTGAGTGAACCCCTGTGTTGTTGCCTCAGTGGAGTCTTCTTGGCCCTTAGCAGCATTTGTGGCCCTTTCTTTGGTGCCCTCCTGTAGGTTGACCCTTGTCCCACTGGGAAGTCAAGAACTGACCTCCTCCATCTCTGTATTTTGGTGGCCTGGCAAATAATAAGTACGCAATAGACATCTCCCAAATACATTCCATCTGGTGTCTCAGCTTGAGGGAAGCTTGTGCATTTTTAAGAGTATCACGTAAACAATTTTTTGGTTTCCAATGGAATAATTGATAGAAGTTATTTGGAAGGATGTTTTACTTCACAATTGACTCAACCAGCATCTTTTTTTTTTTTAAGCCGCACTGCGCGGCTTGCAGGATCTTAGTTCCCTGACCAGGGATTGAGCACGCGCCCTCGGCAGTGAACGTGCAGAGTCCTAACCACTGGACTGCCAGGGAATTCCCACAACCAACATCTTTTGTATGGCTACTGCACACAGGGCAGTGCAGGGTACAAAGCTGAATGACCTGATCTGTGGAGCAAGGAGGCAGCCTGGTGTGGTGAAGTCAGGGGCCAGGGTTCACATCCTGGAGCCTCTTCTTTGGGGTGCCTTCCTCTCCCTGAGCCTCAGTCTCCCCACCTCTATAATGGGGATGACATGAGGGCCTCTCTCGTGGGACCATTTTAAGGACGCGGTGAGCACCAGCACAGGAGGGTCTCAACATCAGCTGTGAGTACCTGCAACATCACCTGGGGAAGACCCTCTGCCTACTTGTCACCAAAGGGGTGTGTCTTTTAAGGGTCACCCTGAGACTGGGCTAGTGCATCATAACTGAGAGGAAACCAGTGTAAAAATAAGAAAAGTGGGCAAGTGAACGTGTCTCAGAAGAGTTAGAGAATCCCCCCTGCACCCACCACCACCCATGTCTCACAACCCTCCTCATTTACATTTGGGGAAACTGAGGCCCAGCATGGACAAGTGGGCTTAGCAGCTGGGGAAGCCGGTGGGGCCCACAGATCAGGGAATCATGGCACAGGCTGGGGGGAGGGGGCAGGCAGAAGGAGGGACACGTGGTCACGTGCCTGCCAGGGGGTGCCATTTCCAATTCATCCCACTGATTGAACTCTGCCACCCTATAAAATGCATGGTCCCACTGGGCAGCAGTGAGACACGAGGGAGTGGTGCTTGCCTGGGGTGGGCTCGCTCTGAGACCCCGGAACTCTGGGGGCTGAGATGGAGCGGGAAAATCCATTTTGCCTCAAAGTGTTACCCAGGAGGAAACAGAGCCTGGGGTAGGATGGGGTCTGGACATCCCATGGGAGTCCAGGACATAGGTCTAGGACCCCCTGGCTGAGCCTGCACAGCGGCCAGCTCTGACCTAGCAGGACCACCCTACCCGCCCACCCACCGGGCCAGCCTGTCCTCCAGGTCGCGGATCTGGATGTGGTAGAACTCCCGGATCTCCTCGCCTATGGGCATTTCCATGGGCTTGTTGGCCAGGCTGGGATCCTTCTTCCCACCCTTCTTCTTCTTGACCTCGGGTTCCTTGGCCCCCTTGCCTGCCTTCTTTTTGGGAGCCATGGCTGGGTAGCAACCACTACTCCAGGGCCCCTTTAAGAGGCCAGGTGGTTGCTAAGGAAGTTGGTCCCATACATAGCAACAAGCTGAGGCTGTGAGGCAGGGCTTAAAGGGACCTTCCCTCTTCCTGGCGAGGCTGGGCTTCAGAGACCAGCCTCCTGCTCCGAGGCCAACGGCGTCACAGGGGCCCTCGGCCTGGGTGTCCCAGGCCATGGCATCTCAGAGATCAGGACGCCAGGCTCACAGGACATTCTTTTGTGGAGACCCCTCCTTCCCTCAAGTGGAAATAAGTGACATGGGAATATTAAAGCGAGTCAGAGCCCTAGAAGTCACCACCCTGCCCCTTTGTGCCCATTGGGAATGGGAGGGACTTCTGCAGAGCTCCCTCCACCCCCACCTCGCTCCCGGGTCAAGAAGCCCCTCCCTCTGAGCCCAGCTTGTTCATTCTTTGGTGATGCAGCTACCCAGCAAAATCATTCTCTCAGTTCACCCAAAGCCGCGTGGAGAGGCAGTATGGTAAGAAATGGATGTTTTCTGTCAGAGGCTCCCATGCTGGGGTCCCAAGATGTCCCAGTCCAGAGGCTGGTTCAATTTTCCACAAAGCTCAGGGGACGTGCGCCATCTGCCCCATGCTGAGCCGGGCAAACAAAAGCCTATTCTGTAGCTCTGGTCTGGGGTGGCAGCATCCTGGGTCAGGAGGGCAGTCGGTGACTGGTTGGCAGATGCCCTAGCTGGCAGCCATGTGCCCCAACCAGGCTCTGGCCCCTTCATGCTACTTCTCCTGGCCCTCATCTCCAGCCGGCCACGCCTGTATGCCTGCTGTGTCCACCCAGCGCTTGTGAGCCGAGGCACTCCCTGGGACAGTGGCCGGGTCCTGTCTATCCCTGTTGTCCCAGGGCTCGGCAAAGGCTCAGCACTGAGCAAGAGATGGCTGCTGCCCCTCCCTAACAGTCGGATGGCTGGACAAGGGGCAGCTCAGTGTTACTTCAGCAACTGGGGTTGGTTTGAGCAGCCAGATCTTGTAAACAGTGGGATCCTTGGGATGGGTGCAGGGAGACGCGGAGGTGGGTGTTTGGCAGTGAGGCAGGCTGCAGCGGTGGTTGGTTAAAGCAGGCTCCAGTTCGGGTACTGTTTCTCACATGCCATGTAAGAGACATCTTACATCTTGGGCCAGTGGCCTGACCTCACTGAACTGTAAAATAGGGAGACCACGTTGTGGACTGAAAGTGACCTTGTATGTGAAGTACATGGTGCGGGGATCTGGCCCAGGGATGCAGTAGGCGCTTAGTAAGCGGCAGCTGCTGTTGCCATCAGCGGAGCAGGTGGGTGAAGCTCCAGCCTGCTCTGTGTGTGAGCAGCCTCTGGGATTTCCAACATCCCAGTACCCCCAGCCTGTGGTGGTCTGTCTTTCCCAGAATATCTGTTCCCTGCAGGCTGGGGCAGCCCTGGGAGGGCCGCCACACTTGTGCACGGGCTTCAGCCTTTGCACAGACTCACAACAGTGCAGCGAGTCCTGGGACTGCAGACGGGGTGACACCGAAGCCCCAGAGAGAGAGTGACCTGGCCCAGCGCCCGAGACCTGGGGCCAGCAGGGGGGCTGCCCCTCTAGCCCAAAGCAATGCCCCGAACTCCGGCTGGACACCGCCCTTCCCCCACCTGAGCAGGGCATGGGGGGTCCCAGAGGAGCCCAGCCCAGGCAAAGCTTCTCCATGGTGCCACCCCAGTGCCCTTCCTCGTCATGCCTCTCAGGTTTCTTCCTTCTTTTACCTGAAGCACATCTCAGGAGTTAGCTCTGGGTCCCCAGCCCAGTGGGACAGCATGACCAGCAGCCCCCTCAGGCTGCCTGGAGCCCACAGAAGGCGTCAGCTTTGGGACCTGTACCCCCTCCTTTGTTAGCACCAGAGTCGCCCCTGGGGGTCGCCGGGGCCAGGCTTATAAATGCACTGCACTGACATGGCAAGAGTGACCAGTAGGGCTTCCAGGCCAGCCATCCAGATGGTGGGGTGGGGAAGGAGATGCTCCAGGTCCAAGGATATCCCTTTCTGGGGCTTGTTTGGAGAGCCTTCCCAAAGCTCCCTATTCTGGGACCCCAGACTCGTCATCTTCCCCTGGGACACTTTTTCATGACTGCTTCTATGTCCTGCTTGGGAACTGGTGTTGGTGGCCCGGAACTGCTGGAGCTGCCAGACGGCAAAGTCCGGCAGCCGCTCCGGCAGCCAGGTCTTCTGATAGGAGTGGGTACGGCGCACAAAGGCCAGCAGACTGCAGCGTCAGCCCAGGGCAGTGGCCCGTGGACTGGGGGCTCTGCCGCCTCTAGGAGGTTCTGCAGAGAGGAAGCCCAGCCCCGAGGGAGACTGCCTGAAGCCTTGCCCACCTCTATGGAGCACACAACATGAGCGATTCATTCATTCAGGGTGTGTGTGTGTGTGTGTGTGTGTGTGTGTGTGTGATATAATACCACCCACCACTAGTGTAAGCTCACGAGGACCCAGTCTCATTCGTGGCTACATCCCCAGAGCCTAGGGTGAAGGCTGGCACATAGTAGACGCTCAGTAAATATCTATTAACTGAGTAAGACAGCCTGCAGCCTGGGTGGGAGTTTGGAATGGCACAGTAAAGGAGCTCGATGGACCCTCCCCCCTGCAAAACCACAATTTAATTGGTGAAGATTATTTTTTAAGAAAGAAACAATCATTTAAAGTGTCTGGAGGTAAAAATAAACTTATTTACAAAACAGAAGGAGTCCCAGATGTAGAAAACAAACTTATAGTTACCAAAGGCAAAGGGGGGGAGGGATAAATTAGGAGATTGGGATTAACATATACACACTACGATATATAAAATAGATAACGAATAGGGACTTACTGTATAGCACAGGGAACTCTACTCAATATTCTGTAATAACCTATATGGGAAAAGAATCTAAAAAAGAATGGACATACATATATGAATAGCTGATTCACTTTGCTATACACCTGAAACTAACACATTGTAAATAAACTATACTCCAGTAAAAAATTTAAAAAATAATAAAGTGTCTGGAAATTGTTCTAAGGGCATACAGTAGATGCAGAAACATTTATGAAAATCTACAAAATCTCTGCAAGAATGAGTCGTGGTATTTGAGCAATGACGTACTTCGTTATCAGCTGTGATATATAGTATTACATATAATAATATGATAATATGTAATAATAAAGTATATATACATATTTACTTTTTGCCCTGGATTTCTGGCACAGGGCTCCTAAAACCCTTGAAATTTCCTGAGTGAAAGGAATGTCTTTTGCTATTCATAACAAGCCCCTTTCCACATACCTGAGTTTATTAGAGGGTTAGAACTTTCAGCAACTACCAACATTTAACATTTAACATTTATTTATTTATTTTGGCAACACTGGCTCTTAGTTGCGGCATGTGAGATCTTCATTGCGGCATGCATGTGGGATCTACTTCCCCGGCCAGGGATTGAACCCAGGCCCCCTGCACTGGGGAGCACAGAGACTTACCCACTGGACCACCAGGGAAGTCCCCAGACAACCCTGTTTAAATCTAGGCTCTGCCATGTACCAACAGGGGAACCTTGGCCAAGTTCCTCTGTCTTTGTGCCTTTGTTTCCCCACATGTTAGTTGGGTTAATAATGACATCTAACTCCTAGAGTTGTTGAGAAACTTCAGCAAGATACGTATAAAACACTCATGTCTGGCACATAATAAGTGCTCAATATACATTAACTACAATGAGAATTATTATCTATATGATTTTGATTCCATGAAGTACTTTTAAGCCACTGATTCATTGTGTGATTGGGGCTATAAGGCAACACATCCATCCTCTCCAACACCATCCTCTCCTCAGGGGTAGCCACTATCCTGACTTTGGTATATTTATCATTCTCATGCACGTTTTTACACAGTTACATCATAGGTATCCGTAAGTATTCTACAGTACTTTTTATGAGGTTTAAAAACCTTACACATTCTGTACGTATTCTGTAACTTGTTCACTCAACATTAGGTTTTTGGGGTTTATTCATGTTGATATATGTAGGTCATGCATTTTGAACTGCCTTAAGAGTAGTCATTGACTGAATACACAACAATGTATCCATCCTCTAGTTGATGAACATTTGATTGTTTTTTTTTCCAGTGTGTGTGTTTACTCTTTTTCCCCAGACTTGGCTGAGAATCATAATCACACCATCAACACTGACTGAGTGCTTACCGTACTCACTGTAGGGCCAGCTCAGCACCATTCCTCCATGGGCATCACTCACAGGAGGGGACCAAGTCCCTCATCAAGGTCTTGTGGAACGAGGCCCAGGTGGATGTGACCCAGGACGGCCTGATGCCAAGGTCTGTGCTCCTAGTCTCTCCGCCATTCTGCCTCCCTGGTGTCACCAAGTGGGTGTATAGGCCCCTCAGCAGGGTCTGGCTGAGACCCACAGGCTAGACCTGAAACTCCAGAAAGGCAGAGGGACTGGCTGCAGCTCACAGGCTCTCCTGGTTTAGGATCGCCCAGTTACGGATTCCACACTCTATGCCTTGGTTTGTTGCAGAACACCCAGCCCATGCAAGAATATTTAACACTACTGGAGACTTTTTGGAGGAATGGTCTGCAGGCTCCGTTTGTGCTGTGTTACAGGAAAACCAGGACTTCTTCCAGGAGCATAAAAAGGGCCATGCTTGTTTGCCACTGGGTGGTGGTGGTGAGGGGGTGGAATGGAAAGAGGCGCCAGAGACCCCGGGTCAAACGATGTCAGGAACAGTTAGAGAGACTAACAAGCCACTACCGTGGGCCTGGCGTGGACACACGGCCCCGGGGAGAAGGAGCAGACAGTACTGGCTTTGCTTTAATGTAAACTCAGTTTAGAACAATTTAGAATTGAAGAATTCTGATCTTGGATCTCACTCCAAGGCATTCTGGGTACCAGTGAGGCAACTACTAATTTAAGAAAATGAGAGTCTGATGCTTTCCTGCTGGAGTGAGCTTTGTGACACGCGGGATCTTAGTTCCCCGACCAGGGATCAAACCCATGCCCCCTGCAGTGGAAGTGTGGAGCCCTAACCACTGGACCGCCAGGGAATTCCATTCAGCTCCTTCATCTGTAAAATGGGGAGAGCACCCACCCAAAAGACAAGGTATACAAGGGGGCCTGACAAGGAGCAGGGACTCAATAAATGTCATCATTACCTCCCTTACGGCAAGTCTCACCAGACAATAGCCTGGCTGTGGAGATGCACCTTCCGCCAACTGGCCCTGACTTGGATTTCTTAACAGTATGAGGGAGATCAGAATTTGAATGAGAGGGTGACTGGGGACAAAAGGGTAGAAACGGAAGTTCCTACAAAGAACCCCACACCCCTGCGCCCAGTATCCTAGCAGGTTTCCAGTATGACTCCAACCCTAACTTAAGGGTCCCCTCCCCACTGGGACCAAACTCATCACAGTCTCTCCAGGTCACCAACAGGCTTCATGACCGGCAGGATACACTTTTCAGATCTGGAAATAAGTTCATCGGAAGGCTAGATGGTGTGGCGGCAGGAATGGAGGAGGACAGCAGTAATGCAGATAAAATGACCTCATCACGTGCCCGAAATGCACTGGTACCACATGCTCGAGTGGGGCGCCACCTGCCAAGACAGAGACATTCTATATACAGAGACACAGGACGCTGGCAGAACTGCCTGGTCTCAGGCAGTGTAGAACACACTTCATGGATCGTCTCCAGACTCCAGGTAGCTCTAGATCCTAATGCAAGTAACAGTGAATGGATCCGGAAGGCTCCGAGCCACAGCCAGGGGTGGCTGGGCTCCTCCCCAGTGGACCACTGACAAAGCCTTTCTCCTTCCGCTCCCCAAAGTAAAACCAGGCCGCGAGTCACCCTGGACGCCGTGAATGGGCGCTGATTTATTTATTAGACTCGAGTGCTTTAGTACAGAACAGTACAAGAGATGATACATGTTTGTGCTTCAATACTTTCAAACACTGAGATTCTGATAATTTCAAGGTGAACAAGTTTCAAGACAGACTAGCTTTTTTTTTTTAAATATCCTTTTGATAAATTATTTTTATATAAATAACAGAGAAAGGAAAACCAACATGTCGGACAGACAAGGTCCTGAAGCATGAGCATCGATCGTTTGGTCAAGGGCAGGGGACAAAACAAGCAGTAACAAGAAGAAACAAACCAAGGCAGGTCCCTACAGTCTGTCCTAAGGAAATGAGATCTTGCAAGGGGGGGAAGGGAGACAGACCTGAAAACTAATCTGAGTGCAAAGGGGAGATTTCAAAGCCTTGAGAAGAGAATGCCACGATGCATCTAACGGGGCGGGTGAGGAGTATATTCTGAAAGGGAAGCGAGGGCCGCGGAGAACTAGCACACAGCACGTTTGCAATGACGATGCCACAAGACAGTAATATACACACACGGTTTGCAGGGGCTAAGGGGGTGGGTGGGGTGGGCGCGGGACATTTTTGTGACTTCCACTGTCATTATAGTTCACAACAGCAGCAGAACAAATAGTGCGCTCCCTTCCGGAGAACGAGCTGCTGAGTCCTGAGGGCGACGAGACGTCCTTCCTGCATTTGCTTCTTTAATGTCTGCATCAGAGCTAAGCCTTATACAGCTACGTTTTTATACAGAGAATAAAATGATCGTTTTCTCTTACAAGCACGACGACATATGACCCCACACTACACAAAATAAAGTATTAGCAAGTATCTTAAACGGAGGATAACCTGAGTGGGATCAGGGTCTGGATAAATCCACTGGGCTACTCTTCAGGTGGTTTGAAGTGTCAGGGGCACAGACAGTGCTCTACAGGAAAGGGACCTCTGACCAGGAGCCTGCGGAACTCACTCTGCTCTGGTTCGCTCCTGTCCCGTGAGCTCTACCCAGGCTGACCCTGCTGAGAGCAGCTCTGTCGGGGGTGATGCCTGGGGAAAGATGGCGTCTGGTCTGAAGGACCAGGTCTGACTGCTTCTCCAAGGGACCCAGGTCCCCGATGGGAGCTTGCTCCTCACTCATCTGGGGACAGTGACAGACCACAGAACAGGATCACAGCGTTGCGGCAGCGGCCAGGGAGGGAGCCACGACAGGCACCCAGCCTGACTTCCCGTGGACGCCCCCAGCCCCTACCTCCAGCACGGGAGCCCCTACCTCCAGCCCCTGGGGAGAGCAGAGGTCGACTCCAGCTCAAACCTCTCGAGATGTCACCTGAGCTTCACTTCCAAGCTTATCTGGATGAGAGCTGGCACTGAGGGGTAGGAACTGGAGTGAAGGTAACAGATTAATCCTCAGTTTAAAATACTCCAAAAACGGACATCTCAGTGATTCCCAACAAGAACAGGAACAATCCCAAACGGGTTTTTAAAAACACCCAAACATCTACCTTCCCATACGCAAGCAATGTGCACACGTCACGCTGGCTTATGTACAAGGTCATAAAATCATGACCAATGGGGAGCAGGTGTCCATTCATCATCCTAAGCAGTTCAGAAACCCTCCAGCAGCGCGTCCCTCACACCGAACATCTCCAGGATACATCTAGAAGGTACTCTTTTTAAAAAAAAAACACAATGCATTATTTTGTTTCAAACGAGAAGAGGGCATCACCAAACACGAGAACGCAGCTGGCGACAGTGCCGGCCGGGCGTGCAGAGCTGGGGCAGGCGATGGAGGGAGAAGGGGGTCAGCAAAGGAACCGAGGCGGTCAGCAGTGGTCAGGGCTGCGAGCACTCTGGGGAGAGGGTTCGTTGTTTGGAGGCGTGGCTTATTTTTTAACTGCTTATTTCTTCGTCTGTTTTATTCAGTTTCTTCAGCGTGTCCAGCAGTTTCTGTGGGGTGAGAATGTGCGTGGATCCTGGAGGAAGGCAGAAAAGACCGTGAGCTTGCCAGCTCCGGTTTCGAACACTTTCCCCTTTCCTGCCCTGTTCTATCCCCAGAGCTGTAGCCGTGCCCCCTCCCCCACCCAGATGCAGGGAGGGGTTGGGGACTGGGGTTTGGGGCCTTGTCACAGTAGGCCTGGGAGGCATGTGAGGGCTGTGGATAAACAGAACACACCCTCTGGCTTGGGCAGGGTTCCGGGCTGTACCAAGGAAGAAGCCCGCCTCTCCATCAGTGCTCAGCGCTGCCATCTGCCAGGGGACAGGGCAGCTGCACTTCTAATTCTCTCCTGAACTCAAGGTGAAGCCAGGGAGAGAAGTTCCAAACCACACAGCCGGGGAAGAGGCTGGGAATGGGGCAGGGGTCAGCAGGGGGGACTGTGTGTGGTAAGAGTGGTGCAGGTAGGGAGGAAGAAGTGGACGGGCAGAGCCCTGGGGGAAGCCACTGCCTTCCGGGAGCCCGCTGGCTGGGACTGCGTGGTGGGAGGGACCTCAGGTGTGAAGGGGGAAGGGCCGGGGTACCTGAGGCCTTACCTTGCAGAGACCGCGCATTGTAAGAGGTTAGAAATGCTTGCAAAAATTTAAGCTAATGGAATTAGATATACTTCTACTGCAAAAAGAAAAAAGAAAACAGAAAAAAAAATGAAGTCCTTTTTCATAAGGAGAGAGAGAGAGATCTCGTAAGTGCAGTAAAAAAAGATGCATGGATCGTGTGGTTTGGACATGGACTTAAACAGAACAGGAGTGACTGGCGCGTGAGCATGAGGCCTGCATGCATGCAGCAGTAGGCTTCAAAGAAAGAGATCCCGAGAGAAGAGAGAAGAGAGAAGAACTGAACAAAAGAGACCCGTACTTGAAAATGTGCCTCCCTGGAGATGCGGCCAAGTGAGTGGGCCTTCACATGAGGAGGGGACCAGAAACCACGGGATGCCAGATTTTCCACCCTGAGGGCAGGCAAAAGAAGGCTCTGGCTGGCTTGCTGGGAGTGATTCCAAATACCAGGGTCCCTATGCCTTTGACCGCTACTTGCTCAGCTGACCTGTGACTGCTGGCACTGCAGCCTGGAGCCTTCCTGGTCAGTCCAGACCAGGAGAACACTGGTGAAGCCCTCTCTGGTGTGAGAGGCTTCTCAACATCCTGTTCTCTGCAGCTCAAGCCCCAGCCCCCACCAGGGCCTGCTGAGTGAGGAACCAGTCCCCAGCTACTTCCCCGAGGTGCGGAGTGGGATGCCCTGAGAGTGCAGCCTGCGCCAGCCCCTGCGCCCAAAGCTGACTCATTCTGCAGACTCGAGGCTCCTTTGGCAAATGTGACACCGGTTTCAGCAGTGTGTCCCCCTCTCCCCCGAAGACACTCATTTCTGTGACCTTATCAATCTTTCTACTAGTCCTAAAGGTCACAGGCTGCTCCACAAATGAGGAAACAGGGATAAACGTTACCAAATTCTGACCAGAACCACTGGCACAATGAAAGCCTTCCAAATCTCAACTCGATGCAGCAGTTTGAGTGTCTATACCTGAAAGACAGCTGCTGGGAACTCCGTGCGGGGGATTAGCTTGGGGGCTACCTAGGTTAAGGCAAGGCACGTGCCAGAGAAACTGTCCCTAACGTCCTCCCTTGCCGCCAAGGTGTCCCCTACCCTTGCTTATGTGCAGATTCAGGACTTGGAGGGAGGCCAGAAGGAGGTGAAGGAATCCACGCTTCAGAACTTCCGGATATTATCTGATTGCTGACCATCTGGTGTTCCCAATCTTTGACCAAAAGCAGAAGACTTCCAGGACCAACAGTATCAGGCAACAGTCACGGTCCTGGGCCCTAACTATCAATACCTGGTCTCTTTAAAGGATGCAGACCAGCTGGTGTTAATCCGAATCACCTGAGGGCCAATTCTTGCCACACAATCAGCTGTATCGCTTCAATACCCTGGTCAAGCTTTTCACCACCACAAACATTGCAAATGTTCTCACTTGAACCCACATGTGGCTGACCATGTAGGCCCTCTAGAACAGCAAGTGGGTTCTACTGCTCTGAGGGTCCCTCTTATTCTACATAACTGCAACACTGAACCGTGAACGGTGGTCTCCAAAACAAAGTCATCCAGACTGTCAAAGCTGGGGGCCAGACACACTGACCTCTGCCAGGACAAAGTCCTTCCTTCCTCACGGACGGTGCCTGAAAACCACAGGAGTTCCCACAGATCAGCTGGTCGAGCTGTTCTGGCTTTGGCTGAAACAGTCCTGCTGACTCAGACTACTGAGGGCAGTACCGGTGAACGACAGGTTTAAATTGGCTATTTAAGAGCAGCCCAGGTGAGTTTGATGATCTGCCAGACGTGGAAGACAGTGGTCTTGCCCACCCACATCCAAGACGCCCAGCGTGGTGAGGCGTGTCCGCGGCACAGCCAGGCCCAGAAGCCAGGCCACTGCTCTCAATTCTGGGGGCCCTGTGGCTTCCTGCCCCAGGAGGGGATGTGTAAGGGAACGCTGAAAAAGCAGCTGGGCATTGGATCAGCTCTGCGTTCAGATTCAAATCTGAGTCCCACTGAAAAATGAAACTTATCTGACCCCGATCTAGAATAAAGCAAAGTACGCAACATAATAATAAAAAAAACAACTCTCCCGTGTTAAGTGCTCTGTAATAGGTCTAAGCCAGCCTTTCGGTGCCCTTTCATCAGCTCCTGAGGCCTCCCGGACATTCCCTAATGGTCAGTACTTTTAACATAAACCACCTAGAGCACCGAGGTGAAGATCTAATCAAAAGATTTCATTTCAGGGATTCCCTGGTGGCGCAGTGGTTGAGAGTCCGCCTGCCAATGCAGGGGACACGGGTTCGCGCCCCGGTCCGGGAAGATCCCACAAGATGCGGAGCGGCTGGGCCCGTAAGCCATGGCCGCTGAGCCTGCGCGTCTGGAGCCTGTGCTCCGCAACGGGAGAGGCCACAACAGTGAGAGGCCCGCGTACTGCAAAAAAAAAAATAATAAAAGAGATTTCATTTCTTAGACAGTTGAGAGAAATGATGGATTGATTAGTGGGCACTGAGCCAAGGCTTGGTGGCATCTGTGCACTTCAGTTATCCATGCCCACTCCCTTCAGCCCAGCCCTGGGGAGCCAGCCTCGGCTCCAGGACAGAGAGGGGCCGGGAGGAGAGAGCGGGGCCAGGAGGATGGAACACAGCACTGGTACCCACACAGGGCCCACCGCAGACGCTTGTTCACTGCTGAGCAGGGGAAACCCATCCCTTAAAAGCTAAGTTCCTACAAACACCAATGTGGGGGAGGAGACCACCCAGCCTCGCTAACGCCCTGCAGTGTCCTCAGCTTTGGTCACCTGGACAATCGCAACAGAAGTGGGCAAGTCGGAAGGCTCACCTGCTTTCTGACCTCCCTGGTATGAGGGCTTTGTGCCTCACTTTTTCTTAACTGAACTCTCTAAAATCCAACACTGTTCAACAAAGCATTTCAGAAGCCAGGAGCAAACAGCCAGAGTCTGTTCGTGCTCGCTCTGCTCTAATGGCAGCGGAGGCCTCTCTGTTGATTGAACATAAAACAGAGGAAGCAGTGTGCAGAGAAGAGGCATCTCCCAAAGCAGGGAATCCCAGAATGAATCCTAGCAGGAGCCCCTGGGGTCTGGGTTTGTGATTCTTTCTGACTCTGCAAGTGGTCTGTCATTGCTCATTTGTCCTTTGAGAAGCCTCGAAATACATCTTGCAGCAAACGCCGTCCACCTACCTGCCATCTGCACAGGAACCAGATGCCTCTGATTACGAACCTACCAAGGTGCTGCTGAACAACGGCTGTTTTTAAAGTCACTTTTATTGACCACCCAGTGGCCTCGCTTTCTAGGGTGAAGGCAGCCTGGGCAGGATGGCAGGTAGCCCGGGGCCACAGCCAGCCCCGCTGTCCTGGCTCACAGTCACTTGCTGCTTCTCATCTCCCTACTGCCCTGGGGCAGCTACCTCCGGCCCAGGTGAAGAAAGAGGAGCTAAACAGCACAGCCTCCGGTGCAGACCTTTAGAGCCCTTCGTGGATGGAGCTTATTCTCTTTATAAAAACAAGCACACTTGTGATGTTACCCAGCCAGGGTTCTGATGTCCATTCCCCCAAGGGTCGCCAGAGAGTGTGCCAGGGTGCATAGGGCTGCCTGGTTTAAGCCACCAGCGGAACGACTGCATTCCAGAGCCCGAGCAGCCTCGGGCCCTGCCATCCAGCCGCCCTGTGTTCTGTGTGCTGTGACCCAGTGGGAACGGCCTCCCCCAGTCACACAGGTGCTTGTGGCCAAGCTGAGGCTAGAGTCCATGCCTGTCCGCTGCTCACTGACAGGTGACTCACACTCTGTAACTCACAGGGCCACGTTTCAGCCCGGGGTGGGGGTGGAGACATTTCTAGGGTGCATCCTCAACAGAGTAAACGAAGTCAGGACACAGGACGTGGCCTCATCACAGAATGTAATGAAACTAAAGAATGACTAATGGTGCAGCGAGGTCTTCAGGGTCAGTCTGCCATCTGAACAGGCCAGGGGAGATTCCCAGCACAAAAGAAGGGTGGAAAGAGAGAGGAGGGAATGAGCACAAGAATAAAACCTGGGTAATCTGCCACACTGACAAGGGGTTCCCGGGTAACTGAGATAAAGGCACAAGCATGGTGGGAGAGAAGACGCTCTTTAAAAACAGTACATAGGGCTTCCCTGGTGGCGCAGTGGTTGAGAGTCCACCTGCCGATGCAGGGGACACAGGTCCGTGCCCCGGTCCGGGAAGATCCCACATGCTGCGGAGCGGCTGGGCCCGTGACCCATGGCCGCTGAGCCTGCGCGTCCGGAGCCTGTGCTCCGCAACGGGAGAGGCCACGACAGTGAGAGGTCCGCATACCGCAAAAAAAAAAAAAATTAAAAAATTAAAAAATATAAACAGCACATAGCGTGGAGAACAGATTTCTACCCAAAGGCTCTCAATCTGACCAGGAAACTCCAATGAGAGAGAGGGGTATGATTCTCAACTCTTGAAAGGATCCACAGGAGAATTAAAATAAAAAGCAATTACTGAAAGAGCAAATGACTGTTAAGTGCTGTTTTTCCCAGAGGAACAGGAGACATGAGCTCTTTCCACCGGTGGCTGGAGTTCGCCATGTACAAGGTGGCTTATGACCCCATCACCCCTTAGAAATTGTTCCTCAGGATAAATGTCTGTCCTGGGAAAAAGGTATTGACATATCTAACTACCACTGACTGGGAGTCTACCCTAACACCCTCTGCCAAGCTTTCCTCATGATCGTGTGCCAACTGGCATCTCCACTGGAGTTCTGCCTTGGACAGGACTGTCCCCTGAACACCTGTTGGTCTCACTCTCAAGTTCCCACACCACATCACAACCTGGAGGCTGCCTGGTGTTCTCTGCCTTGTGCCCACAAATTCACCCCGGGACCAGCAGGCTGGGGCACAGCGCCTGTGGCATCCCTCCACGTCCAGCTCCCTCTGGAGGACTGTGCACAGCAGTTGTGATTGTCACTGGTCTAAAGCCCAGAGGGCTGCAGCTGTCTGACTGGGCGACAGGTAACCCAAGGCATGAGCGAGCTGGAGCCCAGTGGGGCTCAGGGTAGGGTTGGTGAGGGCAGCATCGGACACATTTTCAATCGGTGTTAAGAACTGCAAGCATTTTCTCGTTAAAAGAAATCAAATAAATAATAAACGGAAAAGGGAAAAATAAAGAGTGACGGAATAAATCAAAGAAAACCCTTCGGAGTGGAAGAGTTTCTTTTCTGTAATAAGCTGCTTTTACTTTGTTTCTTTGGCTCTCACTCCATTGTTGGAGCCTGATCCTCAAAAGATACCCTAGAGGACTCCCGGAAGTCGGGGTGTCTCAGGTCCATGAGAAATTTGGTGGGAGTGAGAATATGAGTAGAACCTGCGGGAGAACAGAGGCCGGCTGACTGCTTGAACAAAGGTACGTTACCGGAACATGCCAACTTAGGCCTACGTTTTATGCAGCCAATGAGGTGCGAGAGAGCGAGACGCACGCGCACGCGCGGAGCACACGCCGTGCACACGCGGCGCATGCGCACATGGGCCACGAGGACGTCCGGCATGCACAGAGCGGGCGGGGCCACACAGCGGGCATCAGCGGTCTGCACCAGGCCTCTCCACCGATCCGCAGGGGCGACCCTGTCTCCCCGGGTCTCCACCTCCCAACAGGGAACCTCGGGTCGGGCCAGCGTGGAAGAGGGGGTTACAGCGAAGCCTGGCTGTGACGGCTTCTGCCCAGGAAAGCTGTGTTTCAGCAGAGAGTTAGCCAACACGCTCATGCAACACGTACGCAAGCAGGGAACACCGAGAGCTCTGGCACAGGGTCCCACGTAGCCAGAAAGGAAAGAACACAGAGAGAAACGGTGACCAGACAGGGGAGGCTTCAGGGAGTGGGGAGGGGAGGGGGAGGTGCGAGCTCCCCAATGAATGGTGGTATCTGGAACGCAGGTTGTGATACACCCAGGAACGGCCACATGGACTGGTCTGCAGAACCTGCTCACTCTGAGAGCTTGGGGGGCACTGCGCCTTGGTCCCCCCAAAGTGGAGGTATAAAACTGACACATCTTATTGAGATCGGGGCAAGGGCGGGGCCCAGCCAGGGCAGTAGGTGCTAATCACCTCTTGCCAATCAATGTTAAGAGGTACTCTGGGCAGGTGCAACTCCATTTTGTTAAGGGCAAGATGGGACAAAAGGAAGGCATCTGGGAAAGCAAGATTTTTCTCAGCTCACTCTTCCTCTTCCAGCCGAGAAATTGGAGAAGCTCCTGTAGTCATGAAAAAGGAGAAAAATCTTCTCCTGCTGCCTTAAGTCAGCTCTTATAAGTTGCTTCCTTTCTTCTGGAAAGCCAGCAGGAAATAACCAGAAGGGGTATGACAGACCCTGAAGTAGCAGGAACTGGCTGGGGGAACCCTCAGCAGAGCGCAGGAGTCAGGCCAGTATGTTTCAGGCAGTATCTGCTCTCACTCCTCGTCTGTGCGTCTCCAACTGACAGGTAAAGGAGCCGGTAATCATTTACCGTCCGTTCACCGAGCGTCTTCTGGACGTGAGGCTGGAGGCCAGGAAACTGACACCACCCTACCCCCCACCCCCCAGCCCCGGGCCAGCACCAGGCCTAGTTCAGGCTGTAAGTGGGTGCTCTTAACCCCGTTTTCGTGGGTAAGGAAATAACAGCGTGGAGAGGAGAGGCACTTTCGAGGTGACCCACGTGGCAGTGGCAGAGCAGGAATATCAGCCTGGGTCTCTTGGAATCTGTGACCAGGCTCTTCCCACCACATGGGGCTGCCACTCGTCAAGAGACACAGTGCAGACATGAGGAAGGAACCCTTCGCTCGTCAGCGTCTGCCATCCACAAACATGTCTAGAGACTTAAGTTTTTCAGGGGCAACAGAGAACCGAAGACAGAATGAAACACCAAAGCATGGAATGGAGTCCAAGTGCAGTGAAGCGGTCCCTTCCCTCTAGAAAACACGCCCCACTCACCTATGAGCACTTCCCACTTTCCGTTGGCTTGGGTCACCTCGTAAGCACAGCGCATCTCATTCAGGCTCACGCCCCCCAGGATGAAGATGATGAGGCGAGGACCACTGCGGTACTCCCCTGGGGCCTTATTCTTATGCCAGTGCCCATAGCGGGCGCTGGGGCAGGAGAGAGGGGGAGGGAGAGGGAAAGAGAAAGATATTAATCATGTTTATCTGCATCCACAGCGTTTATACTTCATACCTCCGTGACGTGTTACACACTCGTTCTGTACACCAGTGACTGAAACAGAGTAGACGCTTAGCGAGTGTTGGCTGAACTGAACTGCAGTGCAAATTATCAAGCACTTTGGCTGCCGGGAGAAGAATCACCATGAGCGCCTGTGCTGTGACCCCGTCATGCAGGCAACAGACGGGTTCAGATCGGCTTTAAAGCGGGACGTTCAGCAGCTTCACCCGCATGATGTTGGTCCCGGTGTCTCCCCCGAGTTGTACAGTTCTGGGCTTGTCTGGGACACTCTGCTGGAGGGAGCAGGGACCACAGAGTCCAGGGCCTGTCTGTAGCCGGCACATTGATTCACTGGACAGATGTGCACCAGGCGCCTCACTGGGCTGGGGCCGCCCCAGCACCGAGGAGCTGACCTGAGTGACATGTGGCTCTTGCCAACCAAGAGCTCAGGCTTAACCGGGGCGGGTGGGGCGAGGAGGGTGGCAGGAGGATGGGGGTCTGCATCGCGCCCCAAGGAGAGGAGCTCAGTGCCGTGGGAACAAACACGGGGGAGGGACTTCAAGTCCCGACTGGGCATCACTGGGGAAGCCTTCCTGGAGGAGGTGACACGAAGCTGACTCCTGAACGACAGGCATCTCAGTGGCAGGACAGTTCCCCAGGTGCCCCCCCACTCCTGGCCCCGGCTTCCCTCAATGGGCCTTCACCTTGTCCTTGGAAACAATGAGAAATTGGTTGCTTCCAGGCTAAGAAAATGGGGAAAACAAAACAAAAATCAAAACAAAATGAGGGGCCATCTCTTAAGAAGATCATATATATTTTTTCTTGTGTGGAGAATTACGTTGAGGATTTTAAAGTGTTAAATCAGCCTTGCATTTTCTCAAACGCTTCAGCAAGATGCATTGCTCCTTGTATATGCCACTGGGTTTGGTTTGCTAATATTTTATCTATAACATTTGCCTCTCTGTGCTTGAGGGAAGTTTTATTTAATGCCATTTTCAGATTTGCTTTTAGGATCATGTACTCATAAAATAAGTGGGAAAGTTTCTTCTCTCTTTCTGTTATCTGCAAATGTGTTAATGTTGAGTGGTTTCTTCATAAAATACCAGAAGAATTCACCATTGCATCCATTTGGTTGGGAATCTCTTTTGTGGAAGTTTTAAAAGTAACTAAAAAGTTAATAGGGGTCACTGAGTTTCTATTTTTTAATTGTCAATTTTTGCAATTTATAAAATGCATTTGTCCATGTCATCTAAATTATCAATTAAATTTGGATAAATTTGAAACAGAACGAGGAGAGCAAGTCGTCTCTGAACAGTGGAATCTTTACCCTTCTTCCTGACTTAGGACAGCATTAAAGCCACTTTCCACATCACAAAGGCCAGCCCAGAGGACCTCACAGTCACTTTTTTTTGCCTGTGCAATCATGTTTGTCTGCCGTTGTCAACCAGCCTGGCTGTGGTACTGTGTGGGATTTTGTATTTCACTCCGATGCTGGCAATAAACATTTGGCCTCCACTGGCATCATGCAGGCCTGAGAGTGACGACAGAAGGGGGGGCGGTGGAGAGAGAAGATGGGCGGGCAAAGTACTAGTATAGTAGAGGCACATGTATTGAAAAGTGTTACCCTGGGAGCCTGGGCCACACACACGAGGGAGGCAGAGAAGAGATTCTGGAGGCAAAATGTGTGCCTAGTGTTGAGAGTCCCAGGGACTGGCTGTGGAGATGTGGCCTGCAGAGCATAGCAGGAAAAGCTTCTGGATGAACATGGCAAGGTGGTGAACAAGAGGAAGAGCTTTCGAAAACATATGCACAAGGCCTCATGGGTGGCCAAGAAAACACAGAGGGCTGGAGAACCCAGAGATGGAAGCACGGATTGCTGTCTGCTCACATCTCCAAGCTGAGAAACATCTGAGCATCACCAGGTACGTGGCAGAAACCCAACAGACCCAAGGCATCCACGTTTCCATCATCTATGTTTCCATCAAGGATGAATCTGAGAAATGTGGCTCTATGCAGATGACGTATTCATCCCTTTCTTAATTACTAAAATTAACTAATGAATGAAAAGTGAAGACAGAATACACCAAGTGCCTACTCCATTCCAGGCTCTGTTCTAGGCACTGAGGATAAAACAGACACGAATCCCTACCCTCAGGAGGCTGACACTCTAGTCGGGGGAGACTGGCAGTAAACAAGGTAAATACTAACAGCACACTAAGCGGTGGTGTAATCTATGGAGAAAAAGCAGGGAAGGCAGACAGGAAGTTGGGGTGCTATAATTTTTTCACTATTTTCTGTAACACTTTATTGAGAAGTAATTCATGTATCATACAATTCACTCATTTAAACTGTATAATTCAGTGGTGTTCAGTATAGTCACAGAACTGTGAGCCATCACCACAATCAATTTTAGACCATTTTCATCAACCCCAAAAAGAAATTCTGTACCTATTACCAGTCGCTCCCCATTCCCCAACCCTTACCCCCATCCCCAGTTCTGAGCAACCACCAATCTACTTTCTGTCTTGAGACTAGCCCGTTCTAGACATTTCATATAAATGGAATCATAGTGACTGCCTTCTTTCACTTAGTATAATATTTTCAAGGTTTGTCCATGTTACAGCATGGATCAGTATTTCATTCCTATCTTTGGCTGAACAATATTCCATTGTATGAATATACCATGTGTTTTTTATCCATTCATCAGCTGACAGACATTTAGGTCATCTCCACTTTTGAGCTATTAGGAATAATGCTGCTAGGAAGACTGGTGTACTGTAATTTTAAACAGGGTGGTTAGGGAAGATGGGAAAAGGTAACAATTTATTAAAGACCTGGAGGAGAAAAGAGGTGAGCCATGCAGAGATACCTGGGGAAAGATCATTTCAGGCAGAGGGAAAAGCAAGTGCAAAGGTCCTGAGGCAGAAGTAAGCCTGGTGTGTTTGGGGAAGAGCAAGGAGGCTGGTGTGGCTGAAGTGGGGGAGGAGTAGGGAGTGAGGGAGGAACGGGAAGCCAGGGGCTGAAGGGCCTCATGGGCCGCTGCAAGGACTTGGCCTGCACCCTGGCTGTGATGAGAAGCAGTGGGAGGGTTCTCGAGGGTCCTGAGGCGTCACAGCAGGACTGCCGTGCGGCTGCCGTCCAACCAGACACGGTGCCGCTTGCTCCCTGCTCGCTTGCTCAGGGACTTGCACTCACCTGACCGCGGTGGTGCTGAAGGAGGCAGAGGAGCGGGTGGAGATGTACGGGTAGTGCTTGGTGTCAAGTCTGTCTTCAATGGTGTCCTGGAAAGAAGAGACACAGCTATCGACCGGCCATCTCTTTGCAAAGGGCTGACGCAATCAAGGTAAGACAACTCGAAGCACAAGTCACTCAGCCAAAACCATGGCCAGCTTTGCAACAACCAGAGCTCCCCTGTCCGCTGCCCGCTGCTGGGCACCTCACGCTGAGCTCAGAGCGGGCGGACCAGATGCTCCATAACCAGCAGATACAATGAGATAAGTTTGTAGGTCTGCTCTTGAAGAGAAGTTTTTTAAAAAAACCTGCATTGGGCTTCCCTGGTGGCACAGTGGTTAAGAATCCGCCTGCCAATGCAGGGGACATGGGTTCGAGCCCTGGTCCGGGAAGATCCCACATGCCACAGAGCAGCTAAGCCCATGCGCCACAACTGCTGAGCCTGTGCTCTAGGGCCCCGAGCCACAACTACTGAGCCCACGTGCCACAACTACCGAAGCCCACACACCTAGAGCCCGTGCTCCACAAGAGAAGCCACCACAATGAGAAGCCTGCGCACCGCAACGAAGAGTAGCCCCTGCTCGCCACAACTAGAGAAAGCCCACACGTAGCAACGAAGGCCCAACGCAGACAAAAACAATAAATAAATAAAATAAACTTAAAAAAAACCCTGCATTATTTTTTTCTTGCTTCTCTTCCACCCTTTTATGTTCCATGTGAGGTTATAAATGTCGCATCCTGTCCAATAAACTCCTGACCCTTGCCATCCGTCTTGAAGACACTAGGCATGGGTAGTCTCTCAGGCAAGCTGAGGCCTTACAGCCTCAGTTTCCCAAGGGCCTAATTATCTGGTGGGTGGATCCAGCTACCCACCCCCTGCTGCCGAGAAGTCTACACTCCTAACAGCTACCGTGTGAAGCCCACACAGGTCTCTTTGGGGGACTGGGGTTGTGGGGGGAAGGAAAAGGGAGCAGAGAACAAAGGAGGGAATGAGACAGAGTGGTTGATCCACTCTGCCAAGCAAAGAAACATAATTGGTTTCAAGATGTCTCATGTTCACCCATCTTTTTGGTTTGTGGGTTTTAAAAATAGAAAGCTGACTCACTATATATACTTAAAATATATTTATTTTAACGTACGATTCAGTGGGAACACATGGACTGCTATGAATTAGCAAAAGGATCCTGGCCAAGACCTTTCATTCTCTGGACCCCAGTCTTGTCCTCCTGTCAAGGGCAGGAACTGGAAAGACCATCTCCAATTCCCACCCCAAAGCTCCCAGGGTGCGTCAGGGTTCTACACAGGGTTTCCTCGACCTCGAGCTACAAGAAGGGGAGGAAGGGACACCGCTGGGCTACCTGACTTTCACAAATATGAAACACCTACTACGCGCAAGGCTCGGTGCCAGAGGACACGTCAGGTGAGGGCACAGGACCAAGGTCTAAAACGATGAGCCAACACAGAGAGCAGCACACACATGTAAAGAGCATCCCTGACACATGCTGTGGAAGTCCAGGGAGGCCTCTGTGGTGCTGGGTGGTCAGACAGGTGGGCCAGTGTATGGGACTTTGCAGGAAGGCAGGATTCAGGAGGTGGAAAGGAGAGTGAGAACTCCAGGCAAGGGATAGGGCTGCACAGAAACACGACTGGCAGGGTCTCTGGCTGATGTGAGGGCTGAGGGAGGAAAGCAGCGGGGGAGGAGGACGGGCTGGGATCTCCTTCCAGAGGCCCTCCCGCCCTGCTGCATCCTTAGCGTGGCACTCCTTACTCACAGGACCTTCAGGTGCTGTGACGGGTTTGGTTCCTTCGGCTGCAGTACCATTGAGGGGTCTCTACTGTGGGGCTCAATAGTGTGGATCTGAGGATCCACATCTGACAGTCTCCTGGGGCTGCTCTGCACGAACCCTCCAAGGCCTGGGTGCAAATCCCCGGGTGTCACCCCCACCCAAGGGCAGGGGAGGCTGAAGCCCCGGGCCCAGCTGCCCTTGTGCCCTCGTCTCGGCCCACGCTGACCTCCATGATGTCTTTGATGATCGGGGTCCATCGTGAGAGCTGGTAGGTCTGCTCGCTGATGCGCTCCTTCCGCTCCGGTTTGCTCCTGCGACGCAGCGTGGACTGAAAGCGAACACACAAGCCGAGGCTCCGAGTCAGCGCCTGGGCCTGCGAGGCCTCGCTGGCCCCTGGGCTCCCTTCTGGGAGTCAGTCCTGGCAAAGACTAAGAAGTAGGGAGCTTTTCCTGCAAAAGCCCGGACGATGCCCCGTGGGCTCCAGCCCAAGAACCTGGAGCAAACTTGGTTCTTCAAAGCCAGGAAAAATGGCAAACGTGGGTCAAACGGATAACTGCCATTTCCTACAAATGCAGGGAGTTAGTTTGTTGTCAATTATAGGAGAAAATACTGCTTTGGTGTGACTTTGATTTTGCTTCAACAGCACGGGAGGCACTGAATGAATCGTTTCTGTTCTCATTTGGTCCCTTTGTGAACAAGGGCCTGAAAACGCCAGACGGCCCCCAGTCACAGGCCTCTGGTCTGGTGGCTCCGGAACAAAGCTTTTGACTCTAAGATCCCACAAGGAGCACACCTACAGCCCTGCTTTACCAGCACGGAGGCGTGAGCTGACTCCCTGCAGGAAGTGGGGTGCCTACAAGCAAGGTTCCTGGCGGGGGGCTCTGAAGAGTCCTGGAGCCCCCCGCCAGGCCTCTTCCAGAGCTCATTGCTGGTCGGGCCCCCCACACCTGACCCCACTGGGTCCTGAGTCATTGTCAGAGAAGCAGACCCAAAGGTGGCAAGGCGGCGTGGCACTAAGTGTTCGCAACCTCACAGAAGATGCTGAGTCTAAGTGTCCTACGGCAGAGCCAGGCTGACTCAAGACACGTGGGACAGGGCTGGTATGACTCCTATTTGGGGCGGGTTCACAGACACAGCTCAGCGTTGTGACTGTGTGTGCCTCCTTGATGTGCCCGCCTGGGCTCCTGGTGCTACGCCTTGATTTTATTTATACCTCTACACCTGCATCCCTCTGATTTTATGTTTCCTCTTTCTCAGTGTTGAGTGTGTGTACTGTAAGCTGCCTTAAGTCAGTCAGGGGAGAAGAGATGAGAGCTGCCGTCTCCCCTCTGCCTCCCCCCGAGGCGGGTGCTCACGTCCGTGACGATGGGCACCCCGAGGTGGGCCATGTTGGTGATGATCTCACTGTCCTCCGGGGGGATCTGGGCGTGCTGGATCAGCTTGTTCAGGTTTTCCTCGGTGATGCCTGCGAGAACAAAAGCCCGATCACCACACCAGCCCCTGGACATCACACACTGAGAAGCAGAGCTAAGTGCCTGGGGGGGACAGTGCCCCTTTTCCTCTTCAGGATTAGTGGGAACCAATCCGCTCATGGCATCAAGGTTACTCTAAGACAAGACAAGATCAGGACTCAAATTCCACTCCAGCCTACAGGCTATGACCATCAGCAGCTGCCCTTCATGGTCTACATTTCCATCCGTCTCCTGCTTCTCAGCCGTCACCACCACCCTTGGCCCACATCACGGTCAGCTTGGACAGGAGAGCCTCTGTGTCCATCTTTGGCACAATGGACACCTATGGACACTTATAGGCAGCAGATGTGGGTTAAAATCAGTTATTTAAAGGCACAGATTACAAATGTGGGGCAAGTTAAAAGTATCTAGCAGAAATGCTCTAATAAGCTGGCCATAAAGCCAATAGACTCTCCCAGCTGTCCCCACCCTGTCCTCTTCGAATTATGCTGTCCCTTGGACCAACTCCAGAATCACTGGGGGATACTCAGCCTCTAGTTGCAACTGATCTGCCTACATGACATTTCCCCAGATGTAAAGAGCCCCTCAGATCTTATTAAACACCCCTTTCCTTCCCTTTTCCTTGTCTTTTACACTGTTTTCCACTTTGTTCTCTCTCTCCCAGCTGCCTCATTTTCCCCAAGAAAGGGCCTATCGCCCTCCTCTATATTCCACCGTTCCTACCATTCTTCAAAAAGATGTAGAGAAGGATGATGCGGATTTTGTCGTAAGTGCTGACATTCGCGTCCAGCAGAATGGGGACAATGGCTCTCATGGGGTCCTTGATCTTCTCCCCTTCAGCATCCGTGCCCATCGCCAGGTCCTGCAGAAAACACACCTCGTTGACCCCATTTCTGGCAACAGTCTGGACAAATGGTAACTATTAGAAAACTGGTTATCCATAAACGTCTGGGATGTTTAGTTTGGTTGGGGGAAGGTCTTCAGCAGGTGCTTATCTCTCAATTAATTAATCAGAATGGGGGTAATCTGGTGTCTACGGCATCGGTGAGAACCGAGGAAAGCCCCAGGCTTCGCTTTCCAAAACCAGAAACCACGCTGATTTGCCATCTTGTTTCAAGGCAGGCTATTCCCCCCAGGTGAGTTCCAGTGTACGTGTGCCAATTCCTCAGGGAAAGCCTCAATTCTGGTAGGTCCTCAAGAGGGACAAAGCCCTACAGAGGGATCGGGGCTTGAGGGGATGCACTTCCCACATGTGAAAAGCTTAATATTATAAGGTGCCTCCGCCTGGCTGGACTCTTTCTGCTCCACTCCCCGTGGCACGGAAGGCTGTGCCCGCTGAGTTTTAACTACTCTAGGATTTTAACCTCTGTTTTTAATCTTCCAACCACTTTCAGGGAGGGGAGGAAAAAACATGGGCTCCCTGCAAATCCCACTGAAGGAGATGAAGGGGGAGGGGGTGCTAACAGTGGGACTGAAGATAAAGAGTGAAGTAAGCACGGTCTATGGCCCCGCCCTCGCAACTCAGGCAAGAGGCGGATCCATTCTCAACAGGCCCCAGAAAGCAGCACATCAGTGTCAGCAAACCAAGAACGATCTGGTCTCGTTCTGAGACCAGCAGCTGCAACTTTCTCTGCAGCTCTTACAGAGGCTGCCGGAAGGTTGCCTTTTTTCTCTAAAGATCCCAGGAGTCCATAAGGAGCATGATCTCAAGCTCGGGCCTCTGCCCAGCCTGGGCCAGAGGAAGGTGGGGCCCCTCTCCAAGGCCCTTTCCCAGCTCAGCGCAGCCTCAACAGACATCTTCTCAGCAGGACCTGGCTCTAACACTGTCTCAAAGTCAGATTTAATGTGGCTACATAGCACAGGGAGATCAGCTCGGTGCTCTGTGACCACCTAGAGGGGTGGGAAAGGGAGGGTGGGAGGGAGGAGATATGGAGATATATGTATATGTATGGCTGATTCACTTTGTTATAAAGCAGAAATTAACACCAGTGTAAAGCAGTTATACTCCATTAACGATGTTAAAACAAATAATAAATAAAAAAATTTAATGTGACTAGTTCAATGAATACCACTGGGCACTTCTGGAAAAATGTAAACTTCCAAGGATGAATCCCAACTGCATTTGTACCGTTCGCTCTAGAGATAACCTATCTTCTAGAGAGTCAAGTTCTTTTGGAGAGGACATCTTGTGTTTGCAAACATCACCCATGAAATTGATGAATTTCAGCAGGGCTACTTCCCCGTAGGAGAGAGTCCATCAATCAGGGCTGGTCTTACAAACCTAGCTGAGCCTGTCACATCAAACCAGGAGATTTAAATCTTGGCCTCACACTGAGAACTCGAGTTCTTTTTTCTGTGAAGAGGGACCTTTGGCTGAGGCTTCGGCGTCGTGGGATGACCTCCCCTCCCTTAGAAGCTGACCCCGGTTGAGAAATGTTATCATGTGTGAGGAATGTGGTGCCAGGATTAGTGACTCAACACGACACTCCTGGAAAATGTGGCAGCTTTGTTATGTCCCTTTGCAGACGAGGAAAAGAAAGCAGAGAGAAACAAGCACGTCAAACAAACCAGTGACAGGGACAGAACTCCGATCCCAACTGTGATCAGGGAGGCTGTGGGAGAATTTCTGACCTTCGGCTGCCCTACCCACTTTCAGCCTCTAGGTCTCCAAGCTGGTGTGGCTACGGCAGAAGGGAAAGACATTCAGGATACAGCCTTCGGCCAGCCCTGTCAATGCAGGGCTCAGCGCTGTGTACCTCTCTCTTCTGCCATTCCAGGGAGCCTCTGGTAAGTCAGACATGCAAAATCCAAACGGCATGGCATTCCAGACCAATCTAGTCCCTACCATTGAGCGTGGAACTGCACTGGCTCCAGAGAGTCGAGACAACACGATCTAGCAGGCTTTCCCATTTCTATTTCCTATGATTCTGCAGGGTGTTCAAGGTCAGATGTTAAAATTCAGTGAAGCAAATAAATGGGCCTGGCAGAAAGAGAAGGAAAAGGCCCTACCTGTTCCACCCGGCAGAGTTTGTCCACGGTGCCTTGGTAATGCTTCATGCAGTCCTCAGCAAGGTGCAGGTGGGTCGAATACTAGGACAAAGCAGAGAGCGTGTGGTCAAGGGATCACTCGCTGATTTGCGCAGCACCTACCAAGCACCCGCTATGTACTGACACGGTGCTAGGCCCCAGGCGCCTCCAGCCTCATAAAGGATATGAAATGTGCGTTCAAGCAGGTTCACAGACGCTGCTGGGGAGAGAATTGTGTGTGTCGGGAAGAGGGACAGACCACCTTCTACAAGAGTCAAGAGGAAGGAGAAATCCTTTATGGGGGTGGGGTGGGGTGATGGTTTCACAGGCACCCACAAATCCTTTCATACTCCTCCCTCCAGCAGGTGGCGCTCAAACCCCCGCACCTTCGTGTGGATTTAAGTGACTCGCTTCTAAGGCGGAAGCGATGTGTGACTCCCAGATCATTGTGACTTCCTCCGAGCTCTCCCTCTCAGGCCCATGGGGTGAGGAATTGGAAGGATACAGAGAGAAAAAGATGAAGAGGAGAAAAGAAAATCATGGGAAATGACCTGTCTATCCCAACCTTTCATTGTTTTCTAATAAAAACTGAAGATGACTAAAAACCTGTGGATTTCTCTGAATCAGCAAGGGTAGAGGAGCCTTTTTGCAGCTGCTTATACTCACGATGCGAATGGATCGTTTTGGATCGTCATACCTTGCTGAGCTCTTTCTGGTACTGGGGCATTTTCTTCAGCATCTGGGACAGGTCCCGCATGGTGGTCTATGGGAAGAGGGAAGCACACGGTCTCACTCCAATGGCCCCGAGCTAAGAGGGTGGGCAAGGGGGGGGTGGGCGCAGGACAGGACAGCAGCCAGCACCGGACTCCCGAGTGCTCACTCTGTAACCCCCCCAAATGCATCTGTTAAACACAAGATCACGTGTGTTTAGATTACCACCTCTCTGGCTCAAAAAATTATTGATCCAAATACCATGACTGTGTTATAGGCGGGGAACTGACCTCTGAAATCTAGCAATTATGTTTTATTTACTGGACTAGAAAGTTACTGAGAACATAATTCTTGCCAGGAAAGAACAGTTTTTCGTCTGCATGATGCTTTTCTGCATACTCAGCTCAAGCAATCATGGAATCAATTCATATTTCATCTCCGCAGAAAGGACGTAGTTGTGCAGACAGGTAGGAAGAAGGGAGAAGGGAAGAGAAGGCTGGAATCTGCATCCTGACAGGTGGAAGGGCTCTGCTGACTTTCTAATTGGGTGACCCACCTAATCCCATTCACGTACCTAAAAGAAATGTATTGAATGACTACTACATACCAGGCACTTTTAGGTGCTGGAGATACAAGGACAAAAAAAGGATTTCTGCCTTCATGGAGCTAACACTGAGCAGAGGAGCCATTCTAAGTGAGTGGATTAGCACTCTTGGAGGGAATCATGAATGTGGGTGCAGAGCAGAGACACCTCCCTAGTCTTGGCTCAGAGAAAACGATGCCTGAGCCGAAGGAAAGGGACCTCATAAGGCAGGGCCGAGGCAAGGAGCACAGGCATGGCTTGAGCAAGGCGATGGGGGCAAGGAGGAGGGAGGCAGAGATGAGAGTCTGTGCGGCCCAATGACCTGGGCGCTGTAAGGCGTGTCCACGGTGGGGCTTGATTCTACTGGAATCAGGAAGTCGCTTAATGACCCTAAGCCAGGGAGCAACACAGTCAGAGCGGCATTTCTCCTAAGAGGAGTAAAACACCTCTGATAAACAGTCAGGAGGAGGAGAGGCCCAGGTGAACTCGGATATAAATTCTAATGCTACCACAAGCTAAAAAAGGTTTTAGCAAGTTCTTCTGACTTAAAGTGAATCATGATCCAGAACGGTAAACACTAATCTTCAGAGTAACAAGGAGAAGAAGCTCTATAAATATCAAAAGGCGGGAGGGTTCAGATCTCAATTATGAATACAAAAATAAGACAAAATGGTACAGACGAAAAGAGGACCATGACCCCTCTCAGCCCCCAACTCACTAGTCCCGTGCTGAGGAGGCATCTTCCCCACCCCTAGAGAGAAAGCAGGGATTTCTGCTTTCTCTGGAGCACGGGGGCCTGAGTACGGGTTTACCTTCTCTCCAGTATTCATTCTCTTGCTGGAAGAAAAATCCTTCAGAGAACGGGTGACTTCCCTGGAAGACAGAAGGAGGCAGCTAAGCTTCAACGCGGCACCAAGTGTCTCTATATGATGCTATAGGAGTCATGCAAGATTCCTCCTTTAGGAATATGTGGCGGCTTTTCTTGCCCATAACGCATACATCTAAAGTGATTTTCTAAGAGGAGAGACGGATACATCATTTTCCTAATACTCTAAACCAGGGGTCTCCATAGTGGAGTGTGCAAGACAATTTGAGAGCAGAAAAGAAAACGTTAGGACATCTATTTATATAATTTTACTTCATCCTTTTCAAATTTACGTTTTTTGTATATGCTATAAAATATGCATATTAGTACAATAAAGCATATATTTAATGCATGAATAAATTATATACTGGCAATGTGAATTAACATTTTTCTAAAGTTGAGTGATCCAAAAAGTTTGGAAACTACTTTTCTAAACAACAGAACTATCCCAGGCTGTAATAGTTTCTCACTCTTCCTTGTGAATTTCCTGCCGGATAGCACCAACTCAGTGTAGCAGAATGTGTCTTTCTGCAAAAGCAGGCTTGTTATCTACAGTTTAAAGGTCTTATTAAAAACTTTCCAGTGTTAGAAACATTTTGAAACACTTTCAGAGCAAGGTACTGGTTTAGCACATGTATCAGTAAATACATCAAGGCTTGCTCAGAAATTTTACGTATGACAACAGGGAGGAAGGGGACACACCAGCTATATAAACGAAAACTGAACTGTATGTAGTGGAGCCCGGATCCTTCAACAGAACAAACTGGCTTCAAGTGTTTAGTGTTTATAAAGCATCTTACTGAGAGAGCTACAAATGCTTTCTAAAAATCCTAAAAGCAACCCTAACACAGAATGGATTTTCTAACTTAATGAAGTCGGTGTAGCCTGAGCTCAGATATCAGAAGGGGTTCATCATCACTGGTTAGCACGTTGGCAACTTAGCAGAAGCAACGAATTCATGCACTGGTGAGCTCTGGTCAAGTTGCCCAGAGAACGCACACCGGCAACCGACAACTGTGATTGCCCGTGTCGGTGGGGTGAGCCCTGGAGCCTGGGGCAGGGCTGGCCGAGGCTAGGGGAAGGGCACAGGGTGGGCTCTTACTGGGACACCTCCGCGATGTGTTTGTGGCGCAGCGCTATCCAGAGGTCGTCATCCTCGTCCAGGAGCACTTCCTTCACCCTCGCTTCTCCAATGCCGCTCGTCTCATACCTGGAGAGGAGACGTCCCACAAAATTCATCCAATCCCCCTGGTTCAAAACAGGCAGATGGGGCTTCCCTGGTGGTGCAGTGGATTAAGAATCCGCCTGCCAGTGCAGGGGACATGGGTTCGAGCCCTGGTCCTGGAAGATCCCACATGCCGTGGAGCAACTAAGCTCGCGAGCCACAACTACTGAGCCTGCGCTCTAGAGCCCGCATGCCACAACTACTGAGCTCGCGAGCCACAACTACTGAAACCCGCACCCCTGGAGCCTGTGCTCCGCAACAAGAGAAGCCACTGCAGTGAGAAGCCTGCGCACCGCAACGAAGAGTAGCCCCCGCTCGCTGCAACTAGAGAAAGCCCGTGCACAGCAACAAAGACCCAACACAGCCAAAAACAAATAAATTAATTAATTAAAAAAAAAAAAAAAGTAGAACTCCTCCTTGTGGAAGGAGCAGGAGAAAAACCAAACAAACAACAAAAAATAACAGACAGATGTTCACAAGAATCTGTCTGAACATCAAGCAAGCACCCCAACCATCTGATGTGTCACTATCTGTGTCAGGTCTGCTGCATCTAAAAAGGCTAATGATTTCTTAGGCAGAAAGAGACCCAAAGGTCTAATCAAAGTCAACTGACTTGAGGTCCTGGTTTAAAACCCCCAGGGTCAGTTGATATGAGCTCCATCAGAGCCACCTGGCTCAGGTGTGAAGTCAGGTTATAGGTGGGTTCAGAGGTACTTGAAAGGGAAAGGCGAGGATCACACTTGTTCCTGGTTGGAAACGGCCTGGGACACCATCCTCAAATGTGTGGGACCTAAACAGCATTCTGCAGCTGCCTGCAACTGGCCCTCAGCAAATTTTCACATGTGAAATCATGAACATCTAAAGGAAAGCAAGAATTACAGGTACCAAAGCTGAGATTCAGTCATATTTTTAGAACCTTCATTTTGAAACAACTATCTTTACGGTTAATGTTATAAAATAAAGGACACGAGAACAATATAGCCTGTTCCCACAGAAAGAAAAATAAGTTCTTAGAGACTGAGTTTCTGATGATTGCTACCGAGAAAAATGTTGTTTATAATGAAGCAAACTGCAAATAAGATTCAGTAGGAAAATCCTGTTGATATACTTTATCATCATCATATTTCATGATCTGTAGTTAAGAAGTTTCAACTCTGAATAAGATATGCTCTGACACACACAAGTCAACATATTAACACACCCAAGCCAGCTATGAACTGAGGCGACATGAGCTGTGAAAGAAAGATCGTAAGTTCTTGTTCTCTTTGAAAGGGAGAGGAGTTTCTGGCTGGTGGTGCAGCTGGGCTTTGGGAACTCACAGAAAAGCTTGAGGGCTTATTAGCAAGACTGTATCAATGCATCGGATTTTCCTAGGATTAACGACATCCTTTTTCTTAAATTAGAGGTGTGTTTGGTTCATTTGAAAAGCTGCAGTCACACCAGGTGTGTGTACTTACTTGTATACATCATTTTCAATCGGCAGCAGGTCGTAACTCATAGCCTGAAAAGTCAATTCATGAAGGACGGGGGAACTGGGGTCGAAACCACGGTCCAGGATCAGGAGCTGGGAGCGTGCCTTGTCTGGGCCCTGAAGGAAGGACACAGGGAATGGTTTCATGAGCCGCCCCATACAACTCCCGCTTCTCCGACTAGCACAGCTAACCCTCCTGTGAAAAGTGGCAGCAGGATGTAAACTCTGACTCAAACAGCACTAAGTCCATTTACTGCTGGACAAGGACACCAGCACACACCATGTGAGAATCCAATGTGTATATTTTATAATGAGGGCCCTTTGATGCAGATCCAAAACTGTGGCTGGGGTCTAAAGTGAGCTTATGAAGGGGAGCACCACCTACGTTCAGCTATAAAAAGGGTGACCCATCATCCAGCCGGCCTGGGCCTGAGGGGGTCCCCAGAACCTGGGGCTGTCAGTGGTTTTTTTTTGCGGTATGCGGGCCTCTCACTGTTGTGGCCTCTCCCGTTGCGGAGCACAGGCTCTGGACGCGCAGGCTCAGCGGCCATGGCTCACGGGCCCAGCCGCTCCGCGGCATGTGGGATCTTCCCGGACCGGGGCACGAACCCGTGTTCCCTGCATCGGCAGGCGGACTCTCAACTAGTGTGCCACCAGGGAAGCCCAGGGCTGTCAGTTTTTAAATCAAGATAGTGATGGGATAGTTCTGTGTCTTGATCGCAGTGGTGGTTAACATGTATCTACACATGTGATAAAATTGCACGGAACTGCGCATATGCGCGTGCACACACACACCCGAGCACGTGTACTAACTAGTGAAATCTGAATAAGGTCTGGAGGTTGTAGCAATGTCAATTTTCTGGTTTTGATACTGTTCCACTGAGGGGGTCCCAGGAGGCAGGGCTGTAGGTGCTAACACTGGGAAAGTCCCAGCAAAGAGAAACAAGGTGGTAGCTCAGCTACACTGAACAGAATCTGTATTGCCTGCCCAAGGGCTGGAGCTCACTGCGCAGGAACAAGGGCGCTCACACACACTCTGTGAGCAAAGGAAGCCAGCTGTGCCCAGGCTGCCACACGGACACTGTGGTCGCTTGGTGAGAGAAGCACGTGGGCCAAGTAAGGCTTACCTCCCCCATGGTCGGGTCATCGGCTTTGTACGCGTCGAGCTTGTCCTGGATTAGCTGAGCCAGCAAAGCATTGTCCTTGTATTCCCTGACAAAGGAGGAGGGACAGAGGGTGAACGGCCCTGCCCCAATGGATGACACTGTCTGCCCTCAGGGAGGAAGGCAGGACAGAGCAGGAGGGTCAAGGGAGACACAAGCTTCACCTGTACTGTTCTTTTACAATGAGAGTATGTATACTCACTTTAGACGTATAATTTAAAGGGACAAATAAAATACTTAGCTCGGTGCCTGGAACATAAATGATTTTCTAGTTCCCTTTAAAAAAACCAAACTATCCAAATGGAAACAGAGGTGATATTTCCAAGCAGCTCCAGACGAACCACCGCACTTCGGCAGAGGGTCTGAACCAGCCATCCTTTTCCCATGATCAGGCTGTCTGAGTCTGACCCACCTGACTCTCACTTCCCTTAATTCAAATTCCCTTGGACCCTGTTTTGTTTTGTTGGAAGTGACGTTTCTGCCAGCAGAGCCGGACAGATACAAGTGGGAGCCTGTGGACCTCCCGCCTTGTCTGAGCTGGACAGCGCTTCCTGGGCTCCTCCTGGCGATGTTTATCCTGTGGCTGCTGCCTGCCCCCTGGCCACGCTCAGCGCAAAAGCAGCTCTGCTCCCAGCCCTATCCCTCCAACGAGTGAACCCCAAGACCCCATTTCTTAGCTTCCACCAGGCTTCTGTCGGTGAGGACCCTAACGGAGGGGGGCGTCGTCCCATGAGCGCACATCCCAGCGGACAATGCGGTGAGGAGCATCCTTGCACCTCCTGCTCAGACCCTCCATTCCTCCTGCTGTGCCCCCCGCCCTTCTGGCTTCTCCCTGTGGGACTGTGACTCCCACTCATGCTCCCAGCTTGACGCTTCCACACCACTGCGTTCACTCCCTGTGCAAATCCCCCAGAGGCTACCCAGTGATAACCACTGAAGGCCATGATCCCGAACTTGGCATCCAAGGCCTCCAGAGGTGGCTTCACCTGGCCCCACTGCCCACACATACACCGTGCTAGACGACCAACCCTCCCCAAACTTGCCCTTTGTTGTCCAACGTCATGCTTCTGCTCATCCCAACTGTCCACACAAAATGCCCCCTGCCCCTCATTGATCTACTGAAATCCAAACCCGTCCTCCGGGACTGAGCTCAGATGCCACCTCTGCTCTGAAGCTGTGCTCGTTCCTCTCAGCTCAAAGGGCCCTCTCCCTGCTCTGGATGCCCAAGCCTACGGCCTGCACTGTCCTAAGGCACTGGTCTCACAGGCCTACATGGTAGGTGTGCGCATCCTACCTGCCCTCCCAGATCAGGGGTTTCTAAGGGCAGGGGCTGTGTCTTCAGGTTAAGTCCGCCTGCCTAGCACTTAGCACACAGCAGGTAAGTGATAAGTGAATGACCTTATCAAATCTGAGAAATGTGTCCTTTGGAGAATTATTCTCCTTGTATTTTATCTTACTCTGAAACATCTTTGGCAAGGTGGGTATTTGATTTTTAAGGTTAGGAAGAGATGAAAAATTGTAGGAAACCTGGATTGTAGTTACAGGGGGTTCACATTTAGTTATTCACTAACTGAATATATGTATTTCATGCCCTTTTCTGTATGTATTGGTATATTCCACAATAAAATTTAGAAAAGAGCAAAAACACTGGAAAATAATTATAAATGGAGACGCTCAAATCTTGACCCTCTGGAGACAACTGCCAGACGAATGGCAAGGCCAGAGGAAGTTCCCTGCTTGGGGACACGCGGGGGGGGGCCACCGAGGGCAGACTGGGGCGCAGGCTTACCCCCGATACCGCACGGCCGGGTACTCCTTCAGGGTGGCGCACAGAGTCGCGATCTGCTCCGCCAGGCGCTCCAGGATCGGATTCTTCATCTGAGCCTTGTGGGGACTGTAGAAGCTTTGGAAAGAGTCAGCAGAGTCCAAGGAATACACCTGAGACGGGGAAGAAATACATATATTTCCAGAACGGTGGACTGTCATATTCATACAGAATGGTGAACCGTCAGAGTTTTTTCCAAGCTGGTAGTGAGGCTGGGTGTCTCAGGTTTTCATTTCTTCTACAAACACGGCTTGGGTGTCTCACTTGGGACTGTTAGTGACCAAACCATTACTGCCCTCAAGGAGCGTGCAATCTTGCAGGAAGAGGCAGACAACAAACATAATGAAAAGTAAATTTTATGGTATTTGAGAAATGGGTACATGTATGAGAACATAAGAAGCAGGGAGAGAATGCCCACAGGATGGACAGGGGGGACACGAGGCCTCCTTGAGGAGGGGCTGCTTGAGCCAGGGCTTGAAGGAGGTGCAGGGTTTCTCCCCAGCAGGCGGCTCCCTGAGGGACCGGCTGGTGCCAAGGCCCTGAGGCAGGCGTGTGCCTGTGTCTGATGACCAGTGAGGAGCCCAGGAGGAGAGCAGGGGAGGAGGTCCTGGCACACCACACGGGCCGTTCATTATAAGTTTGAATAAATAAGGGACAGGCTAGAAATTGTACTGTGACTGTAGCAAATAAAGGAGCTCTGTATGGATTTAGTAATTTCCTATCCTCATAGTATGTTCTAAGCATTGTTTTTCTTCTTCTTTTTTTTGGAGGGTCCTAGAAGACTAAACTTCCCTCTTAAACTATGAGGCTACCAGCTATCAGTATTCACTCAGAATCTCTATGAGGTAAACTACCCTGATCTGGAAAACCTGAGGTTTTAAAAAAAGGTTATTACGTTTCAAAAATATATGAGAAATATAGTATGGTTGAATATGCTAAAGTTGGATTTTGTTCAATCCAGGTGGTGACAGGGCTCACACAGAGGAAAAGAATTCCTGCCCTCAAGCTGAGATTAAGCTTTAGGCCAAGTGAGAGGGCAAAGAGACTGTCTTTTTAAAATATTCACACTCTATTTTTTCCATCTCTTCTTACCCAAGAATCGGTCACTCTCTGGCATCTAGAAGCTGATCTATAAAGACCCAAAATGCCACAATCACCTCTTACCTCTACAAAATGCACAGAAGTTGTGTTATTTTTTGTTTCTTTGCAAGGAGGAGGCATTTTAACAAATTTTAAAATACTAAGGTATAAATTTTATATGTTCTCTCATGATCAGCTTCACCTTTACTGGTTTAACGACTTTGTTTTTTTCCAAGAGGAGAGGTTTTGGCACTTGAAGCGTTAACAGCTCATGACGAAGGCTACCATCTGTTCCTTCGGCACATGACAAGCTGAGGTTATCTCTACATTAAAAACAGTTCTCCTTTGCAGCAAACGGGTGTTGTCTGATCCCTGCCCCTCCCCTCCTCCCAAGCTCTTTCTGGATTGGCTACTTTTTGCTTAGTCAAGGAGTCAGCCAATAGGAGTGAACAATGTGAGTGAGGATGAAATGAACACTAAGAAGGGCAGGATGGCTGCAGAAAGTCAGAAATAACTGGAGACTAACACGAGGGCATCTTGGGCAGACCCCTAAGGACTACTGTTGCCATTACATAAACGTCCGCTCACAACGCGCCATTCGGCAATCCCCTCCCCCACTCTCTTTATTGCACCCCTGCCCCACCCTCTCGCACGTGGCCAGAGTTCCTGCGAGAAGAGCCAGGATGTGGATTTTCTAGGCCCTCCCCCACGCAGCCTCACCTGGGATTCATATGGGAGAAATGCAATGTTGATTTCCGTCAGCGTTCTGATGACTTTGGCTGCTCGGGATTTTACCAGTTCGTTAAACAGGGCGTCTGGACACGCTGCCAGAATGACAAGGACAGTAGGTTGTTTTCCTGCCCATTTGCTGGTTCATTTCAACATTCGCACGTGTCCAGGGAATTCTTTATTTTAGTAGGATTTAAAAAAGGTAAACAGAAAGTTCATCCTACCCGACAACCTATTACCTCTAGGGTATAAAAGGAATAAAAGGAATACAAAACCACCTACAAGGCCCTCAACGTATAACAAAGAAACAAATGGCAATAAAGACTGAGATATTGAGAGCTAATAAAAACTATTTTCTGACATTAAGAAGAAGAAGAAAAAGAACCAAGAGAGATCAAAAAGGGATCAGGAGGGCTTCCCTGGTGGCGCAGTGGTTGAGAGTCCGCTTGCCGATGCAGGGGACATGGGTTCATGCCCCGGTCCGGGAAGATCCCACATGCCACGGAGCGGCTGGGCCCGTGAGCCATGGCCGCTGAGCCTGTGCTCCACAACGGGAGAGGCCACAGCAGTGAGAGGCCTGCGTACCGCAAAAAAAAAAAAAAAAAAAAAAAAAAAAAAAAGGGATCAGGAAAAGGCCTATAACATAAACAAACACCACACATCTGAGATACTTATGAAAAATAAAATAAGTAAAGAAAAATAAAATTGTTGGGAAATGCGGTGCAGACATTTCCCCAGGGCCTCTAAGGAACTCGGCTGCACAGGAGTCCCACTTGGTGGGGGGGGAACCACGATGTCTCATGACTCTTCCGGACCAAACAAATAGTTTCAGGTCCCCAGAAATGTGTCATTGGTTTATTATTACTAATGCCATCTACCTGCTTTCTTTGCCACCCGTCTTCAAAGAGTATAAAATTATTCTTTGCAAGAACCTTCCCCCAACTGCTCAGTGGTGAGTTTTGTGGGGTTTTCCCCAGAGAGAACACAGGGTGAACTGTTATTATTGTGCACTCTGCACTAGGTTCCATGCACAAAACCTCCACAAAGCAAGAAAACAGATTCTAGGACAATGATACACTGCTACCTGATACAAATACCACCAGATCAGAGTGTCTTTGTAGTTGAAAGGTAGATGGAAACACACTGACGTTTATAGTGATATCTGGAAGTCTATACAATGAAACACCAAGGCTGGCATCGGAAAATTCTTCTCAGCATTGAACATGCTAGACCTTAGAAGAGGAGCTATTTTTTTAATCAGGAAGGGACTGCATGACATAGTAGGTTTGTATTTGTGGGCATTTATTTTTATCTCTTATGCAATTTGTCTTCTGAAGAGAAAAAAAAGATCAGGACAAAAGTGGGAACAACCCATTTCTTCCCTGTTGGCCTGGCTTGGTTGGGGTAAGTCTGGCTGTGCAGGAAGGCCAGGGCAGCAGCTGACAGCTGTACTCACAGTCAGTGAAGAAGACGTGCGCAGCCCGGTACTTGGCAGTTGGTGGGTCCTTAAAGTCACTGATGAGAGAGTGGACAGACTGTGGAAAGGGAAAAAAAGGGAACTGAATCTAATTCTAGAAGCAAATGAACCTACATCTGAACGGAGTCAAATCCATGCTGGCTTCAAGCTACATGCACAAAATAGCAAGGGATTTCTGATGTATAATTCTAACTTATGTTCGGCCATAACTGAGTTCTGAGGATTTAAGATTAGGATTGTTTCAGAGTTTAGATGAACAAAAGCCTCCCTAGCTCATTCCAAAATGACAGCGTCCATTCTTTGGACCCTCCATAACTTGGGTTCCTAAGAAGAGACCCACAAAAGAGGTCAGAAACCTACCAGGAGATTCATTGCGATGAAGTTCTAGCAACTTAGTTGCATCTGCAGAAACTCATACATAAGCCAGTTTTCAAAAATGAAAAGAAAACATGAAAACTGGGGGGAATTTACATAGATTAAGACATCTAAGACAGAAGCAAGAAGGTGGGCCTTGCTTGGATACTGATTTGAACCAACCCCCCAAAATGATAAGACAGGTAAATTTGAACCCTAACTGGATATTGATGAAATAAATCTGGGAATTCCTTGGTGGTCCAGTGGTAAGGACTCCGAGCTTCCACTGCAGGGGACCCAGGTTCAAACCCTGGTCAGGGGAACTAAGATCCTGCAAGCCGCGTGGCGAGGCCAAAAAAAAAAATCTGAAAGCATAAAATACCCAAGTTCTGGAGGCCGATCACTAGATAAAGTGATCTCCTACCTAGAAAGCTAACACGAGGGGAAATCGAGATTGGTCCAGCCTGGCTTTTGGCAGAAAGCTTAAGGAATGTACTCTTCACTCCTCACCGCACCCCACCTTCCCCGTTGGTGGATTGCATGCTTAAACAGAGCAGTGTGTTAAATGCGTGCTTAACCCAGAACCATCAGACATGGTGCCACCTAGACACCAAGCCAGCACGTGTAACCTCAGCCAAAGCTCTTCTGGGCAGGGTTTACCTTCTCAGAGGGAGTGATGAGATACACAGCTTCCAGGCTGGGGAGCGGCTCTCGGCGCTTGTTGATGTCTTCCACAACTAGACAACAAAACAGCGGCCCATGGTAAATAAGAAAACAGAACTGGTGATCATAAAACTAGAAGCCATAGAGAGAGGCCACCTTCAGACTGGTGCAATAAAAATCTACAGTGGGGGGTGGAAAGACTCAACGCCCCTTCCCCAGAGTTACCACGTTCCTCTGTCTCACGAGGCTCAGGTGGTAGAAAACCTGAAACCTTATCACACTAAATACTTCCTATTTCCCATTTCAGTTTAAGTAAATTCCTTGATCTAGTCTTTTGCCTCTTCCTTCAGTTTTTTCTCATCTGTCCTAGATAATCCCAATTCCTTTAGAATTTCCATGTTGGCTTGTTTTTCAACAGTTAGATCGTTTTATCATTTTCCTTTGTATATCAAATGAAGACATTCCAAACATACCTTCTGTATAATACTGTTCCTTTCAATAGTTCAAAGACTAAACATCAAATTTTGTTAAAGCAAACCATGGGTGTTTGGTTTGCTGGTTTCTTTTACAGTATGTCAGCTACTTCATCTGCTGGGGAAAGAAGACCTAAGTCATCATCTCACTAGTCACCTGATAAAGCTACACTGTCCTCTGGTACAGAGCGAGCAGGAAATCGTACAGTGCTATTCTTCCTACGCAGGTGATGTAAGCAAATAAAAGCATCCCTTTAGAAGTATCCCTTGTAACATTTACAAAGACTTTTCACCCCAAACAATGTTCAAACTAATACCAAAATCTCTCAACCATCTACTTTATCAGGGGTTGTAGATTTTTGAATTTCATAGGCCAATAATACTTCCCCCCCACAAATATTTGGGGGTGGTTAACACAGGCTTGCTGACTTTTAAATTTTGCCAAGTAAGGACATTTAAAAAAAACTTCTGGGATAGGGAAGAGTCTGTGGGCAGGAGGAGAGAGCTGAACCCTCATCTACCACAGAAAGTCAACAGATAATGTCTAACATGATGAATCAAGCGATACTCCTGTAAGCACTTATTTAGAAATATCAAAAAGATAACCAGAAGAAAGAGCAGGGTGGCTGCCTCTGGGGTGATGGATCCCAGGGGATGGGGGAGGAAGAAGGAGGGCAGGACGGTGCTGCTTCTTTGTTAGAAGCTCATTAGCTACATTTGGCTTTTTACCTATATTTGCATTTTTTGCCTTGATAGAGGAAAAAAAAAAGTTTTAAAAATTCAGTGAGGAAAATAACTTTGTAAGCTCGAAACAGGGGCAAGTCTGGTCTTGGATCACTGAATGACGTAAAGTCACACCAAAAATTACGTACTCCTATTTACAGGACTATGTTTTTGGTGATAGATAAACTAGATTTGGAAATATGCTTTTATTTTTTTATCTTAAAAAAATTTTTTTTGGCGGAAATGTGTTTTAAAAAATGATGAAATCACCAACCTTTAAATTACATTCATCTAGCTTAATGAAAACCTCAACCCTCCTTGCTCTTCCTCCCGTAATTGTGGTATGGCAGTAATTTTGACAAAGACCAGCAGTAGTCTGTGGGCCACATACCATATAAAAGTTCTCTCCAGGGGGAAAAACTGGGAGCTGCACTGCAACAGGTATGTTCCACCCAAAGTTTTTTAGGAGGAAAAACAAAGGTTAACTTCCTTGTTTGAAATAATACCTCAAAATAGACTGCTTTTCCATCAATGCTGTTTCACAGATTAAAATATATGATCTCCCCTGAAAGGGGCTCCTAAGTAAGATTTGAGCTGCACACAAATGTGAAAAAGAGCTGGGGACAGCAGCCAGGAGGTCTGTGTCCTAGTCTCACGTGTGACACTGGCCAGTGACCTTGAGCAGGTGATTTAACTTATTTCAAAAACCTATTACCGTGAAATTCTAAAGCACATTGCAAAGAATGAATTAAACATAAATATACAAATAATTACAAAGCAAATGCTGCACAAGCACCACCCCAGTCAGGCCACAGAACCCATCAGCACTGCCCTCCTTCACCCTCCCTCATCACAATTTCCTCCCTTCCCCCCAAAGAGAACCACCGTGGTGACATGAATGGTGATCACTTCTCTTTGTGGTTAAGACTCACTTGTCCCTGCATTTCAAAGCAGTAGAGCTTAGCTCTGCCTGTTTTTGAACATTATGTAAATTAACGCACATTGTTAAGGATGTACCTTGCTTCTTTTGCTCAACATTGTTTATCAGATTCGTTTGCATTTTGGAATGAGCCAGTAGTCAGAGTTCGTTCCTCTTCTTTGCTATGTATCAGCAGTACTCTGCTGTGTGACTATTCCATAACTTATTTTACCATTCTACTCCCGGTGGACATTTTGGGTGCTCCCACTTTGGGGCTACTATGAGTGATGCTCTGTGAGCATCCCGGGCGCACACACCTGGGTTTTCTAGGACACACATCTAACTGCAGATGTGCTGGCTCATAGGATCTGCATGCCTCAACTCTCCTAGACTCTGCCGAGTGTTTTTCAAAGTAGCTGTACCAACGGACATGTGTCAGGTCGGAGTTCCCATTTTTCTATATCCTGTCACTTGGCATTATCATATTTTATTTTATTTTATTATTTTTTACATCTCTATTGGAGTATAATTGCTTTACAATGGTGTGTTAGTTTCTGCTTTACAACAAGTGAATCAGCTATACATATACATACGGTCCCATATCTCTTCCCTCTTGCGTCTCCCTCCCTCCCACCCTCCCTAGGCATTATCATATTTTAAATACTCCAATCTGAGTACACAGCAGTATCTCACTCTGGTTTTAATTGCATTCCCCTGACCACTACTGAGGGGGCCAACTTTTCACGTATTTATTGGCCATTTGGATTTCTTCCTTTGTTAAGTGCCTGTTTAATTCTTTTGTCCATTCTTTTCTATTGGGTGGCCTGCCTTTTTTTTTTCTTGATTGAGCCTTCCTTTGGCATCCTTTCACAGATACTTAACGGGCATCTAACACTGGATTGGGTGTGGGGGATTCAAGGAAGAACAAGAAAGCCTGGGGTCTCCCTCAGGAACTTATTGTCCTACCACCCAGGTTGTTGGAAGATCTAAAGTCAAGCAAGATAGGGACTTCCCTGGTGGCCCGTGGTTAAGAATCCACCTTCCAATGCAGGGGACATGGGTTCGATCCCTGGTCAGGGAACTAAGATCCCACATGCCGTGGGGCAACTAAGCCTGCACACCACAGGAAGAACCCACATGCCACAACAAAGACCCGACGCCTCCAAAAAAAAAAAAAAAAAGAATGTGGTTTCATGAATAAAAATTATTAAAAAAATAACGTCAAGCAAGATAATAACAGATAGGGAGGAGAAAGAACACCCTAAGAGAAGGCTGAGTGTCATGGGAGGGCAGAGGGAAGGCCGCTCACTTGTTATCCCCTCGGTCATGATGTCTGTCATCTTACAGCAGGAGGAAAGCATCCTCATGCTCAGCTGATCCACCACCAGCACCTGGAAACAAAGGGAACAGTTTACAGCCTGACGGGCACCTGCTATGATTATCTCCTCCGCTGACCCAGTCAGACTTCAGAAGGAGCCTAGAAACGCAAAACTCTGAGTTATCAACGCTCCCTACGGGCCAGAAGTTTGCCGAGAGACATGCTAGCTTTTATTTCCCCACCAAACCTAAGCTTCTAGGAGAGTTTGCTCTCACTGATGTGACTTAATATTTTAAAGTTAAAAAAATTAAAGTTTTTTCCATGACAAAGAAAATACTCATAAAAATGCAAAAAAAAAGAAAGAAAAAAGAAAAAAATTCATCTACAGCATTCACACTCGGGGAAATCCATGTCAGAGGGTATTTTTTCAGGGCGTAAACTTTTTCTTAATGGGAGAATGAACACTAGTGCCACATTTATGGGGTGGAAGGAGAGGACTTCGTTGCAGACATCATCGGGATGGACCAGCACACGTGTCATCCTGGGAGCAAACTCTGTCTCAGTTCAGGTGGGAAGAATAAGAACGTGCCGTCCTGGTCTAAAAGCTTCATACCTGCAATTCTTCAGCCAACCTTTCCTTTCTCCATTCGGCCCACAGTGGAGAGACGGAGCTAAAACAAAGCTATTTCTCCTATCCTTCTTCAAAGATAGAAACCCAGGCAACAGGTGCTGGAAAAATGTGGGCCCGAAAGCATCTTGCTGTAGCACGAGGGCCAATCAGTTTTCATTTTATGAGGCAGCTTCCTCAAGGTTAGTTTAAAATTCACATGTCCGCAAGTCCATTACTGATGGGAAGGGTAAGAGAGAAAGGCAGGCATAAAGAGTTCCCACCAGCTGGCCTCCCACTCTGGGTATGAGGATGGATGCTCCGGCTAAAACGTAATCTCATGAGGTCAGGATGACACTTCAAAAGCCTCCTGGTACCAATCAGCTCTGCTGCTCCCAGGCCTGGTGAACTTTACTACAGGAAAACTCGGGAGCAAGAATGGTTGGCATAAGCCCTTCAACAACACACGGGGAAGTTCAAGTAAGACGGTGCGCTCTCCTGGTCACTGTAATGCCCGGTCCCAGACAACCAGATGGTCCTTCAAACAAAGACTTCCTGGATGGAGGACAGCACGTTTCCGACTTGCATCACCCACTGCCGGAACCGAGGCCATAATCAATTAGATTGACTTAAATACTTGTTTCAGGAACATGACAGTTTCCAGCATTGCTCTCAATGTTAAATGAATAAACAAACTTAGTTGTTTTGTCTTATGTAGCTACAGGCAGACAGGATAGGCCAGATGAGGGCTTTTCAGACTGCTGTGTGGGCTCCATGGACATGCTTTAGGGCCACCAGAGGGGCAAGAAGGGTCCCCTCTCGTCTCCCATAGCAAGCAGAATAATTCTACCTTCTGCTTTATTCAGGTAAGATCTTGTTTGAATAAAAGAGTTCCACTTCTAGAATGCCTCACCAGGTGATCTTAAAGATAAGCTTTATGACCAAGAGATTTCCTAACCAGGATCGTATAAAATGGGAGGCACAGCAGATTACCTTTCTCTAGTCCAGAAGCTTTTGGTATCCTCTGGACACAGCAAAGGTCCTCATTCCCCGCCTACATGCCTCTCCCCAACTCTACTCCATTCTTGTTTTTCCCCATGAACTCACCTTTAAGGTCATTAATTGTGCTTTTCTACTTACCTTCCACTCTCCCTTCTTCTTTACCTTCTTTATCACATCATGCATGATCTCTAAAAAAGGAGAGAAAAAGGAAGGAAAGACAGAAGGAGGAAGGGAAGGGGAGAGGGAGGAAAAGAGAGAGGGAAGGAGGGGGGAGGTGGAAGAAAAAATCTAATGTAATTTCAAGGACTTCCAACCCCTGCCTATTAGACGAGGTCATTTTCCCTCCATAGGCTTTGTTCTCCTGAGTCATGCAATTCAACCAATCTGTCTACTGAGCCATAATCAATCCACCATAAAGACAGTTCTCTTCCTGCTTCCTTAATTCAGTTGTTCTCAAACTTTGTAGTCTCAGGACTCCTTTATACTCTTAAATATTGGGGACCCCAAAGAGTGTTTGTGTATGTGGGCAAATATCTACTGACATTTCCTGTATTAGAAGTTAAACTGAGAAATTTTTAAAATATGTGTTAATTCAATTACAATAATAATAAACCCATTCTATGATAACATAGTTGCACTTCATTAAAATGCTATTTATATTTTTGTTTTTTTGGCTGCGTTGTGCAACTTTTGGGATCTCAGCTCCCTGACCAGGTATTGAACCTGGGCCATGGCAGTCAAAGTGCTGAGTCCTAACCACTGGACCACCAGGGAATTCCCAAAATGCTATTTATATTTTCCATAATAAAACAATTTTAGTGAGACTACTGGCATTGTTTTACATCTTTGCAACTCTCAATGTCTGGCTTCGTAGAAGACAGCTGGGTTCTGCTTCTTAAATAACCTGCTGTGAATCATACAGCATCTGGAAAACTCCAGTGTACGTTTGTGAGAGAATAAGAGTGAGAAGGTAGATAACATCTTAGTCTTATTATGAAGATAGTTTTGACCTCGAATTCCCAAAAGGGTCTGGGGTTTGAGAACCACTGACTTAAGATAAGTGCATAAAATGCTATGACAATACCCCAGGGCACATGAGCCCCCGTCAAGCTCCAAAAACAGACGTGAAGAGCAGTTGTGATATCTTCCCAACCCTGAGCACATCTGTGGGATGCTCTCACCCAAAACCAACACTTTAGCAAGCCACAGTTTCTATAATGTCACACCACACACAAGTCTACCCGGTCATGGAGGATTCACAGGAAACAGCGCTCTGCTACTCTTTCTAAACCCAGATCAGCCACAGGCCTGGAAGGACTCAAGGCTAAGAGCTGTCACTAGCAAGTGTGCTTCAACCATTTTAGGTCACCCTCCAGAGCACGATGGTTCCTGACTCTACTTTTGACTATCTGCAATAATCTGATGTGTCATCAAAGTGTTCTAAAATTTTTAAGAGCTTCTTACCTGATTATAAAAAAATACACACTTATTGCAGTAAGCTTGGAAAACACAGAAAAGTACAAAGAAGAAAATACCATGTATTACTTGTATACTTGAAAAAAATCAAAAAGAAAAATAACTTGTAATCCTGCCAACCCCAAATGCATAATTAACATTTTAGTTTATTTCCTACTCGCTTTTCCCATGAACTTTTACATAGCTAAGATCACGTGGTATATATAATTTCATATTATGCTTTTTTTCAGTAAGAAAACTCATTTCTCCATGTTAATAAAAATGCTTCCTAGGATCTTAAATGCCTGCATAATAGTCCCTGGTTTAGTCAACAATTTTCCCAATAGCCATTTAGATTATTTCCCATGTTTCAGTGTGGTGAAAAACTGGGAACAAATATATCAAATAATAAGGCAGTGGTTACGTCAATTAGGTTACATTTGTGCAATGGATACTACGTACCCATTAGAAATAATGATGTGGAAAATACCCACTCATTCACTCAATACCACTGTTTGCCAGTCGCTGGACCCAGCACCAGGGATGAACAACAGCAGACATGGCACTGCTCCTTCGGAGCTTACACTCTAGTGATGGAAGCAGACAAAACAAAAGGGCAATCATGGCTTCTCACAAATGCTCTAAGGTAAATAAATAAGGGCCGTGGTAGAAAGGAAAAAACCCAGTGTGGAGAGCTACCTTTAAGAGGGGATCAGGAAAAAAAAGACGAAAAAACCCCCCAAAACAAACAAAAAAACAGGAGAAAAAAAAAAAAGGGACTTCCCTAGCAGTCCAGTGGTTAGGACTCCAGGCTTCCACTGCAGGGGGCGCAGGTTCGATCCCTGGTTGGGGAACTAAGATCCCACATGTGGTGGGCAAAAAAAAAAAAGGGAGGCACAAAGGCTCGAGGTGGAAAAAGGAAAAAGAGCTTGACAGCTTCTTGGAACTGAAGGTGGTAGAAGCTGAGGCTGGAGGCCAGATCACAGGGGACCTTGACGGGAGTATGATTTTATCTGAAGGGCACCAGAAAGCCACCGAGGGTAGGGACGTCATCTGATGTGCAGTAGAGATGAGATTGGAGGGGGGCAAGAACTGAAGCAGGAGTACAGTCAGGACGCTTCTCAAGGGTCCATCCACGGCTGGTGGCAGTGGACATGGCGAGAAGAGGGTGAATTTGATACCTATTTGGACGTATAGCCAACAGGGCTAGCAGCTGAATTGGGTGTGGGGGGAAAGTAAAGAAAGGAAACAGGTAACCCCTAGCTTTTTGGCTTAAACAAAGAAATTGATGTAGAGACACAAAAGATTTAGAGGGAGGAAAGAACTGATCTGTAGGAGAATACAGAACATCCTTTTTTGATTAAAGATTGAGATGGCTAAGAGACATCCGAGGGGAGATACAGGGAGGGTAGCTGGAGCTTGAAAGACTGACTTTTAGCTACAGTTTAAAATCTGGGCATTATTACCACATAGAGGTAAGTTTGGAGAAAACCCCAAATGCTTGTAGGACCAGTAAGATGGTTTGGAAACATGGTCTTTATTGACAAGCATTCTTGTGAAACAATAAGGATGAAGCCAGTCTAAAATGGGTGATGAGGAAGACAGACTATCTAGACAACTTTTTCAAGAGGTTTTCCTATAAGGTAGCAGAGAAAAGTATGAAAGCTAGGCAGGGTAGACAGAGAATGTGAAATCAAGGAAGGGTTTTTCTTTTTTTTTTGAAATGAAAGCTTTCCTTCAGTTATTTTTACTTAATACTAATTCTTTTTTTTAAATTATTTTTTATTTATTTATTTTTGGCTGTGTTGGGTCTTTGTTACTGCGCGCAGGCTTTCTCTAGTTGTGGCGAGCGGGGGCTACTCTTCGTTGCGGTGTGTGGGCTTCTCATTGCGGTGGCTTCTCTTGTTGCAGAGCACAGGCTCTAGGCGCGCAGGTTTCAGTAGTTGTGGCTCGCGGGCTCCAGAGCGCAGGCTCAGTAGTTGTGGTGCACGGGCTTAGTTGCTACAAGGCATGTGGGATCTTCCCAGACCAGGGCTCGAACCCGTGTCCCTTGCATTGGCAGATTCTTAACCACTGTGCCACCAGGGAAGTCCTTTGTTTTTTTTAAGATGTGAGAAATTAGACTTTTTTTTTTTGGCCACACTGTGTGGCTTGTGGGATCTTTGTTCCCCAACCAGGGATACAACCCAGGGCCCTGGCAGTGAGAGCACGGAGTCCTAACCACTGGACCACTGGGGGATTCCCAATTACAGCATTTAAAAAAAATGGTATTGGCGATAAACCAAAAGAGAGGGGGAGATTGATGATGCAGGAGAGAGGACAGATCATTCAAAGACTGAGGTCCCTGAGGAGGAGGAAGGGGCTGGGGTCTGAGACACAGGAAGAGACCCTGACCTGGGATAGGAGGCAGGGCACCAGGTCCACCCAGTGGGGAGAGGCAGGGGACCAATAGTGGGCTGAAAAAGTGGTGGCAGAGGGGAGGGGCTTCCTCATTAGAAACGAGGTCACTGGCTCAGAGTAGGGACGGTGGTGCTGTATATGGAAGGTTTGAAGAAAGAGTATCACACGTCTTCCCAAAGATTGGGAAAGTGGATATCCTTTTAGTTCCCTGATGTACAGGGATCGAACCTGCTTCCCTGCAGTGGAAGCACAGTGTCTTAACGGAGGGATCACCAGGGAAGTCCCAAAAGGGGATTTCCTACAGAGATGTTTTAGCATTTCTCGACAGTTTTAAGGGCTAATTTGAGGTCCATGACCATAAATTTAAAGTAAAACCAGGCAGCTGAGTTGTGTGATTTTCTTTTTTCTTCCCCAGTAATGTTTGATTGTCCAGGTGTACGCCAGAAAGGAAAGAAAAGTTGGTTTCAACTAGGGTTAGAGTTTCCCCAGGTGAATAAAACAGAGGGAGAAAATATTCAAAATACATGGCTCTGGGAAAAAGGTATATTACAACTATTTTTTAAAGAATAGGGCTTCCCTGGTGGCGCAGTGGTTAAGAATCTGCCCGCCAATGCAGGGGACATGGGTTCGAGCCCTGGTCCGGGAAGATCCCACATGCTGCAGAGCAACTAAGCCCGTGCGCCACAACTACTGAACCTGTGCTCTGGAGCCTGTGCGCCACAACTACTGAGCTCGCGTGCCACAACTACTGAAGCCCATGCGCCTAGGGCCTGTGCTCTGCAACAAGCCACCGCAATGAGAAGCCCATGCACTGCAATGAAGAGTAGCCCCCGCTCGCCGCAACTAGAGAAAAGCCCTCGTGCAGCAATGAAGACCCAAAGCAGCCAAAAATAACTTAATTAATTAAATCTAAAAACAAAAAAAAGGGGGGCTTCCCTGGTGGCGCAATGGTTGAGAGTCCGTCTGCCGATGCAGGGGACACGGGTTCGTGCCCCGGTCTGGGAAGATCCCACATGCCGTGGAGCGGCTGGGCCCGTGAGCCATGTCTGCTGAGCCTGCACGTCCAGAGCCTGTGCTCTGCAACGGGAGAGGCCACAACAGTGAGAGGCCCTCGTACCGCAAAAAAAAAAAAAAAAAAAAAAAAGGATATGAAAATGAAATGAAAATGCTATTTTCCTGTGGTAAGATTATGATCAATCTTTTAAGTGCCAATTTGTGCCTTCCTATGTCCTCCCAAGCTTTTTACACTGACCATGTATTAGGTATTATAATTGGAAAAATGCTCTGAAAGTAATGTGTCAGTGAACATCTTTGTGCCCAGGGCTTTTCTTTGCGCAAATGATTCTGTTAGGAGAGCTTTCTGGGTATGGAATGAATAGGTAAAGAGTATAAATGTGCTGGGCTCTTGATAAATTCTGCTGAATTATTTTCCAAAAACACAATTTACACCCCCATCAGTATTCTGAGTGGCTCTCCAAAATAACATACTAACTGATAAAATAATACCTTGAGGTTTGTTTGCTAATATGACAGTGGATTAAAATGGTATATTTCACTGTCTTTTTTGTATTACCGAGGATGAACATGTTCCTTTTTTTTTTTTTTTTTTTTGCCATTACACACAATTAATTTAAATTCACTGACTTTAAATTCAAGTCACCTTTTGATAGGGGAAGACAGAGATATAATCAGAAAATCAAAACAAGGATCACAAGTCCTAAAGACTGGGAATACTGGTGCAGGTTCAAGCCTTCCTGCCTAGTGATTCCTGTTCCAAAATTCTCAGGGCCTGTATTTGTTGTGGGCATTGTTGCCAGCCAATTCTAATCCTGCCCTACATTTTTCTAATCCAATACCGAAAAGGAAACAAGGATTAGAGCCCATTTTAGCATTAAGAATCAAGGAGGTTGGGCTACTTCCTCACAAATAAGCCCTGACAATCACATTGCAACTCCCTTGTACGTCCTCTTTGTGTGGAGAGAAACAATAGAGCCTTCTGAGGCTGGTGTAGCCAGAGGATCTTATTTCTGCATTCCAAACCATGTATATCTATAGCCAAAATGTCCACTCCACCACCACCTAGCCTGTGTATATGGGGCAGCTTCAGCTTCTCCATAATCGTGAGGACCATAGCCCTGGTGGACTGTGCTTCCCTCATGGCCAAAAGGCAAGAAAGCAGATTCCTTCTCAACCACATCCTGGGTAACTCCCAAACTCAACAAATCCCTCCCAAGTCCTGAGAAACACAGCAGGTGGACTAGATTATCTGGGACACCTTCAGATGCACCCAGTATACCAACTGAAGTCCCAAAGCGCAGGCTCTAGGGATAGCTGCAAACCCCTCCCCGACCCCCTGCTCCCCCCGGGGAGCCCTACTCTTACCGCCCTGGCACCCGTGACTGCCCTCGGCAGTGACACGTGTCAGGGAACCTAAGCCCATGGCACACCAAAACATCTGAAATAGCATGACTAATACTAGATGGGCTGGAAGCTTGGGAGAAGTGGGAGCATCACCAAAGTCCTCAAAACCACAGGGGATTCCAATATCCTGTGCTCTGTAGTCCCAGAGCTCCATGCTGCCCTGACACACGCACCAGGAGTCTACTGCCCAGACACCAGCATGAGAAGTGCCTCTGCTCTGCTGAGGGATTTAAGGGAGTGTAAACTCAGGCCACAGCTGCCCTCCTCTATGACTGAAATTCCCTTTCACAGTACAGGGAATTTCTAGTTACTCCAGCTCAATAGTGGCAGTTCTTCTGAAAGGCACCCTCTGAAATAAACCCCATTTGTGTGAGGGTATAAGGCTAGTTACTCAGGCAAAGGTCACTCCCACCCTCAAGATTAAGAAAAAATGCCAAGGGAAGCACTGAAGTTAGATAGACCAGGGAAAATCCAGGTTCAGGCATTTGTTAGCTGTGGACCTTGAGCAAGTGTAAAACGTTTTAGGCTTCAGTTTTCTCATCTGCAAAATAAAAATTATAATACTTTAGTGACCAGTTGTGAAGGTTAACGAGACAATATGCCTGGTAAGGTGTCTGGCACATACGAGGCACTAAATAAAAAGCACCCACTGTGATGTCACTATAAAAATACGTTATTCAGGGGCTTCCCTGGTGGCGCAGTGGTTGAGAGTCCGCCTGCCGATGCAGGGGACACGGGTTCGTGCCCCGGTCCAGGAGGATCCCGCATGCCGCGGAGCGGCTGGGCCCGTGAGCCATGGCTGCTGAGCCTGCGCGTCCGGAGCCTGTGCTCCGCAACGGGAGAGGCCACAACAGTGAGAGGCCCGCGTACCGCAAAAAAAAAAAATGTTATTCATACTGACAAGGAAATAAGAAAATTACAACACATCACTTCCACCAATCAAGATTTTTAATATAATGTAAAAATCCTATTAAAAAGAAATACATATTTAAAATACAGTTTTAAAATAATCACAAAAATATTTAGATATCAAACTCTACGGGTATTTAACCAAAAACTTCTAAACTTCTCTGACCCACAATAAACATGTGAATACTCTGGAATAACGGCACCAATGCGCCAATGTATATAAATCTTAAATGTAAATATAAAATTGAACAGAAGAACCCTTATACCACTTCTGAGGAGACAGAGAGTGACCTCTGTTTATCTAAGAAGAGATGCATTAATGCTGAAGCACAAGTCAGAGCCCCCAGAAAGTAAGATATTTCATGTCGCAACAGACACAGGACTGTATTTTTAAGTTGCTATTACTTAACATCGTTCTGAGAATTCACTTAGACCAGAAAAGAAAACGAGGTATAATATTGGTAAGAAGGATGCAGAGTTATCTGCCTGCAGAAATCATGGGAATCAACTGAAAAACTATTAGAAACATTAAAACCTTTAGTAAGGTGGCAGATACAAAATAAACACATACAAACCAAGAGGACTTTCACATGGCAACAGTAATCAGACTCTAGGAAGGCAGCTCTACTGTTTCCCAGTGCACACCGGGCTGGGACTCCATGCCCTGGCGATTCTACTCTACACGCTGCTGGTAATTCTGCTCTGAAGCAACAGCAAGCCTGTTCCTCTTTCCCTGACGGCAATTCAGATATCTGAGGACGGCAACCAGGCCTCTTTGAATGTCTTGCTCTGTGCTGAAGATCCTCCTTGCTAATAAACAAATGCATCTACCTAGGTGGAATAAGTAAAGTTTACACAAAACAGGAGGAAATGGTTCAAATATTTGAAAACAAGCCTTCCCAGTACTCTCAAGATCCTTCCCTTAGAAAGACCCATGTACACAGAAACTACTGGCAACTAATTACAAACCACTTTAATTTTTTGCCTTATGATGTTTTTAATAATAGAGAAGTAGCACATTCTTGTTGAAAAATTAACAATAGAGGGCTTCCCTGGTGGCGCAGTGGTTGAGAGTCCGCCTGCCAATGCAGGGGACACGGGTTCGTGCCCCGGTCCGGGAAGATCCCACATGCTGCGAAGCGGCTGCGCCCGTGAGCCATGGCCGCTGAGCCTGTGCGTCCGGAGCCTGTGCTCCGCAACGGGAGAGGCCACAGCAGTGAGAGGCCCGCGTACCGCAAAAAAAAAAAAAAAAAAAATTAACAATAGAGAGCTGTATAGTTACAAAGTGAAATTTCCCTCCTTACCCCCACTCTCGAGGGGAAAGAACCCCTCAGGGTTTAGGGGGCAGCCTTCCAGATCCTTTTCCATGCACATACAGGCAAGCGTGAGACTGTAAACACATAAACCCATGGCTCCTTGGCAGACGCCTGTGGAAGTAAAATAACTTTCAATGATTCTACTTCTTTGGTGCTTAAGAACACTTATATTGGAAAGAACTTTAGAGACCATCAAAGGCCAGAGTCTAGGTCCCCCATTTTCGGATTGAGATGCTGCTGGAAAACACAGCCATCTGGAGTGGGCAAGGCCACCAACTGGTCACTCCAGAGTGAGCAGAAATAGGTCTCTGGATCCCCATCCAAACGCTCTTCGCACTACACATACTGTCTCTCAGACACCAGCACAGACTGGACTCTGCACTTGAACCTGGGTGTGGTTTTCTTTGTTATATTGCAATGATCACCTTGACAAAGTAAAGCAAAATAACTCTGATGGGTTTTGGAGCCAGATGGTTAAGGTTCAAATCCCTGCTCCTCCACTTACTAGCTGTGACTTTGGACAAGTTATTAAATCTGTGTCACAGCTTCCCCATCTATAAAATGCGGATGGCCACACATGCCTCACAGAGTTACTGTGAGGATTAAATTATTTAAATTATTTAATGTGTGTAAAGCACTTAGTTCAGTCTTAGAATACTTAGCACTGTTGGCTACCACCAGCACCATAGGCATCTATTTTAAAGGTACCTGACCTTCCTAATAAGGGAGAACCCAGTGATTTCTAATTGGTTTCTTTTTTTTTTGTATTTTTGTGGTACGCGGGCCTCTCACTGTTGTGGCCTCTCCCGTTGCGGAGCACAGGCTCCGGACGCGCAGGCCCAGCGGCCATGGCTCACGGGCCCAGCCGCTCCGCGGCATGTGGGATCCTCCCAGACCGGGGCACGAACCCGTGTCCCCCGCATCGGCAGGCGGACTCCCAACCACTGCGCCACCAGGGAAGCCCTCTAATTGGTTTCTTATTGCTCCTCCATGGAGTTTGTGATGTGTCTCCTGTTCTCCCGTTTGTTTCTCTCCATTCAACAATGATGACTTATTGAACACCTGCTATGTGCCAGGCATCATTTCAGGCACTGGAAAGACCACAATGAACAAGCTAAACAAGATTCCTGCCCTAAGGTGCCTATACCTGATGTGGAGGGGAGAGACAGCCAATACACACAGGAGACAAATAAGATCATTCTGGAGCGCGATAAGTGCTCAGAGGAAATTTTAAAGGTTAATGAACTAGAATGTGGCGGGGGTATGGGAGAAGGTCCTCTGAGGAGGTGATGAGGAGGAACCAACCCAGTGAAGATCTGGGGGGAGAGTTCTCCAGGCATGGGAAGAGCAGGTGCGAAGTCCCCAAGTCAGGATCAAGGATGGGACAGCCTAGGAACAGAGAGACTCAGCGAGCTCAGAAGAGGAGAGAGTGGCCCAGGCTGGTCTTTAAGGTAGCAACAACTGGCTGAGGACTCCACAAGTCACCCACTGTATTCAGTTCCTTGAACACTAAGCCTCATTCATTCACCTTCAAACATGACAACTCCCCCGCCTCCCTGCACCCACCCTCCTGCCCCGTCTCTGGCATCTGGCATAAAATAATGATTCAGCAAATGCCCGCAGGATGAATGAACCCCCTGAGTGGCACAGCTAAGCAGTGCTTGCTGGGAGTGAAACGGGCAGTTCTGTTCAAGGCTGAGAGAGGTGACCCCACCCAGGAGCTCTCCTCAACCTCCCACACCCCCCTCCTGGGGCCACCACTCTCCTGACACCCACCCATCAGAACCCCCAGTTCAAAAGTCTCCGAGACTCTTTCACAGGGATTGCTAGGGAGAGAGCTCTCTCTCTTCTTGAGGAACATGACAGGTAAACTATGGCTATTCCGGCAAGTCCAAGTTCGCAAGCCAGAAGGATCTAGAAATGTTTTCCCCTTAACTCTGCTTATTCAAATTCAGCGAGGAGTGTGCTATTATGTGAAGGTACAGATACACAGGTTCATATCCAAAGTTTCTGCTATCCTAGCATTTCTCTATATACTAATTTTTAACCAGTGTCTGAGATACCAACAGCCTTAGCCTAAATACTTTTAAAAGCTCTTATTAAAGAAAAAACTCAATCAATAATTTAGTCCCAATAAGGAAAAAGTACCCACATTTATTCAAGACTTACTATATGGAATACATTGTCCTATACATTTTCCATGTATCCTCTCATTTAAAGCTCACAGCAACCCTCAGAGATTAATATTATAATCACTCCCATTTTACAAAGGAGAAAACTGAGGCCCAGAGAAGTGAAGTGTCTAGCAATTGCACAATAAAATGCCCATAACCACATGAAGTCTATGGAGGACATTAAAAAATATATATAAATCAATTTCTTGATCTCCAAGAACTTGCAGTCCTGTTTGGGAAAGCAGACATTACTCCTGAAGCATAAAAGTCAAACAGCTAAATGAAGAGCTACCATATGATTCAGCAATTCCACTGCTAGGTATAAGCCCAAGAGAAATGACAACACAGGTCTACATGAAAACTTATACACGAATGTTTATAGCAGCATTATTCATAATAGCCAAAAAGTAGAAACAACCCAAATGTCGATCAACCTGATGAATAAATAAATGTGGAATATTCAGACAATGCAATATTAGCCATAAAAAGGAACGAAGTACTGAGACATGTAACAACATGGATGAATCCTTAAAATGCTGTCAAAGAAGGCAGTCACCAAGGACCACAGATTGTGTGATTCCAATTACATGAAATGTCCAGAATATGCAAATCTATAGAGGTAGAAAGTAGGTTAGGGGACTTCCCTGGTGGTGCAGTGGATAAAACTCCACTCCCAAGGCATGGGACATGGGTTCGATCCCTGGTCTGGGGAGATCCCACGTGCTGCAGAGCAACTAAGCCCATGCACCACAACTCCTGAGCCTGCGCTCTAGAGCCCGTGAGCCGCAACTACTGAGCCCATGCACCACAACTACTGAAGCCCACGTGCCTAGAGCCCAGAGAAGCCACCGCAATAAGAAGCCCGCACACTGCAACGAAGAGTAGCCCCCGCTTGCCGCAACTAGGGAAAGCCCATGCGCAGCAGCGAAGACTCAATGCAGCCAATAAGTAAATAAGTAAATAAATAAAAAGAAAGTAGATTAGATTAGGGGACTTCCCTGATGGTGCAGTGGATAAGACTCTGTGCTCCCAATGCAGGGGGCCCGGGTTCGATCCCTGGCCCCAACGAGCCCACCTGCTACAACTTAGACCCAGTACAACCAAATAAATAAATAAATATTTTTAAAAAAAAAGAGTTCACATGCCACAACTAAGGAGCTGGCAAGCCACAACTAAGGAGCCCATCTGCCGCAACTAAGACCTGGTGCAACTAAACATAAATAAATATTTTTTAAAAGGGGGGGGGATTAGTAGTTGCCTAAGCTGGGGTATGGGGGAGTTGGGAGTGATGTCTAAGGAGTATGGAGTTTCTTTCTGGGGTAATGAAAGTGTTCAAAAATGGATTGTGATGATGGATACACAATTCTGTGAATGTACTAAAAGCCACTGAATTGTACACTTTAAATCACTGAATGGTATAATGTGTGAATTATATCTCAAGGAAGCTGTTTTTAAAAAGTCATCAGAGAATTTTATATGAAAACTTGTAACTCAAATAACAAATGCAGTTTTGCTTAGTATGGAACTGTTCCATAGCGTCTTCATCTGAAGACAGGTACTCTGGCTTACTGCTATAAAATATGTATGTAAAATTATAGCTTAATATAGTTTTGTATCTAAACTGTATTTTACAAAAGTGAGAGAGACCAAAATAGAGACCTCAAATTGTCAGGCATGGGGCAAAAACAGCGCACCACTCCCTATAAACTGCTGCATGACAATTGCTTAATCTGAGAATGTTTCCAATGAAGTTTGCTTTTTTGGGGGGGGGGGCCGGAAAGGGAGAGAAGGGAGGAGGTCACAAGCGTTAGAATGCGTGGAGATGGGTGAACGATGGCTTGGTTGCATTGCCCTGGTGAGCACGCCCAGACATTGCATAAGACGCAAATGTCCAAAACGTGGACTGCTGCCAACATCTGAGGGGAGTATGTGATGATAAATGCCTGCTATCTGAGAAACCAAAACTTAACCTCAGACCCATAAAGATGCTGGACAGTGTTACAGGAATGACAATTCACTTTCTCTTTCGTGGGAAATCCTCATTTTCGATCTTCCTTTCTCCCTCTTTCATAAGATTTATAGTCAAAAGGTTAAGGAGCTAGAAGCTCTCTAAAACAAAGCCTCCTGGACCTTGGAACTTTGATTAGTAAAAAGAAAATCTCAACCTGGGGACAAAAAGAGGTTAGAGACAGGAGTTTCCGGTTGTACTTTAGATGCAACAGTCACTTCCCCTCAGCTCCAAAAGAGCTATTTTCTCTTCCTAAGATTGCCTACAACATGGATAAAAGGAACTGTGAAGTTACCAAATATACACAAATAGAAAAATCAATCAAAAATGGGATCCAAAACAATTCATCTCTTTTTCAAATCAATAGCTTATAATAGTAAATACTATTTGGTTATATTAATATTTTGAAACAAAAAGACCAAAGACAAAAAAAAAAAAGGTGAAGTGGCAATTAATCTTCCAGGACAGAAAGCACCGTTTCTCATAAGCGTTGTTGAATACGACTTTTTTTTTTAAAGAATAGAGTCTAGAATGAGGGCCATTTTTGTACAAGATAGTGATAAGCATGCAGTTATTTGGGAAGCATTTTACATTTGAGAAACAGAGAGGGAGAGGGAAAGGGAGAGCGAGAGAAAGAAAACACACTGCCCTCATGCATTACCAACAGCAGCCGACCTTATCTGTTAATATTCCTTTTCAGCTGCCAGCTTGTACCTGTTTCTCCGCAAAAAACTTGTCCTCTTCCTATATAGACTCCATGACGACTGCAGTAATTCCTCCTTGAACTGCAGAAATGGAGACTAGGTATCTATCTAGATCCTGGCAGGAACCCAAGATGTGGCCAGTGTCTTAAATTGGTACATGTAGCATTGAATGGCTCCAAATCATATTTCTTGACTTAAATGGGAGTGTCCCTAAGGACTAAAGGGTTAGGCAAAATACACTGTGGAAAAAAGGGGAAAAGAGTGTTTCATATAATTCCAGAAACCCAGAGCAGACAAAACATGGTCTAGTCTAGTGGTTCTCAAAGGGGAGTGATTTTGCCCACCCCCCAACCCCTGCCGGGAACAATCAGCAATGTCTGGAGGCGTTTTTATTGTTTATTTATTTATTTTTTTTGCGGTACGCGGGCCTCTCACTGTTGTGGCCTCTCCCGTTGCGGAGCAACAGGCTCCAGACGCGCAGGCTCAGAGGCCATGGCTCACGGGCGCAGCCGCTCCGCGGCACGTGGGATCTTCCCGGACCGGGGCACAAACCCGTGTCCCCTGCATCGGCAGGCGGACTCTCAACCACTGCGCCACCAGGGAAGCCCTGGAGGCGTTTTTGATCTTCATGATTGGAGGGTGCTATGGGTATCTAGTGGGGAGAGGCCAGGCATGCTGCTAAACATCCTACAACGTATAGGCTCATACAGCCCGAGACGTTAATAGTGCTGAGGCTGAGAAACCCTGATCTGGTCCATTTTATAAAGAAACTGAATCTCAGAGAGATCAAGTAACTTGTCCACGGGAGCGCTGGTAGAAATTACCGTACTTCCAAGGTCCAAGATTCTGACCAGCCCAATCTGTTCTGCTCTAGGATTTAACTTGCTACACGTCTTCAGGTCTCAGATATTTAAAAATGTGTAATCTCACACAGCAAGACAAGGCCACAAGCTCAATCCCCCTCTGGAAGCATCAATGCAGCCATTCAATAGGTGTCCAACTGACATAAGACAAAAGCCTCAGGGAAGGTTCCGGAAGGCAGGAAGTACTCCCCACACCCACACGGCCCAACACACACAAAGGTCTAATTTCAGGAGGGCTGCTACCTTTTCCCAAATCCAGGGAACTGGTTACAATAAGATGCCAGGAAAAGAAAATATCCTGTTGGGATTTGGGCTCAGATCAAGCACAGGAAGAGGGTGGAGCCCCAAAGAGAAGAAACATTGAAAATCCAGAAGAAATGGCTGAGTTTGTGCAAATTTTCACCAAATATACAGACTGAGTGATCTTCTCAAGTCAGCCTTCCATACTCTAGAGAACAGATTTTGCTTTTTATGTTTTCAAATAGGCTTATTAGTTCTGCAATCCCATTATTTTTTGTTTTCCGTTGCCTTGGCTGGGCTAGCCCGCATTCCACTTCGTTCTGTTATTTCACATTACGTCCCATTTGAACTCTTGGTTCATCATTTTTATGTTTGAGAGTGCTTTAAATTGTTTTCCCTGTCCCTGTCTTCTCCTAGAATAAATCCTTTACCTGAGCCTTTATGCCATGCTTCTGTCATTTTTCCATTTTCCATATCAAATGTTCACAAAGTTCCTGTGCAGAGGTTTTTTTTTTTTCCTGTTTTAATCACCAGACCGGAGGCAATTCTCTCTGGCCGTCTATTTGTATCAAAATGCATAGGTGGGCTATTGTCCCCTCCTCATTTACCTAGGCATTATTTGAACATTGCCCTCAGAATATGAGTTGGTTCTGTGTTGGGACAGTGGCCTTTGCCCAGACTTCCGCTAGGGGATGGGTACGGGAGAGCTGACTGGTGAAATCTGTCTCTCCAAACTGTATAATACAGCGAAAAGTTCTGGGCCAAAGACCACTCCACTAAGGGTGCATACTGGAATCTAGGAGGGGATACCCAGGATCAGAAACAACGACCTTGGGCTTCACTTGATTTCCTGCTTCAGAGTGAACTAATGAGCTAATTCAGCATGAAATTCCTGGATTTGGGATGTCCCAAATATTTTTTAACCTGCCTCTGTCTAATCAGGCTTTTGTTTGCTGCCAAGACAATGAGCCCTAGGGCTCTAGCAGACTGTTTCCGTTCTCCTTTCAGCAAGCAAGCAAGAAAAAAGTGGCCCAAAAAGCCTGCTGTTTTGCTATAAGAAACTAGGCGAACTAGGGTGTGGTGGTCCCCAGCCTTTGGCTGGTGGCCACTCCCCTGCACCCCCGTCTTCTTGGAATGCAGTTCTTACAAAAGATAAAGTCTTAGTTTTTTTTTTTTTTTCTTTTAATTTGCGGTACGCGGGCCTCTCACTGTTGTGGCCTCTCCCGTTGTGGAGCACAGGCTCCAGACGCGCAGGCTCAGCGGCCATGGCTCATGGGCCCAGCCGCTCCACGGCATGTGGGATCTTCCCGGACCGGGGCACGAACCCGTATCCCCTGCATCAGCAGGTGGACTCTCAACCACTGCGCCACCAGGGAAGCCCTAAAGTCTTAGTTTTAAATGCTGAGTCTTATTTTCTACAATTGATGTGTGGTAACTGACTCAGCAGGCCTGGGAAAGTTGAATCCACCCGAAGTGGAATCCTAAGCCAGCAGCAGGGAACACTGAAAACCCATTAAGTGTACATGGTAGAATCCTCAACAGTTTCAGGAGCTGGCAGTGCCAGGTAACTCTGGAACTTAAAAGAGTGGGAGAAGGTATAAGGCATGTTGGTAGAAAGGAATTTAAGAAGCAGGTACATCTAGATCCCTTCTCCCACTTCCCATCACTGGGTGAATGTCCTTCTCCCAACACAGAAGAACACTACAAGTTTCCTCCTCAGAGAGCGTAGTGTGTACAGGACCCCTGGACTGGGCACAGGAGTCCAGTCCGGGACTGTGACTCTCACCTTGAAAACAGAGGGACAAATGGCTATATGTATGGATTGTTGAGAACTACCCTCCATCCCTTGGCCCTCTTCTTCCACTCAGACCCCAGAATTCTGGCAGCCAGACCTTTACCTCCAAGGAGAAAGAGACTTCTTTGGTGAATGGAGCCCAAGAAGAAAAACCCAAAGATTCTGACCTTGGGGATTCCCCAACAAACAGCCCACCCAGACCAGGCCCATCCACAAGGTTGGAGCTCCCAAGCCGTGTCTACGTCTCTCATTTTTAGTCGCAGCAGCTAGTCAGGGTTTGCTATACATCTGAGAAAGTTCCTATACGGAAAATAGAGACCAAAACAAATGAAGCAACAACAAAAAAGCATGGAGGAAACAGACTATACAGAGTTTTGTTTTGGTTTTTTAAAGACAGAGACATAAAATAAGATACCACATGCATGAAACAAGAATAGAGAGCTATAAAAAAGAAAATTTCAGGGCTTCCCTGGTGGCGCAGTGGTTGAGAGTCTGCCTGCCAATGCAGGGGACATGGGTTCATGCCCCGGTCCGGGAAGATCCCACATGCCGCGGAGCGGCTAGGCCCTTGAGCCATGGCCGCTGAGACTGCACATCCAGAGCCTGTGCTCCGCAACGGGCGAGGCCACAAGTGAGGGGCCCGCATACCACAAAAAAAAAAAAAAAAAGAAAAAGAAAATTTCAGAGAGCTATTATAAAATTTTAAAGAACATGACAGCAGAAATTTTGAATTAAATAGGAGGGTAAGGCAAGAAATAACAAGTGCTGGCAAGGATGTGGAGCATAGGAAACCCTAATACAAATTTGATGGGAGTGTAAATCAGTGCAGGCACTATGGAAAGCAGTATGGAGAATTCTCAAAATATTTTTCACATTAGATGTTAATTTAATATTTAATTAGTTTATAAATTCATATTTAATATTAAGAATACAACTATTATATGATCCAGCTATTCCACTTCTGGGTATGTTTTTTGAATATTTCAAAAGTATTTATTCTTGGGAGTCTACTGCTAAGTAACATTGAATTCTCTTCTATGGAATATTTTGATATATTTATATTTTTCAGTTAAATATAAACCTTAACTTTTTTTTCAAGTTCTTTGACACTATAAGAATTGCCTCTCCTCCAATTTCTTTTTTTTCTTTTGACATTTAAAAGCTCTATAATAGTGAAATGATGGTTTTTAAAATTTGCATAAGTCATATCCATTCATGGCTCATGTTTCCCTTAATATACATTCTACGTTAGCATCAAACCAATGCAATAAAAACTCATTAATCCAAGCCCCATTCATTTTAAAGTCAATCTCCACTAATGACCTCTTACTTCTGCTTGTTTCTTTCCTCTCACCTAGAATTCCTTTTGGTTTTTTTGAATTTTATTTTATTTATTTATTTATACAGCAGGTCCTTATTAGTTATCCGTTTTATACATATTAGTGTATATATGTCAATCCCAGTCTCCCAATTCATCACGCCAGCACCCCCCCCCCCGCCACTTTCCCCCCTGGTGTCCATGTTCGTATTATATGATCTAGCTATTCCACTTCTGGGTATTTAACCAAAGGATACAAAAATGCTAATTCAAAAAGATATATGCACCCCCAAGTTCAATAACAGCGTTATTTACAATAGCCAAGATATGGAAACAACGTAAGTGTCCACTCTATTAACAGATGAATGTATAAAGAAGATGTGATTAATCAACTATACGCCAATAAAAACTAATTAAAAAAAATCAAATTAAGAATCTGCCTGCCAATGCAGGGGACACAGGTTCAATCCCTGGTCTGGGAAGATCCCACATGCCATGGAGCAGCTAAGCCTGTGTGCCACAACTACTGAGCCCACGTGCCACAGCTACTGAGCCCATGTGCCACAACTACTGAGCCCACGCACTTCAACTACTGAAGGCTGCGCGCTCTAGGGCCCACGTGCCGCGACTACTGAGCCCGCGTGCTGCAACTACTGAAGCCCGCACGCCTAGAGCCTGTGCTCCGCAACAAGAGAAGCCACCACAATAAGAAGCCCACACACCGCAACGAAGAGTAGCCCCTGCTCGCCGCAACTAGAGAAAGCCTGCGTGCAGCAATGAAGACCCAACGCAGCCAAAAAATAAATAAATAAAATTCAAAAACAAAACAAACAGAAAAGGAAGATGTGGTATATATATACAATGGAATACTATTCAACCATAACAAAAGATGAAATCTTGCCATTTGTGACAACATGGATGGACCTTGAGGTTATTATGCTAAGTAAACTAAGTTAGATGGAAAAAGACAAATACTGTATCACTTCACTCATAGGAGGAATATAAGAAACAAACAAAATAAATGAACAAACCAAACCAAACAAAAACAGACATGTAGATACAGAGAACAGAGTAGTGGTTAGCAGAGGGGAAGGGGTGGGAGGGAGGAGGGCAAAATGGGCGAAGAGGATCAACTGTAGGGTAACAGATGGACTCTAAATTTTTTTTTTTGATTTTTGGCTGCATTGAGTCTTCACTGCTGCGGGAGGGCTATCTCTAGTGTGGCAATTGGGAGGTACTCTTCGTTGCGGTGCGCGGGCTTCTCATTGCGGTGGCTTCCCTTGTTGTGGAGTACAGGCTCTAGGCGCGCAGGCTTCAACAGTTGTGGCACATGGGCTCAGTACTTGTGGCTCACGGGCTCTAGAGCACAGGCTTAGTAGTTGTGGCACACAGGCTTAGTTGCTCCATGGCACGTGGGATCTTCCCGGACCAGGGATGGAACCCGTGTCCCCTGCATTGGCAGGCGGATTCTTAACCCCTGTGCCACCAGGAAAGTCCCAAAACTCAATTTTTGGTGGTGAGCACGCTGTGGGGTACACAGAGGCAGAAACATAGTGTTGTACACATGAAACTTATATAATGCTATAAACCAATGTTACCTCAACAAAAAATAAATTTAAAAAAATTCAAGGGTGAAAAAGAGGGAGGCAACAGGACAGACTTCTGGGTTGACAGGTCATTCATTCACCAAAGGAGCAGGAGAAAGATTTATCATTTTGGAAATGTTGGTTGAAAAAATAAACAAAAAATGTATAAAATTAAATTAAATAGAAGGGTTGGAAGATAAAGCTGAGGAAATCTCCTGGAAAACACAGAAAACAGCCAAAGAGAGAAATAACTGAAGAGAAAAGATAAGAAAATCAGAGGACCAGTCCAAGAGGTTCAACATCTGAATAGTAGGAATTCCACCAAGAGAAAACTGAGGAGAAGAAATCATTGTGAAATTATTTAAGAAATTTTCCCAGAAGTAAACAGCATAAGTTGCTAAACTGAAGGGGCCCAGTGAATATCCAGCAAACTGTGGCCCATGGGCTAAATTAAGCCTGCCGCCTGTTTCTGTACAGACCTTTACACTTCTAAAGGGGTGGGAAAAAAGAAGAAGTGGCAGAGATCATATATGAACCACAAAAACTGAAGTATTTAAACACAGGGCCCTTTATAGAAAAAGTTTCCTGAGCCTGGTCTTGCACAATGGATAAGAACAGACAAATACCAAGGCAAATTACCATGAAAGTACAGAACACTGGGGACAGAGTGAAAGTTTCAGAGGGGACGACATGGGATATGTACAAAAGATCAGGAACCCAATGGCTTCAAAAACTTCTCAAAGGCAACACTGGAAATTAAGATGACAGTAGAGCCATGTCTTCAAAATTCTAAACGCAAACAATTTCCAATGTAGAATTCTACACTCCTCCAAACCGTCAATGAAATATGAGGGTAAAATAGATATTTTCAGACATGCAAGGTCTCAATAAAATTACCTCCCTTTTCTCAGAAGCTCCTGGGAGATGAGCTCCACCAAAACAGGAGAGAGTAAACCAAGAAAGGAAGACACAAAATACAAGAGACAGGACAATTCAAAACAAGAGAGGTGAGAAAAATCCCAGGAGGATGGTGAATGGAAGTCCAGGGTATTGGGGATGCACTAGAGGAAGACTGCCAGTCTCTGCAGGAACGTGGCTTTATTTTTACCACATGTTTACCACGTCCAGGGCTCATTATTCTGTTGCATAGAACCAGGTTTCCCTGTGGCCTCATTTCATGTAGTGCAGATCTGCTGGTGATGAATTCTTTCAACTTTTTTCAAAGTGTTTATCTTGCTTTGTTGCTGAGGGATATATTCTCTGGGTATAAAATTCTATGCTAATATTTTGTATCTTTCAGTCCTTTAAAGACAGTGCTCTGCTGCCTTTGAGCTTACATTGTTTCTGACAAGAAATGTGCTGCCATCTTTATCTCTGTTCTGTACATAATGTGTCTTTGCTCTCTGGCTCATTAAGCATTTTGCTTTTTATCACTGCTTTTAAGCAGTTTTGGTTATGATGTGCCTTGGTGTAGATTTCTTCACGTTGCTTATGCTTGGGTTTCATTGGAAGTCTTCGATCTAGGAGTTTATCGTTTTCATCAAATTTGGAAAATGTTCAGCTAATATTTTTTCAAATATTGTTTCTGACCCCCCCATTCTTTTCACCTTTATATATATTAGGCTCCTTGACGTTGTCTCACATCTTGCTGATACTCTCTTGTTTTTATTCCCCCAACCTTTTTTCTATGTTTCACTTTGAATAGTTTCTATTGCTTTGACTTCAAGTTCACTAACTTTTTCTTCTGCAATGTCTAACTTGTAACCCTAACCTTTAATAAAAAGCATTTGTGTAGAGAGATTAAAAACAAAGATGGCAAGAGGTTAACCACTGTGAAATCTAGGTAGAAGATAGGTGGGTAATCATTACACTATTCTTTCAACTTTCCAGTATGTTGGAAATTTCTCTTAATAAGGGATTGGGGGGCAGAGGAAGAATGAGTATTACCTCTCTATGAGAAACCGACCAGATCTTTCAGTCTGGGCGAAAGCTCGAAAAAGCTTATTACTCTAACTAGAGTTTCAAATTCCTTAAACGGTAAGTAGGAGAAAGAGACAGAGGACACCCCATGATGCAGTCAAAACAGTAAAGTTCAAGGTGACCCCTTTCCCCAAGATTATGTGAGGGAAAGCAAACCAGAAAACTCTCGGTGGCCACATGATTGCCTCATCTGAAAATCCTGAAGTACTTTTATCCAAAAGATGATGAGATCTGTCGACTGAGTAATTTTAAGGGGTTCACCTCACAGTAGTCTATTGTTAAAAGCCTATAGTGTGAAATTCACAGGGAGCAGAGGGGGACTCTTGTTCAGAGCCAATGTTTTATTTTCTTCAAATCCCTAGCAACTAGTACCAACAATATTGATGTGTCCAGAGACCAGGGAAAGGCCTCTTTGCTTCAACTCCTGGCTACGCCAACGCTCAGAAGATGGGTGAAGAAAAACTACAAGAGAAGGTCAGCGAGCCCTCTTCACCCCATCACTGCCAGAGTAGGGGCTCTGAAGATCATCTAAGTGTAAAGGTTCTTCCTTTCCCCCTCAGCTGCCAAACAGAAGCAGCTTTGTTCCTACTGCCATTAAGGAAAGTTCACGAGGATCATCTGAAACTGGATTAGAATTAGCTGGGAAGTCCTGAGCTCCCTCTAAACACAGCACAAGCAGCCTTCCCGCCCTTACCATTGTGACACTCCTAGCAGCTTATCCCTGTCATTGTGAATCTACGCTGACACAGGACATAAAAATAATACTGCTTGTCCCCAACAGCCATGGAGAAGGAAGATCTGCCAATGCCATTCATCCAGCAGACTAGTACAACCTACTTCCTGCTCCGGATGAGGCTGGACTAGATGCTCCTACAATTCTTCCCAGACTGAAGATTCTATGATTTGATGGCATCTTTTTTTTTTTTTTTTTAATGGGAGTATAGTTGCTTTACAATGTTGTGTTAGTTTCTGGTGTACAGCAAAGTGAATCAGCCACATGTATACAGATATCCCCTCTTCCTTGGATTTCCTTCCCATTTAGGTCACCACAGAGCACTGAGTAGAGTTCCCTGTGCCATACAGTCTGTTCTCATTAGTTATCTACTTTACGGATACGTCCGTAGTAGTGTATATCTGTCAGTCCCAATCTCCCAATCCGTCACACCACAACCCTACCCCCACCGATTTGATGGCCTCTTGACACAGCATGATACCCGAAATCCTCAGAGCCTTGCACTATGAGTGGCTATAATCATTTCCTCTTTCCTCCTCAAAACAATCCTGAACAACAAGGTTCAGACAGGCAAGGACTGACTTTAAGACACAGGGGAAACACCACAGCAAGAGTAAGTCCTGAAAAGTTTCCAACTGCCAAGCCCCCCAGCCTAGAGACTGGAGACTCATCACTGAGTGAAGGCTCAGGCTTGCTTTGGGATGATTTGAGGGTGGACCCTGGGAGCCACAAAATCATAAACACTGCTCTGCTAGCCTCCCTTCCCTCCTGACTCTCAAACCTGCTGGCTTCTCTTCCTGTACCTGGCTGTAAATGTCTGTGTCTCTCAGGGGTGAACCCAGGCCCTCTTCTCACCCTGCACCCTCTCCTCTGTGATCTGACTCACTCTTTTTTTTTTTTTTTAATTTTATTTAATTTTTGGCTGCATTGGGTCTTCACTGCTGCATGCTGGCTTTCTCTAGTTCTGGCAAGTGGGGGCTACTCTTTGTTGCGGTGCGTGGGCTTCTCATTGCAGTGGCTTCTCTTGTTGCAGAGTATGGGCCCTAGGCACGTGGGCTTCAGTAGTTGTGGCTCATGGGCTTAGCTGCTCCACAGCATATGGGATCTTCCCGGACCAGGGCTCGAACTCGTGTCCCCTGCATTGGCAGGCGGATTCTTAACCACTGCGCCACCAGGGAAGCCCCCGACCCACTCTTGACTCTTTCCAACACCTGATGACGCCCCAACCCTAATCTCCATCCCAGACCTCCTGCACATCTGCCCTTAGACAGTCCATAGGCACCAGAAGCACAACGCCCGCAAAAGGAAACGTTCCCCAGCAAACCTGCTTCTGCTCCTTCTTTCATGTTTCAGTGAATGTTGCAGCCTTCCAATAGGTCGTCAAAGCCGGAAAAGTGGGAATCTTCCCCAACTCCTTCTCCTCACCCTCTGCATCCAATCAGTCACCATAACCTGACATTTCTACCTCTGAAGACTCCTTCAAGTCACTTTACTTCTCGCCACCTGCCACTACTTCTCCATCCCCCCGCCACCACCTCCAGCCTGGACCACCACCATAGCTCCTAATTGAACCCTCCATCCAGCCTCCACACAGCAGCCAGAGGTCTTTCTAAGCCATGTCTCTCCCTGACTTAAAGCCTTCAGTGGTGTCCCAGTGCTCCTGGAATAGGGATAAAGTTCCTTCACAAGCACAGGGAAGCCCCGGGCACCTCTCCAACTTCTCTGTGCATACTCCCTTGGCCCCCAGCTCCAGCCAGCCTCCAGCCTTCTCATTTTCTTGCCAAGCCTGGATATTTCTCTATGTGACTTACTGTCCCCCATGCCCCATCACCACCACCCTCCTCTTGGCCAGCTTCTCCACATCCTCCAGGTCTCCCTCAGCCTCCCTCAGTACCCAGGCCTTGTGGGGTGGGGCCTCCACCACGTGCTCCAACATCACCACACCATAGTGGCCCTCTCAGGGCACTTACGGCAATGTATTACCATTACCTGTCTGAATCCCACTAGGACCAGGTCTCCTTATACACCCTTACATCTGCAGCTCCCGCACAGCTTCTCGCACATAGGAATGACCGCATAAACTTTGGCTAAATGAACAAAACCCTTGGTCCCAGAACCCACCAAAGCATGCTGAAATGGAAACAAGCCATAATGTATGGTCCTGGGTTTCTCTGGCATCTCCGAAGTCCTCCAAACAAGGAGTGACTGCTGGAGACTCTGATTCAAACCCGTCTCTTCACAGCTAGGCTCCAATGATTTTTTTTTAAAAATTGTTTGTTTTTCTCTACTTTTCTCCACATCTCTCTAAATTTTTTAGCTCCCAAGAATAAAATAGGCTCTCCTAGTGCAATAATTACTTAATATCTCATTTACTTCCTACGAGGTCAGCTGTTAGGCCAAATCATTAGTAGACATTTGAAGTGAAATACCATCAGCATATAAGAAACAGAAAGAAAGGAATATTGGAGATCTGCCCTGTAAGAGCTTGCAGTTTGAGCCATTAGCAGTTATTCTTACTTTGGAGCCCCAAAGACATATATTAAGATCAGATCGGTGTATATCAGAAGCAAATTGCTTTGTTTTAACCAACGCAAACTTTCCCAAAGAGCAACGAGCGGGCAACAGCTGGCTGTTATCTGGTGATTACTAGATCCTGTGTCTATCAAAGCTATGAGCGATTTGTTTCCTCGACTCTGCTAAGGACTTACTCATAACCTTGAGCAGACAAACTTAGCTCGGTAATTATATCTGTAAAGTGATAATAACTCCTTATAATGACTCATTGTTTTCTGAGCAATTTTTTTTGATTATTATTTAATGCAAGCCTTCAAAGAATTCTGTGATGCTGGGATTAGAATTTCCAATTGAAAAAGATGTTAACTAACATGTCCAGGTCACCCAGCCACTAGGGGTTGGAACTGGGACTGTCAGCTGGATGTTCTGACTTCTAGCCTAGAACTCTTTCCACTCCACAACACTGCTTCGCACTGACTTTTTTTTTTTTTAAATTAAAAAAAAAAAAAAAAAAAAAAAGCCTGGGGGGCTTCCCTGGTGGCGCAGTGGTTGAGAGTCCGCCTGCCGATGCAGGGGACACGGGTTCGTGCCCCGGTCAGGGAAGATCCCACATGCCGCGGAGCGGCTGGGCCCGTGAGCCATGGCTGCTGAGCCTGCGCGTCCGGAGCCTGTGCTCCGCAACAGGAGAGGCCACAACAGTGAGAGGCCCGCGTACCGCAAAAATAATAATAATAATAATAATAAAAGCCTGGGGACAAAAAGCAAGTTAAACTCATACTTGCTGCAATTCAGATGAAGTCTTGGCTATCTCGCCCTAACTTCAGTGCTAGCAACAGCCCTTCACAGGAGAAACTGATTGAAGTAATCAAATCAGAGGCTCGCCTTGGGGATTCTCCAAGCACTTCTCACAGAGGCGAGCCACAGGACTGGAGTTCACAATTTATGGCTGTTGAGTTGCCAGTGATAACTTCACAATTTGGCCTGACTACTCCACTAAAGAAAAGATTCTTCATTAGCAGCCAAACCCCTGTTTGTCTAAGAGGTGCTATGTGCCAAAAACACCAGAGGGAAAATCTTTTAGTGCACATTCAAAAAGCCCTTTTTGGATCCTGTGGTAGATAAGCTCTCTCACATCTGATGGGTGACACATGGATGATCCCCGAGTCGCAAACTGCTTCTCATCGAAATTTTATCCCAAATTAAACTACTTATCACCCTATCATAAGAGTGACATTTAGTCCAAAACAAAGAAGACTGTTTAGAAATAAACGGCAAGAATACTGCATATTAAAAAACTACAGGGGGGCAGTGGAGAGGGGAGGGTGGGGAGCCTCTGGGATTCAACCAAAGCTGTACTCAAATGACAACTCATATCCTTAGATGCTTTTATTAGAAAAAAGTTAACCAAGCATTTGATTCAAGAAATTAGAATAAGAACACACACACACACACACACACACACACCCCACAGAAGAAAGAAACTGAGTTTTTTAAAAGACAATTAAAATAGACAAATCACTACCAAGTATTTCCATGAAAATAATACTACTAACAGGGTAGAATGAGAAAAGAGATCACAACTACCGACACAGAAGATATTTTTTAAATTATACAAATCTAATTTAAAGTTAATAAATTTGAAAATTTTAGGTTGAAAGGCCTATTTTATACAAAAATATAAATTGCCAAAATTGATTCAAGAAGCTGAAGACTGAATAAATAAATCATAATTAAAAGACTGTCAAATATTTATCCTCTTCCCCCACAAAAAGCAACAAATTCAAATAGTTTTATGGATAAATCATTCCTAACATTCAGGGAAAGGAATGTCCATGTTATTTGGTCTATTCTGGAACATGCAAAAAGATAAGAAACTTCCCAATTCATTTAAGGAGAGACAAATTCTGATGCAGAAGATCTGAAAAAGACGAGAGGAATTATACACACACACACACACACACACACACACACATATAAAATACATAGTATTCAACTGTTCATTCCAAATATTTCTTGAGTGCCCACTGTGTACCAGCACTGTTCTAGGTGCTGGGGATACAGAAGTGAACAAAACAAAGGCTATGCTCTCACGGAGCTTACATTTTGCTGGTGGAGACCGAGATAAAAAAAAAACAAAGAAAACAGTAAGTATGAAATGTCAGATTTGACATGGTGAGGGGGATGAGAAAGTAGGGGGAATTTCAATTTTATATAAAGTAGTCAGAGGAGACCTCACTGGTGAGGTGGCATTTGACCAGAGACCTAAAGGAATTAAGGGAACAAGCATGCAGATATCTGAAGGAAGAACATTTCAGACATAGGTAACAACAAAGGTTCCTGAGGTGGGAACATACTTGGAATGATCAAAGAACAGCAAGAAGGCTCCAGTGCTAATGAATATAAACGTAAAAATAATAAGTAGAATTTAATAACACTGAAAAAGAATACTGCATGTCTAACAAGTAAGTTTATCTCAGAAATGCAATGAATGATTGCTCAATATTATAATTAATTAATTATATTACTAGATTAAATAAGAAAAACTATATGATTGTTTCAAAAGAAACTAAACCAGTAGCTAAGCCTGGTTTTAAAAACAAAACAAAAACTCTTAGTAAGCTGGAACTAAAAGGAAGTAATTTGGATGCTAACTTCCTTAGGGAAGCTTTCTCTAACCTCCCCAGGCCTACACCAGACTAGTGCCCTGTATCATTCCTTTGTAATTCTCATCACAATTATAACTAACAAATTATTTTTATTAACTGTAAGACTACCATATTAGAATCCTTTTGAAAAGTGAGGTGTTTCAAAAATATGATACTTTTAATTAATAAACTAGGAATGAAGATACAATGTGACCATTCAAAAACAATTTTTAAAATATAAATGAATTGTCTAAAAGGACACAGGATGAGAGTTATAACAAGAATAAGTAGTTTTTATTAAAAGTACACAGAAAAGGGCTTCCCTGGTGGCACAGTGGTTAAGAATCTGCCTGCCAATGAAGGGGACATGGGTTTGAGCCCTGGTCCAGGAAGATCCCACATGCCACGGAGCAACTAAGCCTGTGCACCACAACTACTGAGTCTGCACTCTAGAGCCCACATGCCACAACTACTGACGCCCATGCACCTAGAGCCCGCGAGCCACAACGACTGAGCCCACATGCCTTGAGCCCGTGCTCTGCAACAAGAGGAGCCACCATAATGAGAAGCACGTGCACCACAACAAAGAGTAGCCTCCACTCGCCGTAACTAGAGAAAGCCCGCGCACAGCAACGAAGACCCAATGCAGCCATAAATAAAAATAGAAATAAATAAATAATTTTTTAAATAAATAAAAATGGGCAAAGGGTTTGTGTAGACATCTCTCCAAAGAATATATACAAATGGTCAATAAGCACATGAAAAAATGCTCAACATCACTAGCTGTTAAGGAAATGCAAATCAAAACCACAATGGGATACCACTTCACACCCACTAGGATGGCTATAATCAAAAAGACAGATAACAAAAAGTGCTGGTAAGGATATTATGAAATAGGAGCCCTCATACACTGCTGGTGGGAATGTACAATGGTGCAGTCACTTTGGAAAACTGTTTGGCAGTTCCTCAGAAAGTTAATTACCATATGACCCAGCAATTCTATTCCTAGGTATCTAACCAAGAGAACTGAAAACACGTTTCAAAAATAATAAGTATAACATAAATTCCTCCAATCCATGAACATAGTATATCTCTGCATTTATTTAAGCTCTGCTAACTTTCATCAGTATTTTGTAACTTTCAGCACACAGATCTAGAACACATTCTTTTAGATTTACACCCAAGTATTTCATGGTTTTTGTTCTACTATAAATGATACTATTTTAGATTTCAATTTCTAATTGTTCATTGATAGTATACAGAAATACAATATATTTTTGTAAATTGACATTGTGTCCTGCAACCTTGCTAAACTATCTGCAATTCTCCTTATCATACAGTTGCTCCCTTATTTGTGAAGTTAAGAATTTTTATTTTCACATTGCAATATAGCAAAGAAACTAGAATATTAAAAATTTGTTAAAACATCAATTCTCCCCAAACCAATCTATAGATTCAAGACAATTCCAAACAGAATCCCAGAGAAATTTTTTAAATAGAAATTGACAAGCTCATTCTAAAATTTATATGGAAAAGCAAATGAACCAAAAGAAGCAAAACAATTTTGAAAAAGAAAAACAAAGCTGGAGGACTCACAATATCCGGTTTCCAGACTTACTTTAAAGCTACAGTAATTGAGTCAGAATGAGTGTTAGTGAAAGCATACATATAGGTCAAGAAATAGAACAGGGAGTCCAAAAATAGACCCACCCAAAGATGGTCAATTGATTCTCAACAAAGAACAAAAACAGTTCAATGGGGGAAAAGGATAGTCTTTTCAACAAATGGTGCTGGAACAAATAGACACTCACAAACAAAAAAATTTACATATATACAAAAATGAACTTTGATCATAGCTCACAATATATAAAACTAACTCAAAATGGATCAAAGACTAAATATAAAGCCTAAAACTATAAAACATCTAGATGAAAACACAGGGGAAAAAAACAGAAAATTGTGAACTTGGGTTAGGCAGAGATTTCTTAGGATACCAAAAGTACAATCCATAAAAGAAAAAATTGATAAATTGGACTTCATAAAAATTAAGAACTTCTGATCTTTGAAAAATACTGTTGGGCTTCCCTGGTGGCGCAGTGGTTGAGAGTTCGCCTGCCGATGCAGGGGACGCGGGTTCGTGCCCCGGTCCGGGAAGATCCCACATGTTGCGGAGCGGCTGGGCCCGTGAGCCATGGCCGCTGAGCCTGTGCGTCCGGAGCCTGTGCTCCGCAACGGGAGAGGCCACGGCAGTGAGAGGCCCGCGTACCGCAAAAAAAAAAAAAAAAAAAAATACTGTTAATAGAATGAAAAGACAAGTCACAAACTGTGAGAAAATATTTGTAATTCACATATCTGATGAAAGAAATGTACCCAGAATACATAAAGACCTATCAAAACTAAAATAATAAGAAAACAGACAACCCAATAAAAAATATGCAAAAGATTTGGACATTTCACCAAAGAAGATACACAGATGGCAAATAAACACATGAAAAAATGCTTAACACTATTAGTCATTAGGAAAATGCAAATTAAAATCATAAGACACCACTACCTCTGAGAATGGCTAAAATTTTTTAAACTGACAATACCAAGGACTAACAAGGATGCTGGTGAAAAATGTAAAACGGTATAGCCACTCTGGAAAACAATTTGACAGTTTCTTATAAAGTTAAACACACACTTATCATACAACCCATTAATCCCACTCCTAGGTATTTACATATCCAAGTGATATGTTCACACAAAACCTGTGACTGCTTCTAGAAGCGTTATAGAAGCATTTGCAATTGCCCAGAAAGCGAATAACTCAAATGCCCTTTGGCTGGGGAATGGAGAAACTGTAGTACATTCGTACAACAGAAGAGTAGTTGGCAATGAGAAGGGACAAACTACAGATATATGCAACATGGATGACTGTCAAATGCATTATGCTAATTTAAAGAAGGCACATTCAAAAAGCTACATACTGTATGATTCCATTGATAATGACATTCTGGAAAAGGCAAACATATAGGAACAGAAAACAGTTCAGTGGTTGCCAGGGCCTGGGGGTGGGAGGGCAGGATGACCATAAAGGGGCTGTACAAGGGAATTTGGGGGATGATGACCTGTTCTGTATTTTGATTATGGTAGTGATTATATGACTGTATGTAATGGCTGAAATTTGAAGAACTGTTCACTAAAAAGGGTAAATTTTACTTATGCAAATTATACCTTAATTTAGAAATGAAAAAATGCAACATGTATTTAATATATTTCAAAATATAACACTTAAATTATCTGTATGCTAACCAAAGTTTCTTTAAAAAAAAAGAAGTGTAAGAATGAATGAAAACTGCTTCAATCTAGGTACCCTCTCAACTTCTGAAACATCCTATGACCCAGGGCTCCATCTGAAAAAGGTATGTAATATATTTAATACACAAATTGAAACTACATTCTTTTCCAAAAGAATGTGATTCTTATATAAACTAACATGAGGAGAAACTGCTAACAGCGAGGAAACAAGAAAAACAGTACATTTTGTAATCCTTGCATCTTTGAAACACACTGACAAAACTTCAGGGAACGAGTAAATTTTGGATTACAACATGGATTTACATAATTGAAACATCATCCATTAACATAAACTAGATAAAACAATGCCTCGAAAAAAATGAAATTCTCGAGATTGAGACTGAGATATATACACTAATATGTATAAAATGGATAACTAGGGCTTCCCTGGTGGTGCAGTGGTTGGGAGTCCGCCTGCCGATGCAGGGGACACAGGTTCGTGCCCTGGTCCGGGAAGATCCCACATGCCGCCGAGTGGCTGGGCCGGTGAGCCACGGCCGCTGGGCCTGCGCGTCCGGAGCCTGTGCTCCGCAACGGGAGAGGCCACAACAGTAAGAGGCCCACGTACCGAAAAAAAATAATAAATAAATAAAAAATAAATGAAATTCTCCTTTCTCTTACAATCTCTTTGCAAAGTCAACAGCAGAAAAAAACCTACATTTTATAGAAAGAAAAGAAAAAATAAGTGAAGAAATGAGTAGAACTGGAAACAGAAGTTGGGTCAGGTTACAAATCATCCATATATTCTTCAGGTCTATTCTTCCATTTTCCAGCTCATTTGCACCTCGTTCAAGAAGTTTACCGAAGACTCCACTTTCTCCCCCAAAACCCTGGCCCCCCAGGAAAGAAGTATTCTATCTCTTCTTGAAATCCTCTAACATTTGTACTGAACCTCTTTGTTGATCTTTTCATAATGATAATATTGACTGAATTTACTGTGTGTCAAGAACTGTATCAGACGCTATACCTGCATTACCTCATTTAATACTCATAGAACCACATAAGGTAGGTGCTATTATCACCCATTTTATAGATGAAGAAATTGAAACACAAAAGGGTTCCATTATTTACCAAAGTCACACAGCTAATAGTGGTAGATCAGAATTTTATCCCAGCTAGTTCAAATCCAGAGCCCATTCTCTGAATCGCTATACATAAAGATTAAGTCATTCATCCAACATTTAAGCACTAACTCTCACACTAAAGACAGACTTAACAGAAAAACAAATATCGTATCTTAACGCACATATGTGGAATCTAGGAATCTAGGAAAATGGTACAGATGAACCTGTTTGCAAGGCAGAAATAGAGACACAGATGTAGAGAACAAACATATGGACACCAAGGGGGGAAAGGCGGGGGTGGGATGAATTGGGAGATTGAGATTGACATATATATACTAATATGTATATGTATAAAATAGATAACTAATGAGAACCTGCTGTATACCACAGTGAACTCTACTCAATGCTCTGTGGTGACCTAAATGGGAAGAAAAAAGAGGGGATATATATGCATATAGCTGATTCACTTCGCTGTACAGCAGAAACTAACACAACACTGTTAAGCAACTATACCCCAATTTAAAAAAGAAGAAAAAGAAAAAAAAGGAGTATACATATTCAAAAAAAAAAAAAAACCAGACAGACTTAAGAATAAGATGAGGTCCTACTCTCCCATGAAAGAGCTTCTGGTCTAGTTGGAGACCAACACAAAGAAGTGCAATACGCTGGTTATACCTTAAGTATGTCAGGGGAGTGACAGGGAGGGCATCTCAGGATTGTCTGTGTCTGTCATAACAGTGTGACACTGTGCCACATTTTAGTGTCCCTGTATTCCCCCATAATTCCTACCAGGCTCTGAACAAACCTTTGTTGAATGAACAGCTAACACCCATCTCCTCTACTTTTGTTGTGTCTGTACCTACCGCCACTCTAAAACTCAACTTAGAAAGATGTGACAGGAAGCCAAAAACTACATTTACCTTCCTCTCAATCATATCCTTAAGAACATTGATTCATTCCATGAATATTTATTGACTACCAACTATGACCAGCCACTGTTTTTGGTATGGGATACAGGGATGAACATATCAGATAAAGACCATTCTCTCCCGGAAGCAACATTCAAGTGGATGAAACAATCAAACAAGTACCAAAAAACAAAAACAAACAGACAAAAAACCCACCAACCAAAAAAACAAAAAATGAAACAATATCACTTCAGATCATTTTAAGTGCTATGAAGAAAATAAAATTAGGGAATATGATAAACAGTGACTATGAGGTGTTAATTTAGACCGGGAAGACCAGGCTGTGAAGATGACATTTAAACCGGTGCGTGTTGGTTAAAAAACATCTTTGTTTTACTCCTATTTTTAGAGGAAAAAGGCAAAGCTAGAAACCCCATCCGAAATTAGGAGTCAGAATTAACAGAATTCTTTGTGTCACTGACAAAGAATTGCAAAAATATTTTTTCTAAAATTTATACCTAACTCAATTGTTATAGAAGTAGAATGCTGTTCACACATTCACCAACTTTATGTAAAATTGGTTTGGTTTTATTTTTGTAAACAGTGGCTTTGCTTTATTTCAGAAAATAAATTTTGACCATATTGCATATTAATTTTTTTTTTGATACTTGCTTCTAAAAGTTGGGGGGAGCTACCTGCATGAACAAGGGTCACGGCAAAAGGATGCAAAAACGTGATTTCTGTAACACCTGTTTTCGGGATTTTGTTTTAAAAAGCACCTTATTCAAATATAACATTTAAAAGAATGTAACATAACAATCCACATTTCACACCCTTTAAAAAGCATACTGGAAGGAAATGGTATATCTAGAACAATGAAGAAAGTTATTTTTTACTAATGCTGCAAGGAAATGGACACCAGGTTTTTAAAAAATTAATTAACACTGATTTTGGCAACTCATTTAACTGCTCTGAGCCTCCATTTCTTTCCCAAGGGTAAAATGAGCGTGTTGACATTAAAGGATCCCTATGGGTCCTTCCAGCCCTAAACGCTTCGATTGGCCTTTAAAAATAGAAGGTATGTGATTCAGAACCTTTACCGCATGGGGAAGGCAGGTGATAATTATCGTGGACACTTTTTTAAAAACTTGCTCATTTGGGGGTTCAGTTTTTACAACAATTTTCTTCTGGTGTAATAGGTCAGATAAGGTTGTACAATTGGGAATATTTTCTATATACCAACGAAAGGAATAAGGAAGAAGAAACAATTATGATGCCTCAAAAGGACTATTACAGTCAAAAACATTTGACAACCAGAGAGAGAGCGAGCGAGAGGAATTGCTCTAATATGGCAGAATCATTGGAAAGGAAACTAATTTCCACCATTTTTATTCTATTTCCTTTCTTATCCTCTCCCACAAAGTCCACTTTTAATTCTCTCAATTCCAAAAGAGGTAGCGAAAGTTACAGCAATCCTCTCACATTTTCTGTTAAAGAAACAGCCGAAATATTGAAGAGGCACTATTTGCCCACACAGATCGTCAAGCTTATTTAGCACTGGGGACGCCGTTTTCCAAATATCACCACCGTCAGAGCTCACTCCGCTGCAGCCCACACGCTCCACCATCCATTTTTTAAAATCCATTTACGTTGAGCCTTTCATCCAAACCCACGAACAACCATTTCCTCCCTGCAACAGTGGCTGAAACTGCCCGAAACCAAGCATCGGCTGAGTCCTGCGAACAGGGAGACTGCAGACTGCGGTGCTGGGCAGGGCCACTCCTCCCGCGCACACTAAAGCCTTCCTCGTCTCCCGGGTGATTTAAGACAGTTCAGGACCCTGGTAAGACCCCGCCCTTGAAGCAAAGACCCAGGATCGGGAGGAGGAGAGAGGCGGCCTCAGCCCAGCAGAGCCAAGCCTTTGGAAAACAGGCTTCTCTCCAGCTGCCAGGAGTGGCCCAGGCTGGGCGAGTGGCGCGTCTGAGCCAGGGCGCGCGGAGCCGCTCCCAGGTGGGTCTCTGCAGCCGGGGACCGCGGCTCCGGCTCCCGGGAGGGAGGAGGAAGGGGGAGGAGGACACAGGCCGGGATCTCGCTCGTCACGACTCACGAAGGAGGGTGGAAAAGAGGGAGGGACTGGAGAACGGGAAAAGGAGTGGAATCAAGGAGCTTAGGGAATAAAGGCTAGGAAAAGGAGAGAGGAAATGAGGGGAAGGTACTGGGAGTGAAGAATGGGGGTGCAGGGGGTAAAGGCGAGGTGAAGGGGAAGGGATGGGGTGCCAGGGGTGAAGGGGGAGGGATGGAGCGATGGGGGTGGAGGGAGATGGAGGTAAAGAGGGAAGAGAGGGATAGGGCGAAGAGGGGAGGGGTGGGATGAAGGGTAAGGGATGGAGCAAAGGTGGGGGGGGCGGAAGGGGAAGGAATGCGGGAAGAGAAGAGCTGGGGAAGAAGGGAAGAGGACGCGGGCCGCAGGAGGCCGGGAGGGACTTCCCTCCGAGGAGGGCGGCGCCGGAATAACGGGACCCTCCCAGCCAGAAGCCCCGGGCCGAGCGGGGCGAGAGGCCAGCGCGGAGGCCGGGGCGCTGCGGGCAGGTACGGCGCCCGGCTTTTCCCGGGCAGCCGTAGCCGCCGCCTGCGGGGAGGACCCCGACTCCACTTACTCTCTCCGACCACCGCTTTGAGGCCAATGGGGGCCATCGCGCTGCGCGAGTCTCTGGGCTCCGAGCCTCCTCACGCGACGCCTGCGGACACCGGCACCTCCTAGGGTCGGCGCGCTCTGCTAGCTGCAGCCCGCCGCCCTGCAGCCGCGCTCGGGATCGACTGACGCGCGGACTCGGCGCGGGGGCGCGGCGCGAGCCAGAGCGAGGCTGCCGACCCGCCGGCGCGCGCGGCGGGGCGGGGCCGGACGGGGGCGGGGTCTCGCGCCAGCCGTTAGCGTCACCCGCTCGCCTCCGCCAATCGCACTGCGGCCCGGAGGCTCGGCCCCGCCCTCCGAGATGCGGCTGGAAGCGAGGAGGTCCCTGGCTGGTGGGAGAGCCACGCCCTTCCCCTCACCTCACGCGCCGCGCGCGGCCGGGACACCGCGCGCTCCCGGGGCGCCGGGTCCAAGAATCTTCTCCGCAGCCTCCGCACCTGAATCCCTGGCCTCAGGCTACCGACGCATTCCATCTTCCTGAAACGCCGCTATGGTCTGTCTTACCTCTTTCTGGGAACCTTACATCCACCCCTCACCCTCCCCACACCCCCGCCCACAAAAGGAACTCAGAAGCTAGATCTTATTATTAGTACCCACTCCCCAAAACGTAAGGTTTATCGACACTATCTCTATCTCTTTGGGTACCCATATCCATAAATCCACCATTCACTGAGCTCTTACATGCATCATCTCATTAAATCCTCGCAATAATTGGACATTATTTTTAATCTCCATTTTCAGATGAAAAAAAAAAGGCTCAGAAACTGAGTACTAGATTTGCTCTCAAGTTGTGTTTCATTCATTAGCAAATATTTATTGTTCTCTCACTACTATATGTAAGCCGCTGTTCTAGGGATTGGAGCTCCAGCCATGTACAAGGCAGACACCGATCCTAGTCTTTGGGCAACAAATATTTAGGTCCCAAATCGAATAGGAATATGCTGTGGGATGACTCTGGTCAGTATCTCCTTCCTGGAGTCCACATTTACCAAAGTGGTCCCAGGTCAGTTTTTGCTCGATTTAGTTGACAGGGGAGATTGCTTTTGAAATATGGGACAGGGCTCCCCTCTGGCTTCAAAGAAAAATGAGTTGAGCCAATTTAAAGTCAAAAAGGACAAGAGAACTGGTAGTCACAAAATCAATGAATACTCATTAAATTTTTGGAACAGCTCTGTGAGCTAGCTCCTTTATATTATTAATAAATATAATATTTTACAGATGGGGAAACAGACGCAGAGAAGATAAGTGCCTTGCTAGTAAGTGATAAAGATCTAATTTTAGACTCTGAATTCTGAACCATTATTTTATACTGAGCAACAACTAAAGAAGTTGAGGCCTAAAGGAGGACTTTCCTAAGGCCACACAGTGAACACTGGCCGAGCCAGGATGAGGGACCACATGTCCTAGTTCAGCCACCAGCCCCAGGGCATGAAGATTTGACCATCTTCTCATCCTCAGTTCAGTCTACCCTAACAGAACCTTCATATGGCTTCCCAGAGAGGGAAAGTGTTCACCTGTCATCTCTTCATGTCTGGGCTCTGCCTTTTACCCAAGGAAGGTACTGATAGCCTTGGGTTGCATTTGGAAAAGGAGGAGATAGTTTGTAAATGTGAGGGGAACTAGGATGCACTTGTGATGCCACATGCTCCCTCCTTGACCCTCTGGCACGTGTCAATAGAGACTACCCTCAAGGAACCAGTATTCGAGCTGAGGAAACAGGAATCAAGGAGTTACTGTTCTAATAAGTGCTGAAGCAGAAGGACAGAGGGTTCTGAGAGCAAATGACAGAGCACCTGACCCAGTGGACCAGGTAGGGTGCAGTCAGGGCAGGCTTCCTGAGATTAGTAAAAGGTAGCAAGAGGGGATGGGGAGAGTGTCCTAGGCAGATATACAGAAGATGTCAGAAAGGAGTTTGACTTTTCCAGGAACAGAGAGGGACCAGTGTGACCAGAGGGAAGAGAGTCTGAGGGACAGAGTAGGAAAGAAGCTGCTAGAGGTAGGCCTTGCTGCAGAACTCCAGGACTTTTGGGTGGCCTGGAACCTGCCTGGAGACCTCCTCAAAGGCCACAGAAAATAAAACATAGCAGCTCCTTATTTTCTGCGGAAGGATAAAAACAGAAATTCTTTCCTGTGGATGTGTACCTGAGATGTTTAATAGGGATGGCAAAAATCAGAACAGATGTTGTTTTAAATAGGATGGTTGAAAAAGTGAGTAGGGTGACAGACTGTGAACTCACTCAGGAACCCCTGACTCTGGAGTGTCGGATTGGAATCTCTCTGGATGTAGAATGCAAGACCTGTTCCAAGACCTCTTGACATCTCTGAGCCTTGCTTTCTCCATCTGTGAAACAGGGACAATAAAACTTCCAGGCTTCTCTAGAAGGGTGCCTCTGAGGACCCAGGGTGATGACCTGCACGATAGGATAAAATCCTCGCTCAGTCATCACACAGCACTATCCTTTGCACTGTATTCTTTATATGCAGTACGTTTGATACCCGCCAGGCACCACACAAAGAGCTCTCATGAATTTTCATCGAATTCTCACTATGGCCCCACAAGGTCGGAGCTTTTTTTTAAAAATTATTTATTTATTTATTTATTTATTATTTTTGGCTGCATTGGGTCTTTGTTTCTGCGCGCGGCTTTCTCTAGTTGCGGCGAGCGGGGACTACTCTACATTGTGGTTGCGTGGGCTTCTCATTGCGGTGACCTCTCTTATTGTGGCGCTCAGGCTCTGGGCGCGCAGGCTTCAGTAGTTGTGGCTTGTGGGCTCTAGAGCACAGGTTCAGTAGTTGTGGCACAGGGGTTTAGTTGCCCCGCAGCATGTGGGATCTTCCCAGACCAGGGCTCGAACCGGTGTCCCCTGCATTGGCAGGTGGATTCTTAACCACTGTGCCACCAGGGAAGCCCCCGGTGCTATTATTATTACATTTTCCAGGGGCACAGGGAGGTCAAGTCACTTGCCCAAGGTCACACGGCTCTAAGAGCAGACCTGGGACTTGCGCTCCGACTTCCTGATGCCCAGAGGAGAACGTCCAGCGCCCAGGTGCAGCCGCAGTGCCCTGAGCTAAGGACAGGTTTAGATGTGTGGACCTCTTGCTGGGAGCGTATCAGCAACGGGAACCGAACCTCTTGGGAGTCGGGGCTCAGGCGGGTCCACTAACCCTTGCCCCTGTCCAGCCTGAGGGGGTCGGGTTGGGGGGCTGTGGCCCCTGGGTGCGCCGGTTTGGTCCGCGGCCCCGCCCGCCCGCTGGGCAGGTGCGCTTGTAGCTGCGCATGCGCGGCCTGCAGCCTCTGCAGAACCCGGGTGCCGGCCAACCTCTGGGGGTGGGAAGAATCCTGTGATTTACGCTTATGTCACGTGACGGCGGGGAGCTTGCTTGCGGCTTGGCCGCTGCGCCAGGAGCCCGGCAGGTGGGAGACGGATGCAGAACAGAGAGGGGAGAAGCTAGGGGGTCAGGGAATAGAGACAGGGAGCCGCATGGAGGGACCGAGAACGGGGGTGGGGGGCGTGCGGGGAGAGAGAGACAAACAACCCAGAGTAGGCAACTGGGCGGAGCAGGGAGAGACGGAAGAAACCGAGTACCGTGGCCTCCACCAGCCCTGATAGCGCGGACCAACTGACTTGGGCCCCCCACGTACAGGGGCCTGTTGGAGAGCCCTGGGTCCAGAGTCTGGGCCTCTTCTCCGACAGTCTCGGGCTTGCACCTGCCTCCCTTCTGCTTTTAAGCTGCATCATCAGCTGCATTTTTTCGTGTTCACCCCCACCCCCACCTCCTGGTCTCTGGGCTTTTAGATTCTGCTGCATTCTTTTAGAAGAAGTTTCTAATGAATTCAAGATAATGTTAATAAGGTTCTTTACCTAGTACCGGGAACCTATTAAGGACCCAATAAATGTTAGCTATTAATATCATTAAAAATGGCATAACGAGTCTGAATACATCAGTGCTGAATACAGTTACAGAGCGTTCAGTCGGTTTCCTGTTTTTTTGCTGCTGTAGTTCACAGGCAGAGAATGAAAATGTAATTGTCTCCAGCGCAGCCACCCACTACCCCCGACACCTACAAAGAGCGGCAGGGCCTGGAGTGCTTCAGGTTGGTACATCCTTGCCTGAAAGAGTGAGTTAACAGTTTTTTGTGTTTGAGGTCGGAATACAATATGAAAAAGGCTTTGTTTTCAAAAGCGTAGGCTAGGTTCTCAAACTCAAAGGAGTGTAGGGGCCAGGCAGATGTAACACTACAGATGTGGCCAACGGCAAAGCACGTGCCTTGCGGGGAGTCAGGGCGGGGGGCAGTCCTTACTCAGCTCCAACCACTGGTTTACATGCAACGACCAAGGATCTTGATTGTAAACATTTTGGCATCCCCCAGTAAGTCGAAGTGTTGCAATGGATTAAAAAAAAATGTAGGGCTTCCCTGGTGGTGCAGTGATTGGGAGTCCACCTGCTGGTGCAGAGGACACAGGTTTGAGCCCTGGGCCGCGAGGATCCCACGGGCCGCAGAGCAGCTGGGCCCGTGCACCACAGCTGCTGAGCCTGTGCTCTAGAGCCCGCGAGCCACAACTACTGAGCCCATGTGCCACAACTATTGAGGGCCGCACTCGTGGAGCCTGTGTTCCACAACAAGAAAGTCCACCTTAATGAGACGCCTGTGCACCATAGGGAGAGGCAGTCCCTGCTTGCTGCAGCTAAAAAGAGAGCCCGCGTGCAGCAGTGGGAACCCAACGCAGCCAAAAATAAATAAATAAGTTTATTAAAAAAAAATTTAATAACACCACACTGGCTAAACAAAACACATCTGAGGGCCACGTCCAGTCCCCAGGTTACCTGCATGTAAACTCTGGGAGATTAATACCTCTTCTGGAAGGGGGAGGTTGGATTTCCCCAAGGCACAGGTTCTGAGGAGCACTGACGTCTCTCCCATGCACATGGAGTCCTGGAGCGCTCAGGGCTTTGGACAGGGGTGGTGGTGTGAATGCCTGGGCACCAAGCACTAGGACCTTCCCCCGTGGCCCTGAGAGCCAGGAATGAGTCCCTCTGCTTAGCCTGGCTGTGGGGCAGCAGATTAGAGCCAACCACTTTTGAATGGACTGGTGAGCACTGTGGTGGCAGCCTCTGAGGACAGCTGTTATGGACAGCTCAGTTTTGCCTGGACTGTGAATGTCCCATAGTCCTGATCCAGCCCAGGAGCAAGGACAGAGCCACACAAAAATACCATCCAAGTGAAGTTTAGCAACCTCAGACAGTGGGGGCTTCAAGCGAGTTTTTTTTTTTTTTTTTTTTCGGTACGCAGGCCTCTCACTGTTGTGATTCTCCCGTTGCGGAGCACAGGCTCCGGACGCGCAGGCTCAGCGGCCATGGCTCACTGGCCCAGCTGCTCCGCGGCATGTGGGATCTTCCCGGACCAGGGCACGAACCCGTGTCCCCTGCATCGGCAGGCGGACTCTCAACCACTGCGCCACCAGGGAAGCCCAAGCGAGTTTTATTTAATTTAGAGAAATAAAGAAATATGATGTTGTTTACACCTTGGGTATCAGAGAATAATTCATGCCTTTTATGTGTTAAATTGCCATGGGATCCCAGGGGAAGAAGTTTTCATTACAACTGGAGAAATAATTTGGTTTAGATGTGGTTTGTTTTTGGCCAGTGGGGCCAGAAAGCTTCATGGAAGAGGTGGCATTTGAGCTGAGCCTGGAGGCTGAGAAGAGAGAGAAGATCAAATCCAACCAAAGAAAAGAGCATAAGCCCACGGTTAAACTGTGTGCGAGGCACCCTGGGGTGCCACAGCAAATAGAAACACAGTGGAGTATTTTAAATTTTGGAGAGAAACACAATGATGCTTATCATCTGTTGGACACTGTGGAACCTACTAGCTGGAAGTAGTTCACAGTTTCAACATTAGACTCTGCTACATTTCTTTCTATGACGTACATGTCTTTGAAGCTGAGTTTTCAGCAATTGATGTGGTAGAAGAAAATAACTCATGAAAATCAATGTGGAACAGGAGACTGAGGGTGTTAATGTCTGATGTGGTGGATTCTAAGGTCTGAGAAGGTGCACATATCTTATTAGTAAGGAGTGGTGGTTATTTTCAATTTATGGGTACTGTTTTTTCAAATGGCTACTAAGTTGTTAGGATATAACAGAAGTTGTTTGGTCCTGACTACTTCATAAATAGAGCTATTAGGTATTTCTTTGGGTCTGGGATGCTATGAAAACATACTGAGACACAAAGGCTGCCACGTTTGGAAACCTCTGGCATAGGCAAAGTGTGAATTCATTAATTCAGCAATATTTATTAAGCACCTACTGTGTGCCAGGCACGGTCCTAGGCATTGCAGATACAGCAATGAACAAAAGAGAAAACTCCCTGTAGATACGAAACTGACATTCTAGAGGGGGAAACACCATAAATACGTAAATAGTAAATTATATAGTATGTTAAAAAGGTGATAGATGCTATGATGATAAAAATAGAGTAGGGTGATCAGGATTACCTGATCAGACTAAGAACCATGGAAGGGATTAGAAAGATAAGTAAGGTGATTGCATGCAGGATTAGGCTTGGGTAGGGGTTGGAGAGAGATAGATTGCATTTTAAAGGGGATAGGCAGGTTAGACTTCATTGAGAAAATGTTGGATATGAGTTCAAAGTCAGGAGTCAGATCTGGGCATCCCTGTCAGCACATACAATGTGATGACTCCAGGAAGAGTGACTCACATGACCCAGGGGGTTAGGGATTGGTCATGTAAAGGACACTGGGAAGAACTCCAGTTTAAGGCTGAGTGAAGGGAGCAGAGACCAGAAGGAGGCAGAAAGGAAATGGTCAGAGAGGTACAGTGTGAGCCAGGAGTGCAGAAAGACGGCATAGCTAACAACACCTCATGCCCCAGGGCTCTGACTAAAAATAAAAAACATCGGTGGGTCTGGTCGTTGAGAGGTCACTGGTGACCTGGGCAAAAGTCAGAGTGCAGACAGGGAAGGACTGACTGAGAGGAGGGGGGGCTATCCTCCAAACTTCTCCAAAAATATGGATTTATCTTTCTGCAAGAAAGACAACAAAGAGGAAGAGAAAGGCTGGATGACCCACAGGGGATCAGAATCAAGCGAACTATTTTGAATAGGGGGAAATCTCTCTCTCTCATTTTTAAATGAAACTTTAAAAAAACACAGAAAAGTAATAAAGCAAATTCCCGTATACTCCTTCTCCAAGAGTAAAGAACAGTAAAGAACAGGATTTTGTTTTAGAAAAATAGATCTGATTATATCAGGCGGATTCTTTTTCCTCCTGAAACCCCACTAAAATACTAGCAGGGGAATTCTTAAAAAGTTTAAATCCACGAGGACACAAAGAACAGGAAGAGAGGCAACGGGAGATGAGAGATAGTGACAAAACTTTGGAAGATGAACAGCACATGGTTGAGGGTTGATGAGTGAACAGAGAAAAGGAGGTGGAAATATGAACCTCCAGAAGGAGACTAGCCACTCAACCACGGAACCTTGGAAAAGTTCAGGAATCTTTGGTACCAGGTACTTCCAGAGGTGGGAGTGAAAGGATGGGCTGAAAACAAAAGACTGGTAAAGAAAAGGATGAGTCAGACCACCAGATCCCCTCCACCACCCTGCCTAGTCAGGTGACAACCCCTCCCCAGCAGAATGGTAAACAATGATGATGGTGACGATGATGGTGACATGGTGATGGAAGCAAGTATATATGGGGCATACTGTGTGTCAAGCACTCTTCCAAGCTCTTCACATATATCAGTTCATTTAACCCTAACAGTCACCTGTGAGGTATTTACTATTATTATCTCCATTTTACACACGAGGAAACTGAGCCATTTGTCCAAGGTCACACAGCCAATAAGTGATAGGGCCAGAATTCAAACCCTGGCATGTGGGAGGTAAGGATAGACAGTAGAAGCCAGTGAGTACTCCTGTGGTTTGGACTCCATTTGTGTCTCCATGAGAAGCCATGAGGATGGGGATGGGAGGGGAAGAATATAACTGAGATGAATAAAAGTAGCACCACCCCCTCGGCACCCTGATGTGCCAAGTGCTTCACGCACAATATCTCTTTTAATCCCCTCCTCAAATCCTATGAAGTACGTATGATGATTTATATCCATCTTATAAGATGAGGAAACTGACACGTAATGCATTCTGGGGCACCTAGTCAATTTCTGGGCAAACCAGGATTAAATTAAAGCCAGGTATGTCTGAGCCCAAAGCCTGAGCTCTTAACCACAGAGCTCTGTTCATCTCTAGATTTCAGAGCCTTTTTGAGCCAGCCATGAAAGTATACACTATGAGTCCATGCATATGAGGTTTCAGGAACAGTCTAATCTATGACAATAGAAATCTGGATAACAACTATCTCTTGGAGGTGGAGAGCAAAGAGCATTGACTGGGAAGAGAGATGTGGGAGGCCCTGGGTCTCTGGAAATAATCTGTGTCTTGATCTGGGTGGTAGTAACATGGGTGCATATTTATGTAAAAACTCACCGAGCTGCTCACTTAATTATGTCGTTTATTGGATGTTACACTTCATGTTTTTAAAAAAGGCTTCCTGGAAGACATGGCATTTGAAGTGAAACTGGAAAGCAGGACTTCCCTGGTAGCATAGTGGTTAAGAATCCGCCTGCCAACGCAGGGGACACGGGTTTGAGCCCTGGTCCGGGAAGATCCCACATGCCGCAGAGCAACTAAGCCCGTGTGCCACAGCTACTGAGCCTGTGCTCTAGAGCCCGCAAGCCACAACTACTGAGCCCACGTGCTACAACTACTGAAGCCTGTGTGCCTAGAGCCCGTGCTCCGCAACAAAGAGTTGCAATGAGAGGCCCGCGCACCACAACGAAGAGTAGCTCCTGCTCGCCACAACTAGAGAAAGCCTGCGCGCAGCAACAAAGACGCAATGCAGCCAAAAATAAATAAATAAATTTATAAAAATTTTAAAAAAACCCAGAAAACTGGAAAGCAGTTTAGACGATTATTATAATCATATATAAAATGCTTACCATATATCAGGCATGCCACTTATTGAGTGCTTATGATATGTTAGACACTGTGCTAAGTGCTATACTTATTATTTTATTTAATCTTTACAGTGGTCCTGAGGAGGTAAATATCCTGCCCATTTTACAGATGAGACAACTGAGGTTTCAAGAATGCAGTGACTTGCCTGGATCACACAGGAAGTGGCTTAGCCAGCCCAGGTTTGTCTTGTCAACAAAAATTCAATTAACAATCTTGTCTTGTTTGTTTGTCTTGTCAACAAAAATTCAATTAACAATCAAAAAGGAAAAAGAGAATTTTGTTCAAGCCAAACTGAGGGTTGTAACCCAAGAGAGAGACTCTCAGAAGCTCTGAGAACCATTCCACCTGTTAGAAGTCAAAGGCACAGTCATATACATTTCTAAGACAAAGGATCATACATCAAAATGACATACTGACAGTTTACATAAAGTTCATCAAAGGCGTGTAGTTCAGGTAAGCACAAAGTGAGCAGGAGGTCACCATGACCCCTTGCAGAGTTGGGAAAGAATGCCAGTCTTCTAAGAAGTCACATTGCTGGCATCAGAAGAGAAGGAAAAAAAATGATCTCCACAGTCAAGTAGGCACTCCCATCTTTGAGGAGGTCTGGTTAATGCAAAATGCAGATGCACACTGCACACTGCAGGGGAGGGAGGAGGCCCAAACTGACAGAGAGAGAATTTTAAGTTAAAATTTTCTTGTCCTGCCTTAAAATGTAAATTTTATTTAATCAGCCTGACCCCCAAGTCTAAGCTCTTGGGACCACCTGCTCCCACCTCTCTGGCTCCATGGAGGTGGTGGGACTTGGGTTTCAGAGGATGAAGGAGGAGAAACCAGAGATGGCTCTGAGCAGAGGTGGAGGGTGCGTGACTCCTTGCAAAGCTCTGTAATTAATTTTGTTTTTGTCATTTTGTTTTATTTTATTTTATTTTATTTTTTTGACCGCACTGCACCGCATACAGGATCCTAGTTCCCGGACCAGGGACAGAACCGCACCCCCTGCAGTGGAAGCATGGAGTTTTAACTACTGGCCCGCCAGGGAAGTCCCTGTTTTACTATTCTTAAAGAGAGCCCCCCATATGGTCAAAGCTTCAGGCGCTGGCTCAGAGGGTGTCTGGGAGAACAGTTGCCCCATCATTAGATTGCAGAGTGTCACTTAGCAATACCTTAACCCCCATCCCAGCTCCTGACAAGGTGCCCTGAGGTCCTTCTCATCAGATGCACCCCTCTAGCACCAGTGTCTTGTAAAGCAGACCCTGAAAAGCTCTCAATAGCCTGAGAAAAGCACGGATGCCCGGCCCTCCCAATTCAAACTGAACACAGGCTGTCTTTCTGGCCCCTCCGGCTTCTTGCCTCCTCTCCGTGCCCCTCCTCCTTCCATCTCCTTTTGTCTACTGTCTTCCCACCTCGCTTTTCCTCACTCGCCCCTCTCCCTCACAGCAGCTGCCTTCCTACCTTATTCCACAGAGAGTCAGGGCCAAGAGCCTTCCCTGCCCTGGTACAGACTGAGCAGGACACTGAGCCTTGGGGGAACCAGGAGTCCAGCACTCAGGGTCCTGCCTTGTTGGGTCCCCAGCCAGTCACTTCTTCCCTTTGGACATCAGTTTCCCCACTTCCCATTTATGCATAACCTTGGTCCCGGGCTCCTTGCCCTGAATCACACCAGCTGTCTCTCCCTCTCTCTGAGTCAGGAAGCAGGTAGACAAGGGGGTCCACCTTGGGGACCTGACTCCCTTCTCACTACCTGCCCACCCTGGAGGTATCTCAGGTGCCGTCACGGGGTCAGCAGGGGAGGCAGGCTTTGGTCCTGGGTCTGATTGTCCAGAGGCTAAAGGTTCAACTGCCCAGACTTTTAGGGCATCCCCATGTGGGGTCCCTTAGTGGGGTCCTTTTAACCCCCAAATCTTTCCCTCCCTCCCTTCCAAGCTGTGACCCTCCCCCAGCTGTTGATAAGGCCCTCCTTAAATGCATCCCAGCCGTGCCCTGCTTTGAGCAGATGTTTAATATACGAAACAAAAATAGCAGTTATTTTGTGGAATGGATCCCCAACAAGCTGAAGCCATCTGTTTGGGACAACCCACCCTGGGGCCTAAAACTGCCTGCTGCCTTCCTTGGAAGAGTACAACCAGCCCAAGAGCAGTCTGAGCACATTTATAAGCAGCTCTCTGCCCTGTTTTGTTGAAAGGCTGCAAACACCCCCTGTGCCCCTAGTCCTCCGGCTGATGGGGCCTCACGGAGGAGGAGAGGAAGCAGGACTTTGCATTCTGCATCCTGGGTTACAGCTTGCTTTTTCTTCCTTGACATTTCCTTTCATGCTTTAAAAAAAAAAACAAACCAAAAAAGCACCACCAAAAAACGTCCTTTGCTCTGAAGATGAAATCTCCTGCCGTGGGCACTCTTTCTCTAAAATCCACTTCTCACCACCCCACCACCCCTATTGCTGACCCAACTTTTGAAACTCGTCCTTCTAAAAGAGTGCCCGTCTCCTTCTTTGAAAAGCAAGTTCAAATCCTCTGCCATTGCTATGCCCTTGTCATTCCTAATTCCTGCATTTTCCCCTCTGACTGCTGCAGGGAAATCCTGGAATGATGTAATTGGACTCCAGTGGGGTTCGGTTTTGTGTATTTTTTTTTCTTCACTTTTCATCACCCAGGTAACACAGTACACTTTTGACGTTAAAAGTATCTCAGGACTTTGCTGGTGGCACAGTGGTTAAGAATCCGCCTGCCAATGCAGGGAACACAGGTTCGAGCCCTGGTCCGGGAAGATCCCACATGCCATGGAGCAACTAAGCCCGTGTGCCACAACTACTGAGCCTGCACTCTAGAGCCCGTGAGTCACAACTACTGAGCCTGAGTGCCACAACTACTGAAGCCCGCACACCTAGAGCCCATGCTCTGCAACAAGAGAAGCCACCGCAATGAGAAGCCTGTGTGCAACGAAGAGTAGCCCCCGCTCGCCGCAACTAGAGAAAAACCCGCAGGCAGCAATGAAGACCCAACGCAGCCAAAAATAAATTAATTAAATAAATAAATTTTTTAAAAAAGAATCCTTTAAAAAAAAAAGTATCTCAGTAAGGAAATGAATTCTTCATACTAAAACCACCTGGGACACAGTTAAAGTTGTGCTCAGAGAAAAATTGATAGCCTCAGGGTTTCCCTGGTGGTCCAGTGGTTAAGAATCCACTATCCAGTGCAGGGGATGTGGGTTCGATCCCTGGTCGGAGAACTAAGATCCCACATGCCATGGGGCAACTAAGCCCACGTGCTGCAACTACTGAGCCCATGAGCTCTGGAGCCCGCGCACCACAACTACAGAGCCCACACACTCTGGAGTGCACCACAACTAGAGAGAAGCCTGCGTGCCGCAATGAAAGATCTCATGTGCTGCAACTAAGACCCGATGCAGCCAAAAATAAATAATTAATTAACTAATTTTTAAAAAGAAAGAAAATTGATAGCCTTAAATACTTTTATTATTTATATTGGGTTGGCCAAAAAGTTCATTTGGGTTTTTCCGTAAGATGTTATGGAAAAGCCCCAACGAATTTTTGGCCAACCCAAATAAAAGCCCCAAAGCAACTGAACCAAATATTCAACCTAAGAAATTAGAAAAATAGCAATAAAATAAAAGAAGAGGGGAGAATGAGATAAAAGCTGACAGAAATTATATAGGAAAAAATATGAAAAAGATAAATAAAATTTGTTTGAAAAGACAAAGAAAATGAGAAAAATCTTAACTAAAGGCAAGTCAAAGCAAAGAGAGAAAGCAAAAATATGCAACTTTATCCAAAGATGACATACAGGGAATTCCCTGGTGGTCCAGTGGCTGTCTCCACGCTCCTAATGCAGGGGTCCGGGGTTCAATCCCTGGTCAGGGAACTAGATCCCACATACCACAACTAAGAGTTTGCATGCCATAACTAGAGATTCCACATGCTGCAACTAAAGGATCCTGCACGTGGCAACAAAGATCCCACATGCCGCAACTAAGACCCAAGTGCAGCCAAATAAATAAATAAATAAATATTTTGAAAAATTTACCAAAAAAAAAAATTATTTTCCATTTTAGTTTATTACAAGATATTGACTATAGATTCCTGTGCTATACAGTAGATCCTTGTCGTTTATCTATTTTATATATGTTACTGTGCATCTGTTAATCCCATCAGACGGTCCTGAGTTTTATCTGAGCTGTTAAAATTTTAAGACTTGGAGTCTTAAGGGAGTACCAATACAATTCCTGGGTGGAAGGGACCTAGGAGGAATTTCCTAGGCAGGGACCTGGGGAGGATTTCCTACACAGGGAAATCCTAGAAGGAACTTTGGAGTGAACTGGGTTGGATGGCCTTATTTAATTTGGCTTAAATTGGAAAGATTGTGTACATATGGTCTGAACAAACTATTTGACAACAAAACAAGAAATTGAACCTATTTGTCTCTGAAGAAAAGGGATATTTGCTCCTTGTGGGCACGAGGTGTCCTCAGGCAACTAAGAACCTAGTGGAAGTATCTGAGGATTAATCCTGGTGATGAGTAGTGGTCCCACAGGGAAACCCATCATAACACTTTAAGTTATTTACGGCTCTCCCAGGGACACGCACACAAATTTACAGATGGCCAAGAGGCACGTGGAAAGATGCTCAACATAACTAATTATTAGAGAAATGCAAATGAAAACTACAATGAGGTATCACCTCACACCCGTCAGAATGGCCATCAGCAAAAAATCTGCAAACAATAAATGCTGGAGAGAGTGTGGAGAAAAGGGAACCCTCTTGCACTGTTGGTGGGAATGTAAATTGATACAGCCACTATGGAGAACAGTATGGAGGTTCCTTAAAAAAACAAAAATAGAATTACCATATGACCCAGCAATCCCACTACTGGGCATATACCCTGAGAAAACCATAATTCAAAAAGACACATGCACCCCAGTGTTCATTGAAGCACTATTTACAATAGCCAGATCATGGAAGCAACCTAAGTGTCCATCGACAGATGAATGGATAAAGAAGATGTGGTACATATATACAATGGAATACTACTCAGCCATGAAAAGGAACAAAACTGGGTCATTTTTAGAGAGATGGATGGACCTAGAGACTGTCATACAGAGTGAAGTAAGTCAGAAAGAGAAAAACAAATATATATTAATGCATGCATGTGGAATCTAGAAAAATGGTACAGATGAACCTGTTTGCAAGGCAGAAATAGAGATACAGACATAGAGAACAAATGTATGGACACCAAGGGGGGAAAGGAGGGGTGGGATGAACTGGGAGATTGGGATTGACATATATACACTACTATGTTTAAAGTAGGTAACTAATGAGAACTTGCTGTGTAGCACAGGGAACTCTACTCAATGCTCTGTGGTGACCTAAATGGGAAGGAAATCCAAAAAAGAGGGGAGGTATATATATATATGTGTGTATATATACACACAAACACACACACACACACACACAAATATAGCTGATTCACTTCACTGTACAGCAGAAACTAACACAACATTGTAAAGCAACTATACCCCAATTTAAAAAAATATGCAACTTTAGGAATGAGAAAGGCAGGATAAACACAAATATGGATGTCATTAAAGTAATGATTTAAAATATTGTGGTAATAAGTTGAAATAACCAAAGGAAATATGATTTTTCAGCAAAATATAGACTATCAAAATTGAGCTAGGAAGTAGAAAATTTTAACAGGCTAAGAACCATGGAAGAGATTAGAAAGATAAGTAAGGTGATTGCATTCTGATGGAGAAATGTTTCACATATTGAGGTACGGGGACGTCATTTTGGCTTATGCATGCTTCACCCTGAACTTTGTGTGAAGTAAAACAGCTTGACTCAAGGCCTGTCAAACACACACAGTACATCTACTTTCATCGTTAAGGTAAAGAATATCTGTGTGGAAAATGAGAATATGGCATTCATGCTGACACTCACTTGGAGATAAGTTTCCCTTCCCAGACACCAGGGTCCTGCTCTCTCGCTGTGTACACTAAATCTACCTCTATTCAAACCTTGAAGGAATGTAGTCCGTTCAAGGTGATGTATGTTTTTTGTTCTGTAAGGCAGAAAACTATGCTGGAACCATGCTTCAACGGAGCAGTCCTCAGACCTACTGAGAGGCTTCTCCCGGGCTTTCATCCTCAGCTTGGCGCGAATCAAACTCTTTCCTGTTCTTTATTATGGATTGATTATTGATGATTTCTGTCAACATTGCTTGGCGTAGGCTGCAGGATATCAGAGAAACCCACCAGTGGTCACATGGGGTGTACTTTGGACCAGCTCTCAGTACCAAGCACAAGCCCCTTGAGCTCCAGGCTTCACAGCACCCTTCAGGTGCTTGGGTGAGTTCTTCCTGGTATCTGACCTCATTCTGGACAGTTCTGAGTTGTTTTTAATTGAAGTAAAATTGATTTACAATATTGTGTTAATTTCAGGCGTACAGCAAAGTGATTCAGTTATACATATATATATATATTCTTTTTTTTTTTTTTTTTTTTCGGTATGCGGGCCTCTCACTGTTGTGGCCTCTCCCGTTGCGGAGCACAGGCTCCAGACGCGCAGGCTCAGCAGCCATGGCTCACAGGCCCAGCCGCTCCGCGGCATGTGGGATCTTCCCGGACCGGGACACGAACCCGTGTCCCCTGCATCGGCAGGTGGACTCTCAACCACTGCACCACCAGGGAAGCCCTATATTCTTTTTTAAAAAATTATTTTCCATTTTAGTTTATTACAAGATATTGAATATAGATTCCTGTGCTATACAGTAGATCCTTGTCGTTTATCTATTTTATATATGTTACTGTGCATCTGTTAATCCCATCAGACGGTCCTGAGTTTTATCTGAGCTGTTAAAATTTTAAGACTTGGAGTCTTAAGGGAGTACCAATACAATTCCTGGAAGGGACCTAGGAGGAATTTCCTAGGCAGGGACCTGGGGGGGATTTCCTACACAGGGAAATCCTAGAAGGAACTTTGGAGTGAACTAGGTTGGATGGCCTTATTTAATTTGGCTTAAATTGGAAAGATTGTGTACATATGGTCTGAACAAACTATTTGACAACAAAACAAGAAATTGAACCTATTTGTCTCTGAAGAAAAGGGATATTTGCTCCTTGTGGGCACGAGGTGTCCTCAGGCAACTAAGAACCTAGTGGAAGTATCTGAGGATTAATCCTGGTGATGAGTAGTGGTCCCACAGGGAAACCCATCATAACACTTTAAGTTATTTACGGCTCTCCCAGGGACACACACACAAACTGGTCATTCAGTGCTCAGAGCCCCCGCTCTGGATTTAGACAGCCAGCTAGAGAAACTGAGATGCAGAAGAGCAGAACCAACTCAAGGCTGACACCTTGAGGAGCCAAGCTCATAAGCAGCACACTTCTGACCTTAGAAATTGTTCAGACTTTATAAAAAGACAAAACTGAAAGAAAATGGGAAATCGTGCTTCTAAAGCTGAGCGGCTCCCGGACGGGCAGCCACCCACTGGAACTCCGACTGGCTTCATGTACAATACCTATGGAGCCCATACATGCAAGTACTTGGTAAAATGGGAAGATCTAACAAAAGATAGCTTACCTCTTTAGTGGTCAAAATGGGGAACACTTGGGCTTCCCTGGTGGCGCAGTGGCTGAGAGTCCGCCTGCCGATGCAGGGGACGCGGGTTCGTGCCCCGGTCCGGGAAGATCCCACATGCCGCGGAGCGGCTGGGCCCGTGAGCCATGGCCGCTGAGCCTGCGCGTCCGGAGCCTGTGCTCCGCAACGGGAGAGGCCACAGCAGTGAGAGGCCCGCGTACCGCAAAAAAAAAAAAAAATGTTTGTTTATGTGTACATTACCTATACTCTTGACCTCATTACAGTCACAGTCAACAAGCCTTCTCCCCTTTCCCCCATGTTTTCTTTTTTTTTTTTTTTGCGGTACGCAGGCCTCTCACTGCTGTGGCCTCTCCCGTTGCGGAGCACAGGCTCCGGACGCGCAGGCTCAGCGGCCATGGCTCACGGGCCCAGCCGCTCCGCGGCATGTGGGATCTTCCCGGACCGGGGCACGAACCCGCGTCCCCTGCATCGGCAGGCGGACTCTCAGCCACTGCGCCACCAGGGAAGGCCCCCCATGTTTTCTTTAATCTTACAGCTTCTCCTGGGGTCTAGGTCTGGGCAGCCAAAGAATGTTGTAGGTAACGGTCATCGGCGCAAGGGTCATTTCGTTGCTGGGAAGGGACAGCCCTTGCCCGCGGTGATGGTGGTTAGCAAGATGACCAAAGATGTGCAGATGAGAGCAGCAATTAACCAAAAGTTGATAGAGAAACTGGAGAAAGAGAACTCCTCAAAGAGTTACTGAGAGCTAAATTAATTGAATGTGGCTGGAAGGATCAGTTGAAGGCACACTGTAAAGAGGTAATTAAAGAAAAAGGACTAGAACACGTTACTGTTGATGACTTGGTGGCTGAAATCACACCAAAAGGCAGAGCCCTGGTTCCCGACAGTGTAAAGAAGGAGCTCCTACAAAGAATAAGAACATTCCTTGCTCAGCATGCCAGCCTCTGAGATTGAATTAGATTGTGTTGTTTTGTGGTTTTATTTCTGAAAGTAAAACTTGCCATAAATTAGGAATCAATTTCCCAAAATGAAATCCTTTTTTGTATGATGGTATACAGTTTTCAGTAATGATGTATACAGTTGTATTGTTTTTTTCCCCTAAATGTGTTATTTTAATAAATATCTCATGAATGAAAAAGAAAAGCTTCTCCTAACTTCTCTGTTGTCTTGCATGTGTATAGTTCACTGTCATCCTTGGAAAGGCAATGTTATTGTACAAATGTCACCGTCTCTTGCCTCCTCTGGCTGGATATGCTGGATCTGTCACCATTCCCCTACTGGGTCCTTTGTAAAATATAATGACCCCATAGTTGTGCCCATAACCAATTTTACCACTATGCTTAGCTTCACTGTGACTCACAGAAAAGAACTCTCAGATCACTTACCACGTTCATATCTTTACCCAGTCCTCTCCTGTCCCTTGCTTCTTCCTGACCCCACTAGAAACAATCCCAAAGGACACTGGGGGGCCCACATGTAACCAATCTGATGCTTATGGCCATGATATTAGTCAAAATGTCTTCACAAAACATTACAACTTGCAAGGTCAGTGCCACTTATTTCTCTTTCCCATCCTCTATACTTACCGACAACCTGTTATAATAAGGCTGATAGCAAATATAATTCTCCTTTATGCAATGGGATTAGAACTTGACATACTTGGATTAACAGAGGGCTCACTGCTCTTCCTACTTGTAAGGTCAATTTGACTGCTTGGAAACTCCCATATACTAACCCATGGTTAGAAAATTTTGGTTACATACCTTCCCAAAAAGACTCAACACCTGGAGTACTATGTGCCGCTAAAGGATTTATATTTGTTTGTGGGTGTGATAACTGGCCCTGGGCACATGAATGTTTAGACAGTTGGAGAATGGGAGGAACCTGCCTGCTGGGATATTTGACTACTCTAATTACTATCTTGAAATTGCTCACTGGCTCAAACTCTAGCCCTGATGATCACAGCAAAAAACAAAAACCAAACAATCCATAAAACCCTCTCATTGGGCTTCCCTGGTGGCGCGGTGGTTGAGAGTCCGCCTGCCGATGCAGGGGACACGGGTTCGTGCCCCGGGCTGGGAAGATCCCACATGCCGCGGAGTGGCTGGGCCCGTGAGCCATGGCCGCTGAGCCTGCGCATCCGGAGCCTGTGCTCCGCAACGGGAGAGGCCACAACAGTGAGAGGCCCGCGTACCGCTAAGAAAGAAAAAAAAAAAAAACCCTCTCATTAGTTGAAGACTACCCTGATGAGGATCCCTCTGAATAGGAAGGTAACAGCTGTGTCCATTCTCAGGGATGTGACCTCCCTGCAGGATTCAGAAGCCAATATAACCACCGCCTCAGGGTTTGGGGCTCTTGGCTAGGAGCTGGTACAACTGACCTAGAAGTGATGATGAGAAATCTTACCCAAACCATCAGTAAGATTGCCAGAGCCTCTGCAAGAGCTATTAGGAACCAACAAAGATCTCTAGACTCTTGCTTATGTGGTACTTGACAAATGTATTGCTTTAGATTATCTCCTTGCTGCCCAAGGAGGTGTCTGTGCTGTTGTTAATACTGCTTGGTGTACTTGGATCAATACCTTCTCTCAAGGAGAGCTTGAAATTAGTAAACTGTAACCTTGCAAAAATCCTTCAAGGGCCCTCTAAATTTGTGCCCAGAGTTCCTTTTTTTTTTTTTAATTTATTTTATTTTTGGCTGCGTTGGGTCTTCGTTGCTGCGTGTGGGTTTTCTTTAGTTGTGGCAAGCAGGGACTTCTCATTGCAGTGGCTTCTTTTGCTGTGGAGCATGGGCTCTAGGCATGCGGGCTTCAGTAGTTGTGGCGCACGGGCCTAGCTGCTCCACGGCATGTGGGATCCTCCCGGACCAGGGCTTGAACCCGTGTCCCCTGCACTGGCAGGCAGACTCCCAGCCACTGCACCACCAGGGAAGCCCGTGCCCAGAGTTCTTAATTTTAGTTTTTGTACTATTTTTAGCTGGCTTCCCTCAGAAATAGGCAGGTTTTTTTTTTTTAGGCAGTTTTTTTCACTCTGCTTTCCAGACAATTGTCATTGTCATAATATGTATTATTAATCTTTTTCTGGCTATCAAGCTACTCATGACATGTATCTGCTTGCTTTAAGTCTACTGCTAATAGCACAGGTAAAATGCTTATGTGACAATTTGATATAATTGATAATATGTGTAACCTGTGTCTCCCAATCAGCATATATCTCTCTGCCTTTTCACTATATCTCATTAACCGCCACAGCGTAGATAACTAGGCAAATCTATCTACATAAAAAAAAAAGAGGCCTAGCACTGAGGGACATGAGGGATCCGGAGCAGGCAGCAAATCACCTGGAATCAAGGGACAAATATTTTAATCATTAATGCTTTCTATCAAAAGATTTGTGATCAAAGTGGGAAATGATGGGGAAATTTTTCACATATTGAGGTATAGGGAAGTCATTTTGGCTTATACATGGTTCACCTTGAACTTTGTGTGAACTAAAACGGCTTGACTCATGGCCTGTCAAATGCAAACAGCACATCTACTTCAACAATTAAGGCAAAGAATGTCCCTTTCAAAGATAAGGATAAATAACTCCCTTTCTATGGCATGCATGTTAACATTCCCTTGAAGATAAAGTTCCCTTCCCAGACATCCGGGTCCTACTGTCTCACTGTATACATACTAAACCTTTCTCTTTTGAAAACTTGAAGGAATGTCCTGTCAATTTGATGTATGTTCTTTTTTTCTGGTGAGGCAGGAGACTGTGCTGGAAACCATGCTTCGATGGAGCAGGCCTCAGAGCTACTGAGAGGCTCCTCCTGGGTTATTTGTCCTCAGTTTGGCTCAACTCAAACTCTTTTCTTTATTATTGATTATTGATTATTTCCATTGACAATTGCAAAAGGCTCCAGGTCAGTAGAGGACAAACTAACATTAGTGCCTCCTAAGAAGATGCAATGGGAAATAGACAACATCAGCTATGTAGTGTTATAACCCAGAATGTTCAACCTAAATCCAGTCATGAAGAAACAGACAGACAAATTGAGATGGTGGGACATTCTGCAAGAAAATTGATCTGGACTCTTAAAAAAAAATCAAAGTCATGAAAGGGAAAAATAAAAGGCAAAACTGTTCTAGGCTAAAAGATAAAAGAGATATGACAACCAAATGCACTGGGGGGTCTTTGATTAGATCCTGGAGTTTAAAAAAAGCCAGTTAAAAGAACACTATTTGGACAGTTTCAGAAATCTGAATATAGGAAGTGTACTAGATAATATTATTATATCTAGTTCCTGTTGGGTGGGAAAATGAAATTTTCTTGGTTAGGATAATGGAATTTTGTTTATGTAGGTAAATGTCCTAAATCTTAGGAGATACTTTTTTTTTTTTTTTTTTTGCAGTATGCGGGCCTCTCACTGTTGTGGCCTCTCCCGTTGCAGAGCACAGGCTCCGGACGCGCAGGCTCAGCGGCCATGGCTCACGGGCCCAGCCGCTCCGTGACACGTGGGATCTTCCCAGACCGGGGCACGAACCTGTGTCCCCTGCATCGGCAGGCGGACTCTCAACCACTGCGCCACCAGGGAAGCCCAGGAGATACTTTTTTAAAAAATGTAGTCAGGACTGAAGTGTTTAATGTTTGCATTTCACCTTTCAAATAGTTGAACAAAAAATTTTTAAGTGTGTGTGTGTGTGTGTGTTTGATCCAGAGAATCAGGGCCACTATGAATGATATAGAATAAGGGGTTGGTAATAGGGACTAGATCTCATGCAGTTGTGGGTGCTGGTGGAACAGACTGTGCAAGCCCTCTAAACCTGCCAGTAGTTGGAAAGGAGAGATGGACGTGAAGTTGGGGAGAACAAGAACAAACTGAAGCTCACATCTGTCTCCCACCCTCTCCAACATCAATGACGCAGGTGACCTGCAGGAGAACTGGTGTCCTTACCACAGAGCTGTGCACATACTTGGCCTGGGACTCAGAGAAACAAAAGGAGGCAACCTAGCAGGAACCAGGGAGGCTACGGGTCTGGGTGCTGCCCCCAAACCAACAAGGCAAGTTAGCAGGTCAGTGACAACCACATGCCAGCTACGGAAGAGCCTGAGACCTTTCATCAAAGTGCAAAGCATAAAAAAATACCTGCTCCCTCCAAATCTTGAGCGAATTAACTTTATTGCCAACCTAACTTGGAACCACTCAGGGGAGAGAATTCTAGGAAACTTGGTTCCAGCTAAGTTAAGATGACACATTACCAAGTAGAGCATGTGTGTGTGTGTGTGTGTGTGAGAGAGAGAGAGAGAGAGAGAGAGAGAGGGAGAAAACATGTGATAAAATATTAACAATTGGTGAATCTAGGTAAAGAGTGCTGAAGTTTTTTTGTAGATTTGAAATTTTAATTGGAAGTGGAAAAAGGCACCAGGCCCAGATGGTTTCACAGCTGAGTTTTATCATAGGAAAATGTAGAAAACTCCCAATCCATTTTACTGGCATATCCTTAGTACTAAAACATAATTTTTTTTAAAAAAAAAAGGAAAACTATAGACCATTTTCACTTTTGGGTCTCCCCCCAACCCCCAGAAATAAGAGATTTTGTCACTAGGAATACAGTTAACTTAATTCATTACATAAACACATTAAAGGAGAAAAAACATGGATAATTTTTAACCAGAAAAAACATTATTTAAGCATTGAGTGAGTGCCTATACCATGCTATACACATTAAGAACGCTATAATGGTTTGTACAGTAGAGCTTCTGCCCTTCAGAAACTCACAGGTTTCTTGTAATTGAGTGTTCAACCAATCAGAGGATGTAGAGGCTGAAATTGGGTGCTAAAGTGAAAACAGTTACATTCCAAATGGTGTGGCCTGATGAGGGCAAACGAGGACTCAGGGCTGAGACACTTGAGCTTAGAAATGAAATTTGAGCTCCTAGCCCTTTACAGACAGGAAAACTGAGGCCCAGAGAGGAGAAGAGACTTATTCAAGATCATAGATTGCCCATCCCGCCAGGTCAGCATCTACTTTAATTCCACAGATCCGAAAAGCAAAGGACTAGCAGAGACTATTTTCTAAAACCAGGCTGACCTCACCACCTGCAGGTAGCCAGCAAGAACCCCAGGACCCTGCGGGCCAGGACGAGGGCGATGACATCTGTATTTTTCCTTTTGCCCCAGGCTCCAACGTGGCTCAGCAGGCACTGTTACGAATCCTGGTTTTGTTTAAAATTTTGATATTTTGCTCACTATGGAATTTTTGGCCCTAATTTTGATTTTTAAAATAGTTCAATAGCATTGAACTATTATTTGTCTTGATGACTGAGGTTTTGGCACCCACCTCTTATACTGTGCACCCTAGACTAGTACCTCATTTGCCGACTGTTCCCCTTACCTTATATTCCTAAAACTGGGAATCTTCAAACTCATCCTCATTTCCAACCCCCCCAACCCAGCACTGGCATCTCACCAGGGGACCTCACCTCTTCTGTAAGACCACAGATAAGAACACCCTCCCTCCCTCTCTCCCTTCCTTCCTCCCTCCCTCCCTCCCTCCCTCTTCCTTCCTTCCTTCCTTCTTAGTTCCTTTATGCCAGGTGCTAAGTTGACAGGGGTGTCTTTGCTCTTAGGCAGTTGTCAGGTAAGGAGGCATCCAGAAAATAGAATAAAGTGTTACAAGAGCTTTAAATGGCCAAGAGAAGAAGGATTGTGTCGGGGCTCATGGGAGGAAAAGAATCTGGACGGTTCTGTGCCAGTGTCCATCCATACCTGCTGCCTCATCTATGTCTGAACCACAAATAACAAGTTATCAAGTGCTATGTGCCCAGCAATATTCTACAAGCATTGGTTTATTGGATCAATAGACACCCCTGTGACAGAGGTGCCACTTTTACCTTCATGTCCAAATGAGGAAACTGAGGCTCAGAGAGGTAAAGCCCGCATACTGCAAAAGAAAAAAAAAACTGAACTGTAGTTATGTAAGGGACTATCCCTCTGCTTAGGAAATACACACTGAAATGTTTAAGGGTAAAGAACCATGATGTATAAAATCTACACTCAAATGATTCAGAAGAAATTATATACACACATACATATGCATGTGTAAATGTTTTACATGTATATACATACATGTGTATGTGCGTGTGTGTGTGTCTAAAATCCCACACTATGTGTATATATCTATATATTCTTATTATGTATGTGTATATAGATAGATTCCTATGATATGAAATACAGTTTAATCTGTGTAAAGGATATACAGGTGTCCTCTTTGTACTTTTTTTTTTTTTTTTTTTTGCGGTATGCGGGCCTCTCACTGTTGTGGCCTCTCCCGTTGCAGAGCACAGGCTCCGGACGGGCAGGCTCAGCGGCCATGGCTCACGGGCCCAGCCGCTCTGCGGCATGTGGGATCTTCCCGGACCTGGGCACGAACCCATGTCCCCTGCATCGGCAGGTGGACTCTCAACCACTGCGCCACCAGGGAAGCCCTGTACTACTTTTATTCTTGCAAACTTTCTGTACGTTTGAAATTATTTCCAAATAAAAGGTTTCAAAAATTGTTCATAAACACGGTGGAATACTGCCCACCATAGAAAGGAAACATGTAGATACACACAACACCTCGGAGTGTGTGCTGAGTGTGATAGGCGGGATGCAAGAGTGCACATTATATGACAACTCCATTTCTTTGCAGCTTAACAACAGGCCACAAGGATCTTTGGTGACAGAGATTAGAATAATGCTTACCTTTGGCGGGAGGGAGAACTAGGTGGGTTTCTTGGTCTGGAAATGTTCTGTATCTTGATCTGGGTGGGTGTCATGTGGGTGACTACATATATAAAAAGTATCAAGCTATACATTTAAGATTGTGCAATTTACTGTATATAATTTTACTTAAAGAAATATATAAATAGTAATAATAAAAGATCACTCTAGCTCCTGTGTAGAGACTACCATAGTGGTCCAGACAGCAGAGAAACTATTTGGGAGGTTGTGTCAAAGACGGGGGTGACGGGGAGGGAGGATCAGACTGGGGGAGCCACAGGTGGATTGAAATGAGAGAAAGAGGGGTCTTGAGGGTGAGCTCTGGTGGACCGACTGGGCGGTGGCACCAGTGACAGAGATGAGAGGTCTGGGAGAGGGGCGGGACCGCTGGAGCCCTGCCCAGTCTGCATTTCCTGGGGTCCTGCAGAAGTTGGATTTCCCTTCACAGTGGCATCCTGGTCACCACCAGGGGGCAATGGGTTCCTTTGTGACCGGCACGGCAGCCTGAATCCTGGAGAAGAACTGTCTGCCCTGGAAGCAGCTGTGGAACATGGTGCCCGGATGGCCTCCAAGCCACCAGGACACTGTTCCCCTTGCAAAAGAATCTTGAAGGATGGGGAGGGAAGGACATTAAATCCTAGAACCCTAGAATCTGAAAACTGTGACTCCAGCCCTTCCGTGGTCCTCATGTATCAGTGGAGCCAGGCTCCTTAAGACAGTCACAAGTTCTTGCTGCCCGTGCTGCCCCTCCAACTCGCCTGCCTCGACTCAACCCCAGCCCCTCCTCGGGGAAGAGAGGGGCTTCTTGCAGTGCACCCTCTCCCACACATGCTGTTTCTGCACCCTCTCTCCTCTGGGCATCCTACACATCCCTCAGGGATCATTTCTTCCAGGAGTCTTTTCTGACCCAAAATCTGGGTTTGGCTTGCCCCCTCTACTTCTCCCATCATACACCTTTCTCCCTAGATTTTATTAGTCAATCTACCTGTCTGACTCCTCAGCTCATCTGTGGCTCAAAAGCAGGGCAGGGCCTGGAACAGGCTTCCAGACTATATGTTGGATGAATGAAAGAATGTATGAGTGGGTGAATCTAAGGTGGTAAGACAATAGCATCTCCATTCATCCATCTGGTGTTTTAAATGTGGATTCAAGTATGGGCACTTCCGCTTATGAGCTGTGTGACCTTGGCAACCATCTTAAACTCTCTGGGCTCTAGTCTCCACCCAGTTATCACAGTTATTGAACAGATTCAGTGATAGGATGTATGTCAGTCCCTTAGCTTAAAATCTGCACATAGTATACACTCAATAAAAACAAGACGATTTTTGTGTGTGTGGTTTAAAAATGTAAGTACACGCACACGTGTGTATTTAATTATATCTGTTTGAGAAGGCTATATCATAAATTGTGAGCTAATGCCAGGGGTGAAAATGGGAGAACAAGGTAAAATTTTTTCATTTTATACTTAATATGTTTCAGTAGTTGAATGTTACATTAAACATGTTACAAAATTTAAATGAAAAATAAAATCCAATAAACATATGAAAGAATACTCAACATCATTACTTATTAGTCATAAGGGAGATGCAAAACAAAACCACCATGAGCTAACCCTACTCACTACCAGAAAGGCTAAATTAAAAGGCTTGACCACACCAAATGTTGGCAAGAATGTGGAGCAACTGGAACTCTCATACATTGTTGGTAGCGGTGTAAATGGTACAGCCATTCTGAAAAAATGTTTGACAGTTTCTAGTAATAGGCATACTTACCCTATAAACCAGAAATTCGACTCCTGGCTATCCAGTCAGCAGGAGAAAAATATATGTCCACAAAAAGACTTGTATGCAAGTGTTCACAGCATTTTTATTTATAATAGCCGAAACCTGCAAGCAATCCAAATGTCCATCAACAGGAGGATGGGTAAACACTTTGTGGTGTATTCATACAGGGGAATACCACACAGCAATAAAGGAATGAACTACTGACAGAAATAACAACATGGATTAATCTCGGAAACATAATGTTGAACAAAAGAAGCCAGACACAAAAGAAGATGTGTTGCATTGTTGTTTAATTCCGTTTACGTGAAGTTCTAGGATAAACAAAACTGACTTATGGTGATAGAAGTCAAAATAGTGGTTACCTTTGGAGGAATGTGGACTGGCACAAGAGAACATTCTGGGGTACCGGAAATATTTCGTACATTGATCTGGGTGACGGTTATACCCATGTATACGTGAATAAAAATTCTTCAAGCTGTGCACAGATGTTCACAGCAGCTTTAACTGGAAACAACTCAAATGGCTGGCCATCAATAGGTAAATGGATAAAAAACTATGGTACATCCACACAGTGCAATACAAGACAGCAATAAAAAGGAATGACTATTAATACACACAACACCATGGATGAATCTCAAAATAATGAAGCTGAGTTTTTTAAAAAGTCAGACAGAAAAGAGTAAACTGTATGATTCCATTTATATATAAAATTCTAGAAAATGCAAACTAATCTATAGTGATGGAAATCATATCAGTGGCTGTCTGGATGCCTGGCAGGTGGGAGAGGGAGGGAGGAATTACAAAGGGACAGAAGGAAACTTTTGCGGTTGATGGGTATGTTTCTTATCTTTATTTTAGTGATGGTTATACAGACGTATGCAAACTCATTGGGAATTGTGCATCTGACATATGTAAATTAGGCTTCAAGAAATAAAAAAGAGCAGCTTCCCTGGTGGCGCAGTGGTTGAGAGTCCGCCTGCCGATGCAGGGGACACAGGCTCGTGCCCCGGTCCGGGATGTGGACCTCTCCACATGCCGCAGAGTGGCTGGGCCCGTGAGCCATGGCCGCTGAGCCTGCGCGCCCGGAGCCTGTGCTCCGCAACGGGAGAGGCCACAACAGTGAGAGGCCCGCATACCACAAAAAAAAAAAAAAAAAAAAAGAAAAGAAAAGAAACTGTACTTCTGACCCTCTTTCCCAGATTGGCACTTCCAGCCTCATCTGGGTCCCATGGGATCCTTCTTTCTCACCTGAAGAAACCCCCAGAGAATTTCAACAAATCAGCGCTCTGCAGCTCAGCTGGTGCCCTTGGGATGCATGGCTCTTTACAGCAAATCTGTTCCATCCCTCACAGCCCAGCTCAAACCTTACCTCCTCCACCAGGAAGCCCTCCTGCCTTGTGCCACAACCTCCCAGTTCAGGGCTTCCCGGACCTTTGGCTCAAAGCTCTATCATGTTACCTGCTACTGTCCACCTCGTACCAACAGAATTAGAATCCAGTGTAGGCCACCTGTCTTCCACACGAGATGCTGACAGTCATCTAGAGCAGCTACCATTTGATGGGTATGCCAGGCCCTGGACCAAGCACTGTATGTACATTGTTGATCTCATTGCTTCCCTACAACAATCCCTACAATGATAGGGATTATTAGCTCCATTTCACAAAAACTGAGGCCCGGGATGGTGAGAGCCAGTTGGAGCCAGTCCTCATGGCCATTGGAAGGTTGAAGAATATCTAGACTCCACTCCTGCTCCCCTCGAGGGCAGCCACGGGCTTTCTTGGTGGGCAGAGAGGAAAGATTTGGCATCTTGGAAGTTCTTCAAAGTGACAGGAAGACAGCTGAGAGGGAGAAAGTCTCCCTGTACTTTATATTTATTTATTTACTTTTTTAAAGGAAGACTTTATTTAAGACTATTGCAATAGGAGTTATGACTATTGCAATAGGGGAGAGAGATTGGGCTCAATTCCTGCAGGTTACTTCATTTAAAAAAATTTTTTTTGGTGGGGGGGCTTCCCTGGTGGCGCAGTGGTTGAGAGTCCACCTGCCGATGCAGGGGACATGGGTTCGTGCCCCGGTCTGGGAAGATCCCACAGGCCGCGGAACGCCTGGGCCCGTGAGCCATGGCCGCTGAGCCCGTGCGTCTGGAGCCTGTGCTCCGCAACGGGAGAGGCCACAACAGTGAGAGGCCTGCGTACCGCAAAAAAAAAAATTAAAAAAAAATAATTTTTAATTTTTCTTTATTTTTAATTTTATTTATTTATTTAATTAATTTCCCTGCAGGTTACTTCAGGCCTTTTACCTTAAAGTTTTCCAGAGCAGGAAATCCTTGGAAAAAGTAGGCAGCATGGGTAGAGGGCAGGCACAGGAAGGCCTTTTCTAGGGGCTTTGTGTTCTTATTAAACTGCCTCACGTTTATAGTCATGGGCCTTTGGCAGAGGGCTGGAGCAGGAAGGCTCCTGATTAAGGGGCTCAGACACCTTGGTTCTGCCTGGCTTTGCCAGTGGCTAGTTGGGGAGCAGTGAAAATTTCTGTGTGTCAGCTTACCCATCTGTCAAATGGACCCAGTTTTGTCCTACCAGTGGGGAGTAGGGCTTTGGGGTGAAGGAGACCTGAACTGGAAAGCTGGCTTCCCGACTTCTCACCCTGGTGACTGACCTCACCTCTTTGAGCCTGCGTTTCTTCATCTGCAAAATGGGGATAATATTAGTGCAGCCCTTGTGGGACTGTCAAGAAGATAACACATCCAAAGTCCTGGCCCCTTGCCTGGCACGTAGGGGTCACTTGGTGTCATGCCGATGTCATTACCATCATTATTATTAGGTATCAGTGCTAACGTCAGCTTCACTCCCTCGCCAGGGAAGGTTCGAGCCTAGTTAGTGAGACAATGTATCTTAAAACCGCCTCGAAAACTGGTCGGTACTTCTGCAGTCAGCAGGATCCTCTCCACAACCATCTGGGCAGCAGAGGGGTCTCAGCCCCGGATTTGGGGGCAGGGGAGGATTTTGCTCCTGTGTAGGACTGGCCATCTCGGTGGAATGCTTGGCATCCCTGACCTTCAGGTACTAAATGTCAGTAGACCTCCTCCCGCAACTCCACGGACACCAGACATAGTAATAATGAACAACACCCCCTTACACATATTTCCAAATGCCCCTGGGAGGAGGTACCACCCCTGCCGCTGCCTCCTCGCCCAGAGCTCCCTGCACGAGTGCGCAGGTCAAAGCTTTTATAAAGGTGTCTGGTGGATGGGGTGATGCAGCCTGTATCCAGCCCACGCTGCACTTGCCAAGCCGGCTAGGGCCCTGGCACGAGACTGCCCTGGCCTGTTGTCACTGGACTTTGCTAATTCTCACAGAGGTGCCGAATGGGGTAGGATGGCGCAGTCCTGAAAGCTCCCTGCCCCTGGGTCCCTGACCAGTCCTTACTCATGCGTGCATTGGCGGGGCCCACACCAAAGCCCATCTCTGGGCTCTCCCCATTAAAGCTGTCTCCCCCTCCTCCACCCACCCTCCTCTTGGGCCTCCTCTGTTCCTCCCTGTGCAATGGTTTCTGTCCTCCAGGTTGTGCCCCCCATGAGGACGTCTCAGTCAGCCCTGACATATTCAGGCACTCAGAACCCAGGATTATTCTCATTCTATCTAGAAGACCCAGAGGACAAAAATCAGCAAGACTTAAGGGAGAGGGGAAGGAGGGCCAGATTGGGGTGGAGGCGGCCCCACCCCGAGAAGCCCCGCCCAGCCTCACCACGAACTTAATCCCTCAGAGGGCTGGGGAGGCACGGCCAACACTGCCATCCAGGCCAGGCTCTGAGTCACCAGTTGGTGAGAGGCAGCTTTGGCCCAGCAGGAAACCAAGCTTGACATGGAGGGGGTTGGGCGGAGGCTGGTGGAGCCTGAAACCCCTCCTGGCTGATCCTGGAGGAACTGGGGGTGACTGTCAATGATGGCTCAGCAGCCAACATCTCTCCAGGGCCTGCCAGGAAGTCAGGAGCTGGCCAGGCTCGGGGTCCCTGCGCTTGGAGGCTCTCGCCCTGGAGGGTGGGGTGAGATGGGAGTGTAGATTAGTGCACCAGTCACCGCGACACAAGGGGTTCCTGACAAGGGACACATGACAGGCACGTGGCGAGTGTCAGGGGGATGCTGGCTGCTACAATCATTTCATCAGGGCAATTTGTCACCATGTGTCAAAAGCCTCAAAAGGAGGTTTATACCAGCCATTTCACTTCTAGAAATATATCCTCAAAAGGTGATTAAGAAAACGTGTCCAGTCATAGGTAAATGGTTTTTTGAGTCGTACAATGGAATATTAATTATACGGCCATTAAAATTAGTAGAATAAACAATTTATTCTTCAATTTATTTATTTATTCAATTCTTTTTAAATTAATTAATTTATTATTACTATTTTTTGGCTGCGTTGGGTCTTCATTGCTGTGGGCGGGCTTTCTCTAGTTGCAGCTAGCGAGGGCTACTCTTCGTTGCGGTGCGCAGGCTTCTCATTGCGGTGGCTTCTCTTGTTACAGAGCACGGGCTCTAGGCACGCGGGCTTCAGTAGTTGTGGTACGTGGGCTCGGTAGTTGTGGCTCACGGGCTCTAGAGTGCAGGCTCAGTAGTTATGGCGCATGGGCTTAGTTGCTCCGCAGCATGTGGGATCTTCCCGGACCAGGGCTCGAACCCATATCCCCTGCATTGGCAGGTGGATTCTTAACTACTGCGCCACCAGGGAAGTCCCTTACGTGACATTCTTAAGTGAAAAACAAGTGGGTGAGTAAATAGTGGGCATAGTGTCTGAGAACTAGATGAACACATAGGAATGGGTTTGGAGGGATGGTAGTGTTTAGCACGGTGTGTGATCGTTCTGACACTGGCAGAGCCGTGTGTGGGCCCTATCTTTGCCTCTTACTTGTTGTGTGACCTTGGATAGGTCACTTCACCTCACTGAGACTGAATTCTCCTTCCTTTAAGATGAGCGTCCCCTCAAAGGGCCTCCTTCACAGAACTGTAGTGAAGGTTCAATGAGGCAGAGGGTATAAAGCCCAGAGCTGGGTGCCTGCAATGAATGGGAGCTTTTGTGGTCTTCATCATCTAGTTATTATTTCTCACTCCCTGCCTATTTGCTGGCACTTCAACACCCCCTTATCCGACTTTGGTGCTGTTGGGTCCAACTGGGAGTCATGACCGGTGAAGTGGTAAGCACCCGTTTCTGGAGGAAGGCAAGCAGAGACTCTGTAGAAAGAACAAGGCTGTCAAATGGGGAGTGAAGTGGGTGTGGCCATGGCAGGCATGCGCATAGGCAAGTCTATGAACAAGCCTGCTGAGTCCCAGGGACCAGGTGGGTGCCCACCGTCACATTCCCCTCCAGTGCCCACGACTCACCCAAGCTACCATTATGTCTGACACTAGGGATGTTGTGTTGAACGAGGACATTCCCTGTCCTCAAAGAGGAAGAGCTATTTAAATGAGTAATCACACACAAAATAATCATGAATGTGCTGACTGTGACTGTGACGGAGGGAGTATGGGGCAGTGGGAGAGGTGGGGAGCTGAAGGGTCGTTTTAGCTGAGGTCTGAAGAATGAACGGTGCAGGGTAGGGCAAAACGGGGAAAGGGAATCAGTGTGTGTGGAAGCTGTGACGTAGGATAGACCATGGCTAGTTTGAGGATGTGAAAAGTCAGTACAGCAAGAGGAGGGCGGAGGGACAGAAGAGATGCTGGCAGGAGCCCTAAATGCCATGGTTAGGGTCTGACTTTATCTCCAGGACAGTGGGAGCCACAGGTTTTATTTTTGGCCGCGCGGCTTGCAGGAGCGGGATCTTAGTTCCCCGAACGGGGATCGAACCTGCGCCCCTTGCAGTGGAAGCGTGGAGTCTTAGCCACTGGACCGCCAGGGAAGTCCCAGACACAAAAGATCTGAAGCAAGGGAATGGCATGGTCATCTTTGTGTTTTCGAATCCAGCTGGCTGCCCAGCAAGGAACAAATGGGAGGCTGGAGGCAAGGAGGCCGAAAGGGCTGGGCATTCAACCAGGTTGGTAGTCACGGGGGCCTGGACTTGGGTGTGGCGGGGGAGCTGGCCACCAGAGGAGCAAGAAAGCACTTTAGCTGCCGGAGGCCAGGTGACAGATGGAACGGACTGCGAGCTGCATCTCCTTCCATCACCCAACAGTTAATAAAGAGGGGAGGTCTGGGCGGGGTGCCAGGGTCCCTTCCGAACAACGAACAACGGGCCATGCCAACTGGATAAACAGTGGTGGACACATGATATTCCTTAAAAACAAGATCCTGATTCACTCACACTCCCTGTTGTTTACCAGAGGTGTTTGTTTTTTTTCTCCTGGGCTATTTCAGGTCCGACAGGTTTGTGGGGAGGGAAGAGTTGGGGCTCAGAGCCAGCTGGGAGGGAGAGGGACTAACAGGGCAAGGAAGGGACCTCCCCCTTCTTACAAGACCAGGAAGGAGCCTGGCCTGGGCCCAGCTATATGTTCTGGGGCAAATCCCTTCCCTTCTCCAGGCCTTTGTCCAAACTCTGGCTCTGATCTTCTGGACTCTCCCTTTCAAAGTAAAGTATTCTTATTCTTCAACTTTGGGTTCTTGTTTCTAAATGTGCTTTAGGGTGGGATGGGGTGGGGCAGCCCTGCAGGGAGGCAGCTTGGCAGAAGCCACTTCCTGAAGGACTGATGAATCAGGGTCTGTAGGTGGCATCCTTGGCCTGGCGGGGGGTGGTGGGGGGTGGGGGCGGCGTGGTGGGGGGGAAGGCAGGCCCAGCGTGTTGGCCGGGGCGGGGGTGGGGGTGGGGGGGAACTTTCCCTCTCTGCTCCAGATCTGGACCATTCCTATCCTTTGTCCACATGCCTGTTATCTTCCACCAGGTTCTGGGGCCTGGGCCAAAGAAAGGGTGTGGGAGAGCCTGGTGGATAGAGATGGCACCCAGAGCCCTAGAAGAAGAGCAGAGACACCGCCCCCCCCACAACCTGCCCCTGCCTTGCAGAGTTGAGAAATCCTTCCTATAGAAAGAGCTCTTAAAAGTTAATAAGAAAAAAGATAGACCTTCCAATAGAAAAGCAGAGGATATGAATAATAATAACCACCCACAAATAGCCAAAGAACGTATGAAAAGATTCCTTATTCAAAACTAAAAACTGAACACTGAAACAGCCTCAAGTATAAGGGCAGGGGTTCCCAACCTTTTAGAGTTGAGAAACTCTCCTGATGTCTAACTTCCTGGGACCCTTTCCTCTTCCTCATATGGTGCTGATGACTATAATCATTTTTCTTTCCTTTAAAAAAGAAATAATTCTTCCCCCACCCAAAGATCATAACTGGCCTGGCCTGATTTATTACCTTATAGTGGAGAGTTGAGAACTTTTTTTTTTTTTTTTTTTGCGGTATGCGGGCCTCTCACTGTTGTGGCCTCTCCCGTTGCGGAGCACAGGCTCCGGACGCGCAGGCTCAGCGGCCATGGCTCACGAGCCCAGCCGCTCTGCGGCATGTGGGATCTTCCCGGACCGGGGCACGAACCTGTGTCCCCTGCATAGGCAGGTGGACTCTCAACCACTGCACCACCAGGGAAGCCCCGAGTTGAGAACTTTTAAAGAATTTTACGATCTTCCCAGAATAAAGTTAAAAACCCCATGTTCTGGATGCTTGGGGAGACTCCCATCTCGTCCCACCCATCCATGGCAGAGGACCCTCTCTCTTCTTCCCTGCAGGAGTCTGGGAATAGCCCTCAGGCCCTGGGCCCCATAAGGACTCGTCACCCTTGCCTTTTCTCACACTGTCACCTTTACCTGGCATGACTTCTCCATGCCCACCTATCTATCTAGTGTTTAAATAAGGATTGCTAAGTGCATACAATGGAATACCATCTTTTAAAAATCCTCACAGTTGGTGATTCTTCCAACAAAGTAGTTGCGAGGACCCTGTGAGATGAGGCGGGGAACGTCTGGTGTGATACCTGGGTGTGGTACCCACTCCATAAATGGTAGCTATACCTGGGTCTTCACGGAGCAGACTTCTTGCCAGTCAGGTCTCAAAGTGTCACCTCCTCCGAGAGGCCCTCCCAGATCACCTTCCTAGGTGGCACCCCCCACACCTGTCACTCCATCCCCTGGTCCTATTATATCATCTTAATGCTTAGCACTCCCTGAAGCCATCTTGTTTATTATCTTTCTCCCTCCAGCTCTGTGAGCACAGGGATCTTAACTATCTTGTTTACTGATGTACCCCCAACACCTACAATAGCGCCTGACGTAGCAGGTGCTCCGTATATTTGTTTTTCATTTTTATTTTTAAAATTTATTTAATTTTTTTGGCCCTGCTGTGCGGCTTGCAGGATCTCAGTTCCTCGACCAGGGCCACAGGCAGTGAAAGCCCGGAATCCTAACCACTAGGGCACCAGGGAACTCCGTTTTTCATTTTTATGTTTTTATTATTTTTAAAAATTTTTATTTATTTATGTTTTGGCTGCGTTGGGTCTTTGTTGCTGTGTGCGGGCTTTCTCTAGTTGCGGCGAGCGGGGGCTACTCTTCGGTGCGATGCGCAGGCTTCTCTTGTTGTGGAGCACTGGCTCTAGGCGCGCGGGCTTCAGTAGTTGTGGTGCATGGGCTTAGTTGCTCTGTGGCATGTGGGACCTTCCCGGACCAGGGCTTGTACCCATGTCCCCTGCATTGGCAGGCGGACTCCCCACCACTGCATCACCAGGGAAGTCCCTGTTTTTCTTTTTTTTTTTTTAAAGAAGATGTTGGGGGTAGGAGTTTATTAATTAATTTATTTATTTTTGGCTGTGTTGGGTCTTCGTTTCTGTGCGAGGGCTTTCCCTAGTTGTGGCAAGCGGGGGCCACTCTTCATCGCCGTGCGCGGGCCTCTCACTATCGTGGCCTTGCGGCCTCTCTTGTGGAGCACAAGGTCCAGATGCGCAGGCTCAGTAATTGTGGCTCACGGGCCTAGTTGCTCCGCAGCATGTGGGATCTTCCCAGACCAGGGCTCGAACCCATGTCCCCTGCATTGGCAGGCAGATTCTCAACCACTGCGCCACCAGGGAAGCCCCCCTGTTTCTCATTTTTAAATCAACTTTATTGAAGTAGAATTTACATACAATCAAATGCACCCCCTTTAAGTTGTATAGTTTGATGAGTTTTGACAAATATGTACACCTGTGTAACCGTCAAGGCAAAGACCATTTCCATTCATTTCAAAATTTTGGCCCTGAGTTTTTTTGCAGTCAATTCCCCTCTACCCTGCTACATTTTTATGTGTGTGAATTGAACTAATCTTGAATTAGAGAGGACTGGCCCTAAGGTCTGGGGAGAGCTATTCACATGTTTACAATGCCTTTCCACCACTATGATCTTGTTTGTCTCACATGTGAGGCCATGGGTGCTCAGAAAGGCTAGGTGGTGACATGTGACAGAGGGTCTTCAAAGCCAAGAGGGAGAGCCCTCTGGGCTAGGGGCCTGGCACGCTGGGAAGTGTGTGGGTGCTCCAGGCTCACAGGCCTGTGTGCACCAGGGAGGCTGGCAAAAGGCTCGCTTGTGGCCCCACCTCTACCCCAAATGGCCCAGGCCTCCAGGCCAGCTGAGGCGATGCCCTGCGGTGTTCAGATGTCAGCTACCTCCATCTACCCACCTCCCAGAGCAGAGCAGGCTTTTCCAGTCCCTATAGTTTGGGCCATGGGAAAAAGGAAATAAGGCTAGCGGCACCACTGGTGGCTCAAAGAGAACCAGACGCTGGGTGTCAGCTGACTTGGCCTCTGGCTGGGTTCTGCCTCCACCTTGCTGTGTGACCTTGGCAAGTCACTTTCCCTCTCTGGGCCTCAGTTTCTGTCTGTAGAAGGAAACTAATAATCTCTGCCAGCTGGACTTCAACTCCACCTGATAGTTCTCTGCTGCGTGAACACATTCTGCTCTTCAAAGCCTGTGCCTCTGCCTGTGCTTTCCCCACTCCCTGGAATGCTGTTCCTCAGTATCTGCTGTCAAAATTCTGGTTTTTCCAACTTGTAGTTCTGGCACTACTCCTTCTGTGATTTTCCTCAAGACAGAATGTTCTGTTCCTTCCTCCAGTTTCTCTATGCTCTCGAGGGCAGGGACTGTAATGAATAGTAGAATGGTGGGTTCTGTCTACTGAGATGACCCATCCTGTGCCAGGTGCTGTGCTAATCACTCTGCTATCTCATTTAATCCTCACAACAAAGCATCATTATCCTCAGTTGACGGATGAGGAAACTGAGGTTCACAATAATGCCACTTGTCCTGGGTCCCAGAGCAGGTAGGACAACTTGCATCCTCTCTTTTCATCCCCAGCGTCTTGCAGAGGGCCTAGCGAGCAGGCATGTATCACTGAACACATGAACAGTGCCTAGATCAGCGGTCCCCAACATTTTTGGCACCAGGGACCGGTTTCATGGAAGACAATTTTTCCACGGACTTGGCAGGGTGGTGCGATGGTTCAGGTGGTAATGGCAGTGATGGTTCAGGAAGTAATGCGAGTGACGGGGAGCAGCAGATGAAGCTTCGTTCGCTCCCCCGCCCCTCACGTCCTGCTGTGTGGCCCGGTTCCTAACAGGCCACTGGCCTGGATCACATTAGTCAACTTCAAACTTACCTTCTGTGGCGTTGACAGGACTGAAGCACCCGTGCTCAGTAAAGTTAATTTTTATTACCATCATTTTCTGCCTATGTCACACTTACAATAAGAGCTGTCCAATTACAGGGTGGGGCACGCTGACAAGTTAAGTACTCAGTCACTGGAGTAAGCAAGCAGAAACTGGGTCACTCTTGCTATGCAGTACAGGAGGTCTGAGCATCAGCGGCCAAAGGATGACCTCTGCTACCCCAGTCCATGATTTGGGGATCCCAGGAGTTAACCTGTCTCCCCTACCGGCTTGGGGGATAGTGTGGGTAGAAGTGAAACACATTCCCCTGCTACACGTGACCCAATCAATGCCCAGCCCCGCAGGCCCGGTACCCAAAGTCCATGCTGGTCCGTGGGTTTTGAATCTGAGTCTTTTACAAACTGTAAAGTACTTTTTTTTTTTCTATTTCTGACTTGCCCTGTCTCACAAACCACTTCCCAACTGAAGTACCCATATGCCGAGCCTGAAGAATGTCCGCCTGGCACCGGGACCAGGGGTGCCTTTGGGCCGGAGCCTTGCCTGCCACCTCCCTTTTCCCTGCACTATTGTGCAAGACAGGAGGGCACACCTTCTGGGGCAGGTCGGATCAAGGCCAGGGAACTTCCTGAGGGCTGGCGGCGGCGGGCGGGGCTGGGGGCAGGGGGAGCAGGGGCGGGAGGAGTGCGCCTAGGCGTCGCCTACCGGTCCCCTACGTCCTCCTCGGCGTGATTCTCTTCCCAAGAGGGTCGGGGAGGGGGTGACACTCAGGCTGGAGCCCCCCCAGACACTCCCGTTCTTTCCGACGCCCCCACCAGCCCCATCTCTTTCTTCGTTTTGATCACGGTCCGGTGCGCCTCCCTCTGCGTCTCTCCTCGGTCTCCCTTTCTCCGACCTTCTCTTTGTTTCCGTCTTGCGGGCGGTCCCGGCATCCCCGGCCCCCTGCCCCGCCCGCCAGCCAGCCCGCCAGCCCGCCAGCCCTCCAGCCCGCCAGCCTGCCAGCCACCGACGAGGGGGCGGGGCTCAGCTCCGGGGGCGTGGCCTTGCGGGGCGGGGCGGGCGCGGTAGGGCTGCTGGGCCACGGGCTGGGGCGCGAGGCGGAGGCGGTCCGCGGACTGACGCTGCTGGAGCCGAAGCGCGAGCCGGGCGAGGCCGCAGCCAGGGGCGGCAGGAGCGGCGGGAGCACGGCTGGTCGGCTCCATGGCGCCAGTGGCGCCCGTCTGAGCAGCGCGGGCAGCGGCAGGCGGCGGCCGGATCGGGCCGCGGCTTTTACGCACCATGGGGGACGTGCTGTCCACGCACCTGGACGACGCCAGGCGCCAGCACATCGCAGGTGAGTCCCGCGCAGCGCAGCGCGCGCAGGGGGTCCGGCGGGGAGCCCCCGGCCACGCCCCCATCCCGGCCAGCCTGCTGGGGTCTCGGGAGAGTCAGGCCCCGGGCAGGGCGGGAGTGGCTGGGGGACCAAGACTGTTGTCCAAGCTTGTTTCTTCTACGTCTGAGCGCCCCTTCCCGGCCCCTTCTGAGGCCGCCCTTCCCCCTCCTGGGGGGACTCGAACTCCCACCCACCCCTTGGAGCCGGGTCTCGTCGGATCCCCCAACACACTACCGCAGTCGAGCTATGGGAGGGGTCGCAGCCTCCCCTTAACCTTGGGTATCCCCGCCCGGAAGCGGTCCAGGCCCACTCGGCCAGCGTGTCCTGACCTTCCCTAGCTGTCCCAGTCCCCCACTCGCCCTGGCCCCAGCCCCAGTACACGTGGCCGAGGCTTCTAGGGGATTGGCCCATCAAGGCCTGAGACTGAGCCTGGGGAGTGGGCTTAGGATACATGGGATACACAGGAGCGGTGGGTCAGAATCCCTGTCCTCGGACTCCGGCACAGCAGGGTGCTTCTGCTGCCAGCTTGTTTAGGGGGCTGGTCAGGGCCGGAGCCCAGCCTCCTCAGCCCCCTCCTTCAGCCGTCTCTGCACAGTGGCCACTTCTCAGAAGGGCAGCTGCCTCCTCCCCCCTCCCTGGGGGAGCCCAGGGACTGCAGCAGGGTCCTGGGTTCCTCCTCCCCAAAACTCAGAGAGTGGAGAGAGAGGGTGAGACCCTCTGGCTGCCTGGGAAACTCAGTTCTGTGTGAGGCTGCCTGGGTGGAACCCCAGCATCTGTTTCCCAGCCATGAGATCTTGGACAAGTCTCCTAATGTCCTGGCCCCTCACAGTTTTCTTCTCTTCGAAATGGGGTGAATGATTTCTTCCTTATTAATAGACTTAAGTGAGCTAATTCACATAGCTTGCTTAGCACAGCCTGGCATAGAGGAGACCCCAGTGCATGGGGTGCTGGTCCATGTAGGATGGAGGGGGAAGCCTATGGAAAGAGGAGGCCGTTCCTCTTGGTTGAATCTGCCTTTCTCTGTCTGGTGGACCCAGAGCACAGTGTCCGCCTACACTTATCGTGATGTGTCCTGCAGTTCTCTAGAGTTTCAGAAGCTGAGTTCTGCCACTCAGACCCCTGGAGAACAGAAACCAGGGGTCCCTTAATGCCGGGTTCCCACCCCAGCTGGGCACAAAGGTTTGTCCTGTGACTGTGGTTCTGGGCTCACGACCTGAAATTCCCCTTTGTGCCAGGCCTGGGCCCGGGGCCAGTGGTGAGGGTGATGAAGAAATGAGTCAGACCCTCTCCAGCGTCAGACCAGCAGGGGGTTAAGTCCTGGAATACTTGCTTGTAGGACAGGCCTGGACTCTGGGAGGAGGAAGGCCTGGGCGGAGTCTTCCTGTCCCCTCCCTGTTGGTGGCAGCCTCCTGGGCCTCTGTAACAGTCCATCCATTCACGACCTCCTGTTGGGGCCCCTCACCCGGCCTGGTTGGGGTGTGCTGCGCCGCCTTTGGTGGGGTTTTTCCTCCCTCCACACCCAGCTCTGGCTCTCCCCCTCTTCCCGCCTCCTGGGCTGAGAACTGCCACTTCACAGGAGAGGAGACTGAGGCCACAGAAGGTGAAGTGTCCTCTCCTGGACAGGGCTGGGTTTGTTTTGTGGATGCCAAGTTGGTGGAAGAGGGCTGTGCGCACTCAGAGCCTGCTGGCCTCTTTCTTCTCAACACTTCAGTGCTATTAATAACCCTCCTTAAATGCCTCAAATTCCTGGTCCAGGCTCACCTGAGGGGGCTCCTGCAGTACCGAGTGGGAGGGGAGGAAACCAGCGAGCCTCCAGCCCCCTCCCACAGAAGGGAGCTGCCTTGGATATCTCTGTTGTGGGGAATGGGGGTGTGCTTTGCCCCCTCCAGTGATCCTCGCTTGTCCTCACCCCACCCACGGAGCAGCTAGAGCAGCTAGCACTTTCCCGCAGGACAATTAAAATTCCAGAGCCCTTCCGACCCAGGGACCCAGGGCCGCCCCATAGCGAAGTCAGCTGTGCTCTGAGCTCCGAGGCCTGTTCCTGGTTGGGTTCTGTGGCTTGGCCAGTGGCTTCCCGGGATTTGCACCCGCCTTGAGGAGGTGAGCAGGTGAGTGCCAGCCTGCAAGTCCTGGCAGGGGTCAGGCGCGCTCCTGCCATGGTGCTGTTTTGCCATCACGGCGTCTTTCATCCTGAGATTTCAAAGCTCCTGGCAAGCAGGGGCTTGTTCTCACACCAGCGGCCCCGTGGGGCTAGCGGCAGGATGATTCTCTTCCTTCTTTCATGAGGGAGTTTGTGTGGAGGAAGAACCCTGGCCTGGGAGCCAGGAGGCCTGCGTAACCTAAGGCAGCTGCTTACTTAACTCTCTTCAGTCTGTTTCTCACTGTGACTGAAAGGGTGTCTTCCCTGCGGGCCATAGTCCCTTCCAGCTCTGAGGGCCTAACCATCTCAAGTTTCCCCACAAATCTCCTCAGATTTGAGCCCCTCAAGGTCCCAACACTGACTCCACAGCATGTTAACTGGCATGACCTTGGGCCAGAATCTGAATCTCAAGTGTTCTTATCTGTAGAATGGGAATAATGAAACCTGGCCCAGTGCTTGGGGCATAGTAAGTACTTAGCAAACAACTGCCATTATTATTGAGATTGTTCTTTACTCTCTGTTCTTGAGAGTGGCCAGGTGTTTGGAGTTTGAAGCAAGCAACTGTAGCTGTGGTTTAGGTCCTGTTTCTCTGAGGTTTGTCCAGTCCCTGGGGTCAGGGTTGATGCTGGTTTCTGGGATGCAAGAATCCACCTGGGTTTTTAGAAACCTTGATTACCTTCTGTGTTGGCATATGTGTGAGATGGCTGTGGGCTATCTGGAGTGGGTCCAGAGAGCAGTGAGGGGAGGACCCATATGACGAGGAAAGAACTAAGACGTGGAGAGGTGGGGGGTAGGGTTAGGCCAACTCACACCTTCTACCTGGCACAGAGGCCAGGACAAGAACAAGAGTGGAAGCGCCCACTGGCTTCTATCAGTGCTGTAAGAGGGGTTCTTTGCATATGGTCTGAGCCACGTAAACCAAGATGGAGCAGGTGAGGGAGTGAGCTCACTGTTGCTCAAGGTATGCAAGTAGGGGCTGGGTGCCGTGCCCTTAGCAGGAAACCTGGCCCTGCTTGGTGTGGGTCAGGGGGATGGGGGCTCTGCCTCAAGGACGGACTTGAAAGACTCAATCATTGCTCCAGAAATTCTGTTGATCAAGATGAAATTGTGGGGGCCAAGGAACCGCCCCCCGCCGGCACACACACATACACACAGTGCCCTTAAGGTTTATTACCCGAGAGCGCTAGTACAGAAGTTTGCTAGGGCCTGTGCTCCTCCCTTCTGCGGGCCTCACCTGTCCCCTTGCTAATTCTTTTTTTAAATACCAACTTTATTGAAATGCAATTCACCTGCCAGCCAATTCACCCACTTAAAGTGTACCATTCAATGGTTTTTTTGTATATTCACACAGTTGTGCAACCTTCCCCACAATCGATTTTAGAACATTACGTCACCCATCAGAGAAACTCTCCACCCATTAGTAGTCACCCCCGCTTCCCCCTCAGTCCTTCCCAACTCTAGGCAACACTGCTAATGTCGTCTGATTGCAAAAGTAACACACACGCAAGCAATGTGGGAGTGGAAAATGAAAAAAGCAGAGCTCTTCCATCTTCCCTCCCTTCAATCCCACTGCCCAGAAGAAATCCCTCAAGATTGGTGTGTCACTGTTTCCAAACGCCCATCTGTGTACATACACATTTAACTCTGTTTATAAAAAGAGGTGCAATTATATGTTTCTGTGGTTTGACTTGTTTCGCTCAGTATATTGTGGATACCCTTCCATGTCAGAACACGTGAGTCTGCCTTCTTCTGTGGGTGGGTTTCTTTCTGTGCGTGGCAAGGTTTATTTACCCAGACCCCTGTTAACCGACGTTGGGTTGTTTCCAGTGTTTTGCTAGTAATCACGGTGCTGCCTGAACCTCCTTGCACATATCCTGCACCAGGTTCCGGTGTCAGAGCGGCCTCAAAATGGAACTCCTGGGTCACGTTTTGATGTGTTGACACAGAGCCTCTGAAAAGGCTGTAAACATTTGACGCTGCCTCCTGACAGCATGTGGTACTTCAGTACCAAGTATTATCACCCCTTTTGACAATCAGATATGAAAAAGGGGGTATCTTTTTAATTTATTGAACAGAATAATTAATATGTTTCCTCCAAGTTGATTTTAAAAAACTGCCTTTCCTCGTTCGGGCAGTGGTTGAAGGTCCCAGGAGTTTAGGGGTGGAGGGGTCTGCATTTGGCCACCCCCCCACCCAGGTGCGTGGCTTCCTGGATGCAGCCGTGGGCTTTTCAGGGAGCCCAGGCTGGCCGGAAGCAGTGCTCCACCACCACCCCCTTCGCTGCTGCCCTTAGCCAAGGTCTGGGTCAGCCCCTGGGGGTAAAGCGTCTGGGGATTCTGCCCTGCTCTTGTGTCGTCTTACATAACGTGCTTTTGTTGGCGTTGACCCTGCCCTCCCCCTCCATCCAGCCTCCACTTGTCTGTTCCTTTCCCACTGCTGGGGCCTGAGCTCCGGCCTCGCCTGCTCAGAGCTGCCTCCCATCTCACCCCTCCATCCTTCCCACACACGCTGCCAAAGAGACCTTTCTAAACCCAAACTGGGCCATGGGCCTCCCTTCCTGCCGCCTGAGGAGCGAGGGTTAGGAGTCACTCACCACCATCCTGCAGTAACTTTGTTCTTTCGTGGTATTTCCCTTCTGTGTTTCACACGTCGCTGAGGCCATGACTCAGTTTGTGCCTCGCTCCTTGCACTAAACGATTCATAGTAAACACCGCTCCCAGGTCATCAGACCCTCCCTGGAAGCGTCCTCCAAAGCTACATCTGTTCCACCTGAGGCCGTCCATGCAGACGTTTTTCTTAGCCTTTCCCCTAATGTAGGACGTTGCCATGCTCCACTGTGACCAAAGAGGTGGTTTTCAGGGGCAAACTGAGTCACTGTGTTTGTTTCCTTTCCCGCTCTTGTCAGCTTCCCTGCTGAAGACAGACTCATCCTCTTGCCCTACGCCCCCTCCCCACCCCCCAGCCTGCTTCCACCAACCTGGGCATTTCAAGGAAGGCCCGTTCCCGGGAGGCCCGGACACCTCTGAGCATCTTTCTTTGGGAGCCTGCTCAAAGGAGCTGCCGGTGAGCTGGGGACACGGACTGATGCCCGTGGCGTCTGGGTGTGACCACGTAGGTCCTGCCGCTTCCCCAGCCTGCAGCCTGCAGGGAGTCCACTGATTTGTCTCCTGCCTGAGGATGGTAGTTGATGGAGTGCACTGCTCCCGGCTCTGAACCTGTAAGATTAGCCATCGCTTAACGGAGCACTTACTCTGTGCCAAGCCTTCCTTTGTTTCTCTGCATCTGCACCCTCCACCTCCCTCCCCAGCATTTTACAGGCCAGTGGTTAGGGGTGCGGGGGCTGAGCAGGTTAGTGGCAGGGGCCGAGTGGGAAGAGCGGCATGTGTCAGAGACCGGGTTGCACACATCTGTCCTCCCGTCTTTACTCGGCTGGACTCAAGTCTGCCTTTGGCCAGTCCTGCCCTCCTGCCGGCGCCCCGTCCTCCTCCGCAGGCAGAGCTCGTGACTCACTCCAGCCCCGGTCTCCTCGTAGCATCCTCCTGCGGTCGGTCACAGAAATTCCTGAGCTGCTTTTCCTTCCCCTGCCCCACCCCCACCGACTTCCCTCCCTGAGGAAGAAGGGTTTTCTGTCGAAGGTGCTGGGCAGAGTTTGAAGGAAACATGAAGGCAGATGCCTAAGTTTAAAACCCTCGAGGGTGGAGCAGAGCCATGCCCCTCTTCTGATAGAATCTTAGGGCCTGAGTCATGGAACACTGCAATCTTCTGATCTCCCAGATTTTAAAACTGGAAGAACAGGAAGTGCCCATCTCTCCGGGGCAGCTGGTTCCACCCCTGGGAACCATCTCGGTTTGGAGATGTGCTACCTCTGGCCCACAGAGGTGAAGGGACCAGCCTGGTGACACAGTGGATGGTAAGTTAGAAGGAAGCAGGGAGTCCAGAGGTCTGGGCGAGGCTGTGCGCTCAGCTGCTTGGGTGCGAGCCCGAGCTTTGCCACTCGATGGTGTTTGAGGACAGCTTGGCCACCCTCTCTGAGCCTCAGTGTCTTCCTTCCGTTAAAGAGGATGAGAGTGCTGGCTTCTCAGGGCGTAGAATCAGGAGTGACAGCCCCTGCACGGTGCAGCACGGGGCTGGTGAGTGGTGAGAACACAGCGCGTGATAGCTCCAGGACACTACCTGGAGGGAGATGGGCCAGGTCTGTCCTGTAGCCTCAGACACCCAGACCCCTGCCATGTGTTCCAGGAAGTTGGCATGCCCCAGGTTGAGGAGCACCAGCCTGTGGCCCTGGACATCTGCAGCGGTCAGCAGGCACCTGGAGGGTGGTGAGACGGGCTGTGGTCACACAGGAGAGTCAGTCAACGGCATTACCTACTCTGTGTCCGATGTTGGGCAGGGCCCAGGAATGAAGGGGCAAAAGACAGATAGGAACACACCCCCCCTTGCCTGGCCACGTGTCCAGAATTATTTGCTTGATCTGGGTCTCGAGCCTGGTCCTGTTGACTTTTTGCTGTGTGACTCTGAACCAATGGCTATGCCTCTCCGTGCCTTTTCTTCCCATCTGTGACCCCCTAAGACCAGTATCTACTTATGGGAGTTCTCTGTCTCTGAAAACCTCTTCCTAGTGGTCTTAGGTACCTTCTAAAGGCAGGGCTGGGTGGGTTTGGATGTAAGAAGTTGAGGGAGAGGGTCGCCGTCTGCATGCCTGTGAGAGCCCACAGGCATGTGATGAGCTCTTGCCCCAGACACACTTGGTCATTCTTTTATTCATTCAGTCAATAGTTACTGAGCTCCTACTGTGTGCCAGGCACTGTGCTAGACACCAGGGACACACTGATGCCCGAACTCTGACGCAGCCCCTGCCCATGTGGCGCTGCCTGGCTGGCTGTCCCTCTTCAGGGTGAGGAGTGTTCTCAAGGCAGGGGTGTGGGGGGGAGATCTTCAGCAGGAAAGTGTGAGAGGGGAACTGGCCCAGTGGGTGAGGGGGGGATGGGGTGAAGAGGAGAGAGCCACATAGGCTGGCCCTAGAGAAGAGGGGACTTTGTCCTGAGTGTCCTGGGGAGGCCTAGGAGGGTGGGTGAGAGGGGAGCCCCGTGGTGAGAGGGGCCCAAACCAGTGCGGATGGGGTACAGTCAGGGGACGTGTGTGTGTGTGTGTGTGTGTGTGTGTGTGTGTGTGTGTGTAGGGGTGATGGAGCAACCAGGCCTTGGTGATGGTGATGTGTGAGGTCGGGAAGATCTGGTGCCTGTTCTTGGCCCTGCGGGATTGATGGACCCCCCATAGGCTGTTTTATTGAGGTAGCCAGGGGTCCTAGCTCCCCCTGCTCCCATTCCTTCGATGACAGGAGACTCACTCCCTTCCGCAGCAGCTCTGAGTATGAGAACCTTTGCTTCCAGGGGCAGAGTGGAAAGAGGGAGGGCCTGGGTTCTGGGGACCCGGCTTCGAGATCTTGTCTCAACTGCCCCTTCGCCTGGCCTCAGGTTCCTCATCTGTAAAGTGGGCCTAAGGTAGCCCAGATGCGCTCGGTTATTGTGAGGGATCAGCGAGATTATGTGGGAAGTGCTGGCTCCTGTGATGACCAGTCATTGCACATCATCCTCGATAGGACACTGGCCGAGGGAGTCCTTCCTCTCGGGAACAAAAGTGCAGGGCATGGGCCAGGGTGCAGGGCCCACCTGCAGGGCCAGGGGCTCCAGTGGGTAACCAGGCACCCAGGAGGGGCAGAGGAAAAATGAATTGTGGTTTGGAAACTGTGAACCCCACTTTCCCACCCACACATCTGTGGCCAAGCCAGCCGCAGCTGCTGTCCTTCCTCCCCACGCCTGACAGAGCTGTTTGTGTCCAGCCAAGTTTGTGAAACCAGAATCTTCTAGAAGAGGAGTCCCTTGGGCAGGAAGCTACTCACCCTCTTGTGCTTTATTTACCTGCCTCTAATCCTTCCCACCTGCTGGGAGCCATTTATGGGTGCAGCCTGGGAGGCAAGAGTCTCAGGGCTGGTGCCAGGTGACCTCTGGCAAGCCCTTCTTCCTCTCTGGCCCTGGTTTGCCAATCTGTGCAATGGGGCACTAGCACAATCTCTAGTACCCTCCTGGCTCTGACCTCTTGGGAGCCTGTAGGCTTTGGGCTGTGTTGAAAGCACAGAGCAGGTGCCCAGCAATTATTTATTTATTTATTTTGTGGTACGTGGGCCTCTCACTGCTGTGGCCTCTCCCGTGGCGGAGCACAGGCTTCGGATGCGCAGGCTCAGCAGCCATGGCTCACGGGCCCAGCCGCTCCGCGGCATGTGGGATCTTCCCGGACCGGGGCACGAACCCATGTCCCCTGCATCGGCAGGCAGACTCTCAACCACTGCGCCACCAGGGAAGCCCCAGCAATTATTTATTGTGTGATGCCATCTTGTTGTGGAGGGAGAGAGCCCACTCTGAAAACTGTCTTGTGCTGGGCCTGAGCTGGGTGGTGGGGATGAAGCTGTGACGCGAGCCCTGATCTCACGGGACTCATGCCATCCAAGACGCTTCCATGAAGCTGAACGCAATGTGGTTTGTGTTACAAAGGCAGTGGATCTTTATGTTTTCTGAAGTGCATATTGGTTTTAAATCTGGTCAGCCCAACTCAAGGGGCAGCATGTCTGGCCTTGACCAGGAGGCAACTGGCTTCTGCCAGCAAAGGCCCTGTGGCCTTGGGCAAGTTACTCTCCGCCTTCAGTAAAACGGGAAGGTGATCCCTGCCTCTGGGGCATGTGAAGATTCTGGGAGGCAGTTGCTCCTGGCACATGGAACCCGCTGGGTAAGTGGCAGTTCCATTTAGCTGAGTCCTTGGGGGAGCAGTGAGTCCTTGGGGGAGTCCTTGGGGGAGCAGTGTCAGTTGCCCGCCAGGGATTTTAGGAGTGATGGGACCTCCAGAGGGGAGTGGGCTGACAATTGCAGTTCTGTTACTGTTTTTGTTTTTTGTTTGTTTTTTTGGAAGTGTTCGCTGGAGAGGAGTGGGAAGGGGAGAAAAGAGAACAGGGCTGAAGCTTTGGGGAGTCTGGGCCCCGCTGGGCTGCGGAGCTGCGGTTAGCATGGAAGGTTCGCTCGCGGCCTGGCCTGCTCAGGCCGCAGATCCCCCTTGCCCTGAGTTTGGAGCTCGCTGATGGGCCGTGGCTGCTTTCCTTTTCTGGCCCAGACCTCCCTGCTTGCCAGGAAGGACGCTTCGCAGTCATCTGACCAATCCCCTCCTCCATTTCGTGAGTAAACTGAGGCCCAGAAAGAGGAAAGGACATTCCCAGGGTCTCAGAGGCTGCAGACCTGGGACGGGAACCCGGGGCCCTTTCCATTCCTGGACACCCCAGACAGCGAAGCCTGGTCAGGAAGGAGGGATGGGCCCGGGTGGGGCTGTGAAGGTTATAATTTTGAAAACTGAGTAAACAAACAAACCCTCTTATGAGAGAAGCGGCCCTGTGCTGGCCTCACAGACAGGCCTGTGTCTGAGGAGACAGCCCAGGCCTGTCCACATGCAGACAGCTAGGTGTTGTGGAGGATTAAAAAAAAGCGAAGCGACCTTCCCCTCCACCCCCACTGCCATGTTTCAGGCTGCCAGGAAAAGGAGCGGGGAGAGGCCTGATCCCCCAGGACGACCACTGCTCAGCCCGGCCGAGGGCAGCCCTCCGGGCTCTGCTCAGCACAGTCACGGCTCACTGGGGGGCTTTGGGCAGGGGGCTTCCCCTCTCTGGGCCTCAGTTCCCCCGTCTCGAAAATGGGGGCGATTCCATCTCTCAAGGAGGGTGGCCGGGGGGCACGGGGTGGGACACGATTTGGGCTGAGTGGCTGAACACAGCGAGCCCTTTCTCTCACGCTGACCTGAGTCTTTGTGGCCAGAGGTGAGGCCCCTTTCTCGGGGCAGAAGTGTTACTTTCTCAGGCCTGCCTGCTCCTGGGAGACAAACCTCCACTCCGAGTCGGGCTGTAGCAGGCCACCCAGCTCAGCTTTCCTGTTTTCCTGTTGAAATTGTGGCAGAATCTGAGAGGAGGTGCTTCTGGGGCCAGCCCTGCAGGCTGGGGGCCGGGCCGCAGTCAGGCCTGGAGCCCCCCAGGGTGGGGCTCAGCAGACTTCCTGCGTGATTAGGGGCAGAGCCCCGCGACTCCCCCCCCTCTTCCCGAGTCCCCCTTGTGGCTTCTGAGAGTCCAGCGCCGTGGAGGGGAGCTCGGCCTAGCCTCCACGCTGGGCCTCATTTTCCACCGGGGTTCAATGAAAGATTTGGGCGAGAGCCTCTTGGGGGTCCTCTGGGCCAAGTTCTAGGCCCCGAGAGGCCTTGCAGGACCCACGGACTAAGCCTGCAGCCAGGAGTGCTGTTCCCTGGACCCACTCGTGGCAGGCTGGGTTGGGCCCTCCTCCAGGTGCCTCATGTGGCTGTGGTCCTAGGTTCTTGTCCATGATATGAGCAGTACGAGGCAGACAGTGTGGCCTCGAGGGACAGAGCTAGCTCCACTGGCTACTAGCCAGGTGCCCCTAGGACAGTTACTGTGGTTCTTGAGGCCTTGGTTTCACCAGCTGTAAAATGGGTATGATAACAATACTACTTCCCTCATTACATGGGATATGCTTTTCATGTAAAGGTTAAATTGCATTATGTGCGTTTATCAGTTACATTTATGCACATTTAACGCAGTGCCGGGCATAGTAAATGCTCAATAATCAATAGCTATAATTAAAATTTGTTACTTTAAATTAATTCCTTAGCAGTGAATGAACGAGTAAATGTCCTGCAAGGTTTCCATCTCGCAGCACAGGGACCTGAAGCTATTTGGATGCAGGGTCTGGTGGGTGCAGAGAGGGCGCTGGGGGGTATGGAGGGGTGGGGCAGACGTGGGCAGGGGCACGGCCCTGGCTGGTTCTGACTTCCCCTCTGCCCGTCTGGAAGGAGTGTTTGCCCCCCACCTTGGTCTGAGACCACAGGCCTGGCGTGCGTGCAGCCGCGCACACGCAGCTTCCTCTCTCCTGGCGTGTATTCCTCTCAGTCTGACTCACTGGCTTTGAGTCTTTTGTTCTTGTCCTTGAGCCCCAAGGGTGAGGCTGGGAGAGGCAGGGCCCAGGGACTTGATCTTGGGTGGGCCGACCCTCCCCCTGGCTCCCGACCTCTCTGGGCGCTGGGCCTCTGGGACTAAGCCCTGGTGTGACAGGCTGGGGATGGGACACCTGGGTCCTGGCACCCCGACTGACTCACTGTGCATCCGGCGCAGGGGCACACCTTGACTGAGCGCCCACTGTGAGCATGGCACCCAAACCAAGCTGGCCCAGGCCCTGCCCATGTAGAGCTCAAGGCTTGGCCGGAGGGATGCGCTGAACAAGTGGTTCCGGCCAACCATTAATTAACTAATTATCAGAGGGCACATCGTGATGAAATGACCTCGCTCCGAGAGAGCTCGCCCATGTGGGCCCTGCACCAGGCCCGGGAGGAGCTCGGCCGCCCGATCTCTCAGCGATGCCTGTTATTTGCCCTCCTGTCACATGAGGAAACGGGCTCCTGATGGCCCAGGGACTCTCCCAGAGTCCTCCAAGTGGCCCAAGTCCCTTCCCCTCTTGGTGTCTCAGTTCCTGGTCAGGAAAACGGGTCCGTCCAGGAGGGGTGCTGTGACAGGCCAGGGTCCTGTTGCTGGGCCCTCCCAGGGCTTGGGATGTCATCTGGCTTTTAGGACAGTGACCACCAGCCTGGGGGACTGCATAGCCATTGAAAGTGAAGATGTGCTGTACGTCGGCAAGTATGTATGTCTGTGCAGGTGTAGAAAAAATATAGAAGGAAATTGATCAACATGTCAGTAGAGATTTTGCCGGGGGGTGGGTGGATGGATGGGACTCAGGGGGTTCACACCGGGAAGTGGGGGCTTGCTTCTCCAGCGTGGAGTCTCTCTGCGCCAGGCAGTGCAGGTGGGCGTGGTGGGAACAGTGGGGCGAGAGGAGCGTGCTGTTCTCATCCAGCTGGGCGGGTCTGTGACCCACCAGTCCTCCAGCCCTTAGACACCCCACTCACTGCTCCGGCCAGGACATGGCCCAGGCCCCCGTGTGATGCGCAGGCCCGCTGGGTGCTTAGAGCTGGACGTCGGCTGCTGAAGGTGTGTGAGGCGGAAGGCTGGGCTCGGGGCCCCCTTTCTGCAGTGCTCAGGGCTCCCCCTCTGCCTTGTGGCCTCAGCTCTCTGTGTCTCTGTTTCCCCACGTGTAAAGTGGGGATGGCGTAACCGCCTCGCAGTGTTGTGAGCTTCATGACGGAAGCCATGCCTGGCGCCTGGCACGAAGTGAACCCTCAGAGCTGAGAGTTTCTGCCCTTGGGGTCCGGCGCCCCCGCCAAGGTCAGGGCTTCCCTCCCAGAGGAGCCCTGGCAGGCTGGACTCGAGCGACAGGATGCTATTAAGTCAGGTCTTGGTAGTGAGCTCTGACCTCCCCCTCAGACCCACAATGGCTCCCACCTGCCAGCATCCAACAAAGGTCACCTCCTCAGGCCCTGGAGGCTGCACCTTTCAACTCTGAGCTTCCTCAGAGCCCCTCCTTTTATGGTTGTTGTCATTACACAAGCAATATCTAATATCAAAGAAAAATTAGAAAGTAAAGAGAAGTAACAGGAAGAAGATGAAAATCTGCAGCGGGCTGTGGGCATCTGCATCCTGGTCGTCCCCCTGAAGCATGTAGAATGGCTGCAGAATATTCCATCATGGCCGCAGTAGCCTGCCTTTTAACTTGCTCAGCCCAACGCCTATCGCTGGGCACTTGGGTTGTCTCTGTTTTTCGTTGTTGCAGGCAGTGCTCTGTTGGACAGCCTTAATCACTTCCATGGGATTAATCCATCAATCCCAGCATTGTTTGAGAGGCTGCTCAGTGCCAGGTCGTGTGTGGGGCTGGGGGTGCCGGATGGGGAGGCAACCATGGTCCTCATCCTCCCAAGGACCCCTTTCTGGGAGGAAGGACCCAGCATGGAACATCCGCCGAGGTGGGGAGCGAGGGCGTCTCTGGGAGCCAAGGGAGCGGCAGTGACCCAGACTTGGAGGGTCAGGGAAGGCTTGTTGGGGAAGGGGATGTCTAGGTGAGACCCAAGGCATGAAGAAAGGAGAGCCATAGGTAGAGGGGCAGCTCTGCAGAGCCCCAGAGCCGAGAGAGTGCAGGTATCTGGGGGAACCAGAATTGCCCAGAAATTGGTTTTGCCGTGGTTCTCGCTGGCCATGGCTGCAGTGCCCCTCGTGTGCACTACCCTTCGGTGGTTGTTTTTCAAAGTGCTGGTACATCTGTCCCCCACCCCGCCGTGGGGCTGGGATCTTCCTCTAATGGGGGACACAGAAGCAGGGTGACCTGCCGGCCCCAGGTGAGAGTCCCGCAGACACACCCGCCTCCGTCCCTTCACCTCACCCCAGGCTCAAGTGCAGGGCCTGCTCAGCTCCAGTTTCCCAGGCCCTTTGCAGGTGCTGTATCATTTGACAGAATCTGCCAGAAGAGGAAGCTGAGGATCCGAGCTTAGGTGACAGCTCGGTTTGCCTGATGGGGTGGTGACCTTTTCTGCTGCTGAGGTGCGACCTTGGGCTGGCCTGGCCGGCTCCAGGTGCGAGGCCCCACCTGTATAGGAAGCGCTCTACTGGGATTGGAGAGCCCCTGGCAAACACTGCCTCCGGGGCTGGGAAGGGTCTGTCCCCAGGCCTGAGCTGGCTTTTCTGGAAAACCCCAGCCTTTTCCTGTGTCGTAAGATGCCTGGGAGACCGAGTCAAGGGCTCTGGTGTAATCTCACAGCCGGGGACAGGTTTTATGTTCTCGTGCTGTGCTTGGTGCTGGGGATAGGTCATGAGTGGGACAGACGGGGTCCCTGTCCTCGTGGGGGAAACAGACACCAGTTAATTGTGAAAGCAAAGTTATGGTGATGACTAACGGGGTTCTGCCCTGAATGGGGGTGTGTGGCTGTCAGGGACAGTCACAGTCTGAGGAAGGGCTTGAGGGTCCAGCCCAATGGAGTCCAGCCCCTTCACTGGACAGACGTGCTGGAGAGCCTGAGAGAGTGAGGAACTTGCCCAGGGTCACCCAGTCACGGTCAGGTGCCCAGACTCAGGCCCCAGGGCTTTTTTTTTTTTTTTAATCTTTTGGCCGCACCACGTGGCATGTGGGATCTTAGTTCCCCAACCAGGGATTGAACCCATTCCCCCTGCGTTGGCAGCGCAGTGCCTTAACCACTGGACCGCCAGGGAAATCCCAGGCCCCTGCACTCTTAACCCTGCATCACCGCCTGGAAATCTGGGCTTGGAATCTGTTACCACTGCCAGGGGAGACGGTGAGCCCGTCCCCACTCGCCCTCAACTGACCCCCGGAGAAGCAGACACAGAACGTGGGCCTGTTGGCCGAGAGCAGAGTTTCCCATGATGCACAGGTGGGGGGCATGCAGGCACCTGGAACAAGGAATGTGAAGCTGGCAGGGCCTCCCAGGGGATTTGCCCTTGTACCCTCCCTTCTGGGCCTGCTGGAGCCCGAGGAGACACGCAGCTGGTGACCCCGGGGTGGGGCAGGGCCTGTGTCCTTTGCTGGCTCAGGAGGGCAGCCCGCTGGAGTCTTGTTATTTGGATAAACTTTCCATCTTCTATCTGCATGAAGCCTCTCCGTGCCGAGGGTCCCTGGCATTCCAGCCTGGGATTGGGTTTCCTTTTGGCCCAGCAGCGAGCACATGAGTGAATTTTCATCGTGGCTCATCTTCCTTCTCCCTCCCTTCCTGGGCTGGTCTCCTTTTGCTGCTCCCTCCCTGCCTTGAGCCCTCTCCCTGCTCCCACCCCACTTCCCTCTGGACCCAGGGAGCCAGCTGTGTGTGTGTGTGTGTGTGTGTGTGTGTGTGTGAGAGAGAGAGAGAGAGAGAGAGAGAGAGAGAGAGAGAGAGGGAGAGATGGAGAGGGGGGGGGGAGGGAGGGATAGAGCGATAGATAGGAAGATAGATAGACAGATGGGCAGGGGGATGGACGGGGGAGGCAGCAGCTTGGGAAGGAGGCTGACTTGGACTTAGTGAAAAGGATGGTGTCAGAGGACATTCGGCTAATGAAATGTGCGGGATTTGTGTGTCTGTGTTTAGCCTTTTTTCTTTTTTTTTTTAAATTTATTTATTTTATTTTATTTATTTTTGGCTACGTTGGGTCTTTGTTGCTGAGCACAGGCTTCCTCTAGTTGGGTGAGCGGGGGCCACTCTTCATTGCGTTGCGTGGGCTTCTCCCGCTGTGGAGCACGGGCTCTAGGTGCTCCGGCTCAGTAGTTGTGGCGCACGGGCTTAGTTGCTCCGCGGCATGTGGGATCTTCCCAGGCAAGGGCTCGAACCTATGTCCCCTGCATTGGCAGGCAGATTCCTAGCCACTGCGCCACCAGGGGGGCCCCCAGCCTTTTTTCCATTAGGCTTTGGCCAGAGTAACTGGCACTAGTGATTGATTCTTATTAGAATGGCAGCTGACGTTATCGGGCGCTTACCGACAGTCAGGCAGAGCGCCAGACACTCCTCACACATTCTCTTATTTGGTCCTCACAACAACTCTTTGAGGTGTATGCTATTTTTACCCCCATTTTATGTATAAAGAAACTGAGGCTTGGGAAGTTCATGGTCAGTAGCAGAGCTGGGTCTGTCTGTTTTATCTTTTTTTTTTTTTGGCCCAGCCTCGTGGCACGTGGGATCTTGGTTCCCCGACCAGGGATCAAACCTGTGCCCCCTGCAGTGGAAGTGTGGAGTCTCCCATCACTGGACCTCCAGGGAAGTCCCTGTCTGTTTGTGTTGTTACTGCTAACCTCTCTCCTGGGACAGAATCTTCTCCATAGCCTCCTTGCCAATTGGCCGTCCAGCTTCTGCTTGTATACCTCCAGTGACAGGGAGCTCCCTACTCTATAGGGGCCACCTGTCCCACCACTGGGCACCTGAGATGGAAAGCCCCTTCTGGAGTCCTGTCTGCCGTGGGTGGGTCACTCGAGAACAGCCTCCATTTCGGCCAGGGTCTGGCTATGTCTGGCTTTCCACGGCATCTCTTTTCCTGAGAATTATCCAACTCTTTTGTTTTGGGAGTTGAGCTAGGTCCTCCCTTTTTCCCCTTAACAGTCCTTACCTGGTACTCAGCCCTTTACAGCATCATTCGTCACATACTGAGCAAGCCTGAGCAAACTTGATGTTGAAACCATAGAGGTATTTTCATTAGCATTGATCTGGACGTCTTAGTCAATTCAATAAGACAAGAAAAAAAAGAGAGAGAGGTATAAACACAAGATACCAGGAAAGCAAGACACTGTGGTCCCGCCCTGGTGGAGTTCAAAGCACTTTCCCATCTAGCCTCGCCCTTGGCCTTGTCCACCCTGTGAGGCTACCTGTGGGAAGTGCAGGTTCAGAGAGACGAGGAGTTTGCCCAGCTGCAGGGCCGTGGAGCGGAGGGAGCTGTGGTCCACTGAGGTCTGGTGGCTTATGGTTTGTTGGGTGTTTGCTTTCTGAATCTTCGTTGGTGTTTCTCCGTCCACTTCTCCTTTCTGAATAGTTAACCTCTGAGGGACAAGGGCCCAGGAAGACCGGACCCCAAGCGTGTTACCTCCCCGTCCTCTGCATGGCCTGCAGAGCGACCGGGTAGCTGCTGCTTTGATTCCACTTTTCTGGTCCCCATTTCATGGCACGAAACGCATCACAGAAAATTGCCAGTAGCACGGGTGGACACACTGTGGGACCCCTGAGCTTGTGAAAGACCCCACTGCCCACCTGGCAACTCATCCCCCGGCCACCGACACTCGGGCAGGTGGAACTGCTTTCAGTTACTCAGGCATCACCATTGATGATACAAGCCCCCATCTGCTCGGGCTCTGTGGCTTTACTCATTTCATTGAATCCTTATGACAACCCGATGCGGTGGGGCGGGTACCACTGTTACTCCCATTTTTACGGCCCAGGAAACTGAAGTTCAGAGAGAATTAAGCCACATGTCCAGAGTCCTACAGTCAGTGAGCAGTGGGGTTAGTATTTGAACTGAGATCAAATTCTAGAACCTTGACACTACACTGTTCTGTGGAAGTGCCCTTCTCGACACAGGAAGGTACTCAGGTGTTTGTGGAACAGATGAATATTTTCTCGCCTGTCTGAATCTGTGCATTTCCTGTGTTTTCTGCTTGGCATGCTCTCCCTGCCCAAACCTCCTCCTTCACCTTGCCAGCACCCCTTCATGTCTCGGGTGCCGCCTCCTTCTGGAAGCCTTCCCCGACGCTGCAGGCTGGGTTAGCTGCCCCTCCTCTGGGTTCTTCTGCTGCTCCCAGCCCCATTGTAGGTTTTGTTGACAGTCTGTCTCCCTCATTAGACAACAGGGAGTGGGTTTGTCTAACTCACTCCTGAATGCCCAGTGCCCCGTGGTTGATGAATGAATGAATGAATGAGGGCAACACAAAACCTTTCTCAGCCAGCACGGTGGAGCCCCGGAGACCCTCACTCGTCCTTGATGCTGCCCCCAGCTCCCATTTTGGTTGATCCTGAGCTGACTGACGTGGATTTCAGGCTGTCCCCAGCGCCCTACCTCTTGGTGGCTGGTGGGAGGGGCTGGGTGGTGATGCTGGCTGTCAGGCTGGTCGTGGAGGAGGGGCTCAGGCAGCCAGTAGTTCTGCCTGGGATCTCAGGGTCTAACTCTAGTCTGGGTGCTACAGGGAAAGTTGGTGGTGGGCTCTCAAACAGGGGTCTGGGCCTGTGGTGGGCACCCACCAGCGTGAGGGTGCCGTGGCAGAGTGCCCTAGGCGCCCGGTCCAGCCTCAGCGCTCTGCACTGTGGGCGGAGAGCAGGCGTGTGTTGAGGGGCACCACGGCCTGGGGGCAGTTTTGACAGATGGCCAGGCCCCAGGCTAAGAGGACTCAAGCTCCAGTGGGCGTGGCAAGGAAGAAAAGAAGAGCACGCAGGTGAAGGTTGTTGCTGAGAAGTCAGTAGGCACGGGGGTTGGGTGTGAGCGGGATGGAGGTTGGTGTTTACAAAATCACCGTCACAGGTCAGCCGCCTCTGTGCCCAGCGTGAGGGAGAAGCTGATTATCCCCAGTGCACGGAGGAGAATACGGAGTGAGGCACCGAGCCACGGAGCTGGGGTTTGTCCTGTGTCTGTCTGGCTCCCAAGCCAGGGCTCTCTGGGGCAGGAGGATGGGCGAAGTGGAGCGGGTGAGCAGTCTAAGGAGGCTGGTCCTTCCTTTCCATCCTGCATGGCTCCGTTGGCCTGGGGTGTGGCCTTGGCCGTGGAAGGGCCTGGTGCAGGACGCCAGCCTCTGGAGACCAATGAGAGTGGAAGTGGCGCAGGGCAGGTGTGGGTGGGCCGGTCCCCCTGCAGGGGGGCCTTGGCACCCCTTCTCCACCTGCCCCAGCTTGGGTCTGTGTTCCCAGAGAGCAGGCACTCCTGGGTCTGGGCTCCCAGAACAAGCCACCAACTGTCGGGTGCCCACAGCCGACACTGGGCTCTGCCAGGCGGGGAGGGAGGGGCTGGAGGGGATGAGAGGGCCTTTGTTTCCTTCTGTTTGTGTCAAGATGGGAATCGACTTCCTCCCACTAAGGCGGCCTCCTCGAGGTGTAAGGGAAGGGCAGCCCCTGGCGGGTGCGGGTCTGCGGTCTGCCTTTGGAGGGTGGGGCATTTCCCTGGGCCTCCACTTCGCCCCCCCTTCCATCCCCCTCCTTCCTCTGAGCATGCTCTCCCACCAGACCTGGGTCGCTGAGCCGTGGTTAAATATTTGCTAACCGAGAAGAGCTTTAAAGGCAGCTTTGTAAGGGATCCTGGCCGGCCCCTCCTGGTCCCACTGCCTTGCCCCAAAGCTGCCTTCGTGCTGGGAGACCCGGCTAGCCTCTACCCTGCTCAACCTCCCTCCCAGGCCTCCGGGGCCGCCATTTTGGCATCCGAAACCGGGTGACCTTCCACCGCGGGTTGTTCATTCAGCACTCGTTTGTCGAGCACCCGTCTGGGCCAGACGTGAGCCTGGCGCTGGGTCTCTGTGTCACCACCGCCCCCCTGCCCCCCACAGACGGTCACGGTGGTTGCAGAAACCACCAAGTCTGTGGTGGTGGAGACTTCGGGGCACTGGACCTGTCCTGGCGGGGGTGGTCCTGAGGAGGTGACGTCCAAGCCGGGGGGAGGAGATGGCCAGGCGGAGAGGGTGGGCTCAGGGAGAGGGTTCCAGGCCAGAGACCCTAAGACCAGAGGCAGTTTTTCTCACTGGGTGCTGAAGCCCCAGACTCCTCTCCCCAGGCTGCTCTCAGGAGGAGCTGGGCCACTGACAAGACTAGGGGGCCCTGGCTGCCTCTTCCCCACTCCCCCAGCCTTGGTTTCCCCATCTGTCCAATGGAGAGCTTGGACTTGATCTCAGAGGGCCCTTCCCAGGTCCGGTGGCCTGTTTTCAGCGTATGTGCCTGGCCCGTTAATGAGGGAACACGCCAGGGCAGGGGTTCCACAGGTGCTGAAGGTTAAGATCACAGCCACGAACCCTCACAAGGCTCACGTGGCCCTTTGTTAGCAGCAAAACCAACATCTCCTGAGGGCGCTTTGACTGTTAACGACAGAAGCTAACATCTCCCGAGGACCCCTAGTCACTGAGTGAGGAGGGAGGGGGAAACTATCATCTTATGCCCGTTTTACAGACGAGGAAACTAAGGCCCAGAGAGGCCACTCTGAGCTCCGGGTTTGCTTCTTGCCTCGAGCTTGGCCCCAGAACACACCTGCCTCTGTGAGAAACCCACTCTCCTCTCCCAAGGCTGGTGCCGCGCTGAGCTCCTGGGATACAGACGTGACCGAGATGCCACCCTGACCTGGGGAGCTACCAGGCAAGTGGGGAAATGTTGCCAGAGAGTCAACAGGGACTCCTGACTTGCACAGTTCTAGGTACTGGGGTAGGGTGGTGAACAGAGGCTGGCTCGGCTTCGTGTCCCGGTTTTGCTCTTGCCTGTGTTATGTTGGGGAAATCACGTTTCTGAGCCTCCGTTTCCTCATCTATAAATGGGTTTAACAATAAATCTGGGTGAGGGTTGAATGAAATAATGTTGACGATAATTGCTAACGTAGATGGGAGCTGCCTTTGTGGCCAGCATTGGGCTAAATGTTACATGCATTAGCTCATGCCCCACTTATTATAATTACGTGCAAATGGGAAACTGCAAAGCATTGTGATGGAGGAGATGATGTCTGAGTAGGGCCCTGAAGTGTGGCTAAGAGTCTGAACTGTGGAAAAGAGGGGGAGGGGAGCTTCAGGCAGAGGGCACAGCACAAGTGAAAGCGTGGAGGTGGGAAGGTGGGACATGGGGGAGGGAGGGAGGACTGCGATCCTGAAACTGATTTGGCGCGATGTGTGCGGGCAGCCGTGTGCCAGGCCCCGTGGCAGGTGCTGAGAATTCGGTGATGGAGGAGCCCTGGTCTCTGGGGTCCGGCGAGAGCCTTTACAAAGTGCTTTGCGTGAATGTCTCCGGTGCGTTTCCACCGCCAGAGAGCCTGGGTTCGAGTCCCAGCTTGGATTTGGGGTTCTCCCCTTGACAGCTGGCTGGCCTTGGACAAGCCACTGGGCCTTGCAGCCTCTGTGTCCTCAGTGGGGGTGATACCTGTACCCACCTTCTAGGGCTGTTGCCGGGGCTCAGAGTGCGGCAGATCCCCCTGCAGGGTGCTGGGCGTCAGCAGCCGGCATTGTGCTTCACCAGCGGTGTGAGGCCGGGTGGGCTCCTCGGCTGCCCCGTGCTTCCGTGTCCCGCTCTGTCCTCGGGGGTGATGAGGACCCTCCTCCTCGGGGCTGTCTTGATGTCCCACGTGAAGCACGGAGCCGGCGCACTGTCAGGTGTCCATTGTTACCGGGCCTTGGCAGGCTGGGGGCCGCTGGATTACGGAGTGAGGCTTTTCCTTGTTCATAACTGGCCCCAGGGAAGGGGTGGCCCAGCAGAGGGTCCCTGCGGGGCACCTGAGGCTGGCAGGGAGGAAGCCTCGATGGTGGCAGCCACCTTCCCCAGGAGGAAGGACAGCACGGTGCACGTTCTCATGGCCCTGGGACCCAGGCGCGGCCCCGGGTCGGGCATCCCATTCTGTGCTGAGGAATCTCTGGGGCGGGTGTGGAGCTGCGCTGCTCAGTGTGGGCAGTGGCTCCCCACCGGGGCGGGGCGGGGGCCCTGGCTCAGGACCTCTGCCTCTGGCCTCTCACTCGGGGCTTCCTTCCTGTTCCTCCTTTGTGCCAGGTCCTGTCCCAGATGTGGTGGGTACTGCCTGGGGGTATGAGACAGGGCACAGGCCTTACCCACTGTGCAACCAGGGGAGGGGGGAGGTCCCACCCAGCCTGGGGACATCCCGGGGGAAGGGATGGTGCAGTGGAGAGTGAGAAGGGAGGGGTGTCCCTGACCCGGAGGGACCCCACGGGGAGGAAGGGCACCCAGGGGTCTGCAAGCACGCCGAGGAGCTTGATCTTTGTCATAAAGGCAGTGGGAACTGTGGAAATTTTTGAGCAGGGGAGATTCAGGGTGAGAGCTGTAACAAAAAGATCCCCGTGGTTCCTGTGTGTGGGAAGGATCAGAGGGAAACGGGAAGCCGAGGGGGTAGAAATTTGGAGGCCGTGGCAGGGGTACGATGGGAGGGGCCTGGTGTGGAGGTGGGCTGAGCTATACTGGCCTCTCGACCAGCCCGTGGGCAGCTGGGACGCCCACCTCACCCTGATGGCCTTGCTCTGGGGAGCAGGACACGGCTGGGGTGGGAATCCTCTTGGCTCCAGAAGTCGGGTGATCCTGGATCAGTCCCTCGCCCTCGCTGGGTGCTGTCGCCCTTATGGACAAGGACTGGCCTGGCCGGGGGCACCCAGCTGTCCTGTCCCCTCCTGGCTCTGGCTCTGGCTCTGCAGGCTTCCAGCTGCTAGTTCAGGCTCTTCTCACGGGTGGGCTGCCAGCCCTCCTCTCCTGCTGGCCGATGGAGCCTGTCATTATCCGCCTTCCGCCAGCTTCGCCCCCTGATTACAGGAGCCCCGTCGGCCACCCACAGGGCCAGTGCTGTGGGGCGCCCCAGGGGCTGGCAGTCTGGAAGGTGGGGGTGAGATGCATTTGCCCAAACTTTTGTTCCCTGTTAACACTCAGACTGTTCTGGGTCCATATAATTTATAAGCTGTGTGTCCTTGGAGGACTCACTTAGACTCTCTGAATTTCAGTTTTCTACTATGTGACGTGGGGACAGCACATAGAGTAACTCGTGTAATTGTAGCACCATCCTGGGTCCAGAGGAGCTGCTGAGCGAGCGGCTGTTGCTGTTATGCGTTAGTAATAATAATAGGGGGTGTTGAGCAGAAAGGCCCCGGGCCGGGCACCGAGGGCTGGCATGCCGACCCAGCTCTGTCAGGACATGCTGTGTGACCCTGGGAGAGTGTCTCCACTGCTCTGGACCTCAGGCTTCCCTGGCTGTGCCAGGCAGATGATGGAGATGGTGGTACTTCGGACAACTCTGTGACACAGGGAAGCTCAGTCCCTGCCCCCACTCTGCCTCTGCTGTCCCTTTGGCTCTGGGGTGGGTGGGGTTGGTATCCCCAGTTGCCTCCCCCACCTTCCCGCCCCAGGCCTGATCCCCTGGGCTCTGGGAACCAGGCAGGCAGGTTGTGGCCCTGCCCCACCCCACAGGGTGCTGCCCTCCTGGTTTCAGTTGGCAAATCTCTCAGCCCTGACGCGGGGCTGGGCTCTTGGGTGAGGTGTGTCCCTGGAGCCCACTGGAGGGACCGGATGAGCCGGGGGTGGGTCTGGCACAGCGCCCTCAGCTTGGGCCAGTCCAGGGCCGGGACCGGCCTGAAGCCCCCATGGTTGGCACAGGGCTGATGTGGTCTTGGCTGGAGAGCGTCCTCTCCGTCGTGGTGCCTTGTCAGTGTAGAGGGGGTCCCGGACCTGCGCTCATATCCTGCCTCCGCCGCTTCCCGGCTGAGGGACTTGGCCATTCTCTGGGGCTCCGTCTCCTCACCTTAAACATTCCTCCAGTTCAGACACCACCTGCCCCAGGGCTGAGTTGAGGATTGGGGGGGATGATCGAGGTAAGAGGCTTTAGCGCAGGTATGGCGTGAGCTGGGCTTGGGAGGGCCACGAGAAGGCGAAGCATCTCCTTAGCTTGGCGCTGGAGGCTCTCGGAATGTACCTTTCTGGGCCCTTTCTCTGAGGACCTCTGTACTCCTTCCTCCCATCCTGAGCTCAGCAAGCCCCTTCTCAGTGGCCCCCAGAGTAACCAGGGAACTTCAGGCCACCTTGGGGCCTCCGCAGTTCTGGCCCAGCCCCCGCTCTCTGAGTGCAGGAAGTAGTGTGATCCTTAACTTGTCAGTTTGGAAGATCAGAGATTAACATTCTTCTGGCTGCCTTGCCTGCTGGTGGTGCTGGTCCTGGGGTTGGGCCGGGACAGGCCAGGGTTTGCTCCGCCTGTGTCAAGGGCCTCTCCCTGGGTTAGAGGAACCTTAGACAAGAGGCACCTTACAGGAGCCCCCATTAGCAGCATGCCTCCTCCTTGCCAGGGTGAAGTGCATTATGCTCTTAGCCCATTGATCTTATAACCTGATCAGGGCAGATACTGTTGTGCTGTTTTGCAGAGGGGGAAACAGAGGCTCAGAGAGGGGAAGTGCCTTGGCCAAGGTCACACAGCTAGTTGGTAGCAGAGCTGGAACTTGAGCCCAGAGCCTGAATGCCCAGTGGAGACGGTGCCGTGTTTGCAAGTGGGGGTGATGCTGGGTCCTGCTGCACCGCCCGCCCCCAGTTCTTCTGTCCAGCCCGAGGGGGGCTGTGGTCAGCTTCCACTCAGAGCTGACTCACCAGCAGCTCAGAAATGGTGCTGAGGGCTTCCCTGGTGGCACAGTGGTTGAGAATCCGCCTGCCAATGCAGAGGACACGGGTTCGAGCCCTGGTCCGGGAAGATCCCACATGACGCGGAGCAGCTAAGCCCATGCCTTACAACTACTGAGCCCGCGTGCCGCAACTACTGAAGCCCGTGCGCCTAGAGCCCGTGCTCCACAACGAGAGAAACCACCGCAATGAGAAGCCTGCACACTGCAACGAAGGGTAGCGCCCGCTCACCACAGCTAGAGAAAGCCTGCGTGCAGCAACAAAGACCCAACATGGCCAAAAATAAATAAATAAAATAAATAAATTTACAAAAAAAAGAAATGGTGCTGAGGCCAGCATCCCAGTCAGCTCCTGGGGTGAGCCCAGCACTGATCAGATAATCTTTGAGATTTTAGATCAGCTGAGCCAATAGGGACCCACCCTCACATTTTGCAAGTAGGAAGATTGAGGTCCACAGAAGATTGACAAATGAGGACCCAGTAGGAGTGAAGTTTCCCTGCCAGCTCCGACCAGGTAGGGGCTGGAGAGCCCAGACTTCAGTCTAGGCTCTTAGTCACCAGCTGTGTGACCTTGGGAAAGTCATTTTGCCTTTCTGAACCTCGGTTTCCTCATCTGTAGAATGGGGATTGTAAAGCCTGTGTTGCCTGCCTCTAGGGAACAGGCAGAGATCCGGCAACAAGGTGTAGGGCAGAGCCTTGGAAATTGTGTTGGGAATGAAGAGGCTTCAAGAGGTGGGGGAGTGTGTAGGCTCTGATATGAGACTAGGTTTGAAACCCACCTGTTTCCCCTTTTATGCCAAGTGTCTTTTTTTTGGCTGTGCTGCACTTATGGGATTTTAGTTCCCCAACGAGGGATTGAAGCGGGGCTCTCAGCAGTGAGAGTGTGGAGTCCTAACCACTGGACCGCCAGGGAATTCCCTAGGCTAAGTGTCTTTCAGAAGATCTCCAAGTTACCCTGAGCCTCAGTTTCCTTACCTATAAAGTGGGGGTGACAATCTATCAGCATTACCTGAGCTCTTGAACAGACACAAGTCCTCAGTGGAAAGAAAGGCACCCCAGTCAACTCTGGGAGTTAGTTCTGGGGGCAGAGTCAGGAAGACTGGCTGGTAAGGAGGCCCCTCTGGGTCACCCTCGATGGTCCCAAAGAGTACAGGCTTTGGAGACATGGTTCCGGTCATCTGGGGGGCAGAGCCATCCTAAGAACCAGAGATACAGATGTAAGATCCCTTATTAAACCAGCTCGCCAAAAGACGCCAAAAGAGCCCCTGGGGCGGCGGGCAGGGGGAGAGAGGTTGAGAGAGCCAGAGAGAGTGAGAGAGAATGAGTGTGTGTGTGTGTGTGTGTGTGTGTGTGTGTGTGTGTATTTCTCCCTGGCCTCCGTGTCCTGGGCGTGTGTGCGTGTGTGTATTTCTCCCTGGCCTCCATGTCCTGGGCGTGTGTGTGTGTGTGTGTGTGTGTGTGTATATGTCTGCGTGTATTTCTCCCTGGCCTCCGTGTCCTGGGCGTGTGTGTGTGTGTGTCCCTGCGTGTATTTCTCCCTGGCCTCCGTGTCCTGGGCGTGTGTGTGCGCATGTGCCTGCGTGTATGTCTCCCTGGCCTCCGTGTCCTGGGCGTGTGTGTGTGTGTGTGTGTGTGTGTGTGTGTGTGTGTGTGTGTGTCTGTCTGCGTGTATGTCTCCCTGGCCTCCGTGTCCTGGGCGTGTGTGTGTGTGTGTCTGCGTGTATGTCTCCCTGGCCTCCGTGTCCTGGGCGTGTGTGTGTGTGTCTGCGTGTATGTCCCCCTGGCCTCCGTGTCCTGGGCAGTGGCCTCTTCAAGTCTGAGTGGAGCCGCTGCCTTCGTGCTGTGGATGTGGCATGGAGGTGGAGGCCTGGGTGGGCAGTGGCTCCCTGAGGTCGCGGAGCACAGTGGTGGCCGCACCCACACTCCCAGAATTCGCGTGCCGTCCTCTTGGTTTCCTAAGGGTATCAGGACCCCCGCAGGCAGTCGCATGGCAGCCCGCGTCGGTGCCCAGGCGCTTCTGCTGGCTGATGGGTGAGATGGCCTTTCGTGAGCCATTAATCTTTCTGGACCTTGGTTTATACACCTGTAAACGGAGGGTTTATTTACCTGTGTTCACCTCGGGGCCCTTTGAAGACTCTGCGTGTGTCTGTGTGTCGGGCCCTGCGTCTGAGTGGGATGAGCTGACCTCCTAATTCTGCAGGATATGCTGGCAAAGGGGCACAAGAGGGCCCAGTGATTGGTTCTGGGCTCTCGCAGAGGCTGAAGATTATGCCAAGGGAGCCCACCAGGGTCAGGTGGGAACCTGGGTTCCTGCATGGTCCTTGCACCTGTCCAGGTGTTCCCACCCCCTTACCCTTGCCTGTGCAGTTCCTTCCTCCTAGGGAGCGCTCCCTTTTTCAGGTCTTTGTTGAAGACCTGCCGATCCTTATCATTATTATTATTTTGCGATTCTCTTCCTGCTTCTTTTTTAAAAAAGTCTTTATTGGATTTTTTCAAACTATGAAAGTTATGCCTGCTAATAAAACTTTCAAACAGTCCTTACTGTTGTTACGAGCTGAGCACGATGGTTATGATTAGTAGTAACATTTATGGAGGTCCTGAACTGGACCCATCTGTTATGCCCATTTTACAGATGGGGAACTTGAGGTTCTGAGAGAGCTAGGCAGCTTGTGGGGCTGGGTCTTCAGAACTGGGATTCTGAACTCACAGGGCCTGGGGCTGGAGGGCATGCTCCATCAGTACCCCCTACCTTCTTATCCTAGAGCATCTGGGTCTGAGTGCAGGAAAGGAGGGAGGATGTGTGAGAAAGCGTGGAGGGTGGGTGAGGCCGGCACTCATCCTCAGACTGCTCCAGCCCAGCCCCTCTCCGTAGCTCCCAGCAGCAACTGCATCGCTACAACTAGCCAGGGCCTCCCAGTTCCCGGGCCAGGGACCCCTGCAGTCGGCCCTGCCTCTGGAGAGGGGCCACAACCTACTTCTCTGCCCGCTGCGAGGAGGGATGTCCTGTGGGGCCCTGTGGACAGTGGTCAGAGCCGGGACCAGGAGGGGGTCAGCAGGCTGTGGCTAGAACCCTGACTGCCTCGGTCTGGCTCTGCGGCCTCAGGTGAGCCCCTCACCCTCTCTGGCTCACAGTCCCCTTTGGGCTGATGAGGCCCCGAATCCCTGGCATGTGGTGTCTCCCGAAGCTTGGGAAGAGGAAGGAAGAGCTGGTACAGGTAGGTGTGGAGGAGAGAGGGGCGCCTGAGGCCTCGGGGACTACCCGTGGACACCCAGGCAGGGACGCGTGGTGGGATTCGAGTCATTAAACCCCTCTGGCAGCTCCAGGGAGATCGCCGCTGCAGGGTGGCGAGGAGGGAGAGAGTGGGGTGCTGAGCAGGCCTTGCAGGGAGAGGGCTGCCTGGGCCGTGGCCCCCGAGCTCAGCAGGCAGGAGGTGCCTCTCCGGGGCTGCAGTGCCGCCTGCACCCTCCTCCGCAGCGTCCGGCCAGAGAGGCTGCTGGGGGACTCTGTTCGGGGCTCCTCCTCTGGGAGCCCTTTGTTCCTGGAGGGGACTGGACCCCCTCCCCTCCCTGCCTCTCTGAGGTCTTTCCAGCCCTGACACCTAGGCCCCCCCCCCCCGCGCAGCCCCCCGAGTCCTCATCCTCTGCCTTCCTGTGGCACCTCCTCTGTACCAGCACGTGGCAGTTCCTCCCAAGTTGTCTTAGGACATCTCTTAAGAATGTGCTCCTGGCTGCCAAGAAGCCATCCCGCGGCCCTCTTCTGTCACGGTCTTCCCTTTCCAGCGCTCCCTCTGTTGCCAAACCCGAGCTGAGCTACCCAGTTCCCTGGCGCTGCCGGGACCCTCCTCCTGTGGCCCCTAACCTCTCACCCAGCGGGCGGGTGGCGGCGTCCGCAGCCCCTGGGGCGTGGCGTGGGGTGGGCACTCAGTCCTTAGAGACCAGCCTCCCTCCCTATCCCAATCCATTCGGCTCCCAGCTTGGAGAGCAGATTGGGGTACTGAGAGACCCCACACTGTCTGATCTGTTTGGTTCTGGAATCTCCGGTAGCAAAGAGTTTATCTGGAAGCAGGTCCAGGTCTAGACGGTTCTCGAGTTTGGGTAGCAAGGCATGCCTGTGGTGGCGCTTGGGTGAGATCAGGGCTGCTGCAGCCTGTTTGGGGGCGCAGCGCCCATGGGGCTGTCTTCTCGTTTCCTACTCCTTTGAGCGAGGCAACCCATATTTCTGTCCCCTGTCCCCTCTCCCCCCTCTGCCGGGTGACTTCTCCTCTCCCACTCCTCGTGCCCTCTACTCCTGGACCCTGGTCCCACAGCATCACTTGGATAAACTCTTCTGCGTCCCGACGTGAGAGGCCAAGAATGAATTTCCTTCTTGCCTCCTACTCTGCCCCTGTCAGCCTGGATGCGTCAGGCCTGTCAGGCTCACCTTCGTTTTGTGTCTCCGTCTGGGTCACCTTGTTCCCTTTTTCACTTCCTCGGCCTCCCCTGGCTTCCTCTTCAACCCACAGTCCCACCCAACGTGGGCCTCGGTGTGCCTCTCGATGGGGCGATGCCTGGGCCTTCTGGCTGGGCCCTTCCCTGCCAGGACGTGATGCCTGGGCTTAGCTGACCCGGCAGCTGAGAACATGCTGGGAGTCAGACAGACCTGGGTTTGAGTCCCGACACAGGATGGTGGCTTCCTCCTGGGCCTGGCTTCCCACGCATCAGGGCACATTCTAGCCCTTCTGGAAATAATGCTGTGTCTGAGGCTGGGTGCATCAGGGCTGAGTCAGGCATCCTAGAGCTGTTGCCGAAGGACCCTTGAGATCCGAGGGCCAAGCCTACCCATGCTGCGTGCTGGGAGAGTGCCCATTGGCTGTCCGGCTGTTTGAGGCAGAGCTGGGGCAAAACCCTGGGCTGGAGGCTGAGAACCTGGCTCTCCAATGCTGGGTCTGCAAGCCTCCTCATCCTTAACGTGGGAAAACAGTAACACTGACTCCCTAGGGTTTTTGTGAAGATTCTTTGAGATCCTGCATGTGAAACTTGCCCACCCACTGGCTTGGGTTAGCACTCAATAAAAGGGAGCGATTATGATGACGATGACATGTTTTATCAGTATTGTTGTTGTCTACGGTCCTGTTTTCTCTGTTTGGCTCCAGCGCGTTACCTCGTCTTCCCCCACCCCCAGCCCGCCTCATCATTTTTCAAAACAATTCCCGTGGTGTTTGAGAGAGTTCTGGTTGTTTATAGTTTTTAAAAAATAGGCATTCAAAGCAAATTCCTCATTTGTTCTCCCCTTCCTCCCCCCCAGACAGAATCTGAACAGACACGAGCTCATTCCAGGAAAGGGGAGCACAGGCCTGTGGAGACGGACCCATGGGCTGAGCCGCCTCTGGAAGGAGTGGAGGGAGTGGGCCTGCCCGAGACCCTAGGTGTGGGATGTGGCACCTGCTCTCAGGCTTCCTCCCCAGCCACCACCTCCTGGCTGGGCCCCAGGACTGCATTCCAGTTATGCCACTCGCTAGCTGTGTGACCTTGTGCCAGTGACTTAACCTCTCTGAGCCTCGGTGTCCTCTGTAACTGGGGATAACACCAGCCGTACCCCGTAGAGCTATTGAGAGGATTAAATGAAATGCTGTCCTAGCTGGGTGCCCTCGGTATCCAGAGGCCAGCCATGGGAGGGACGGCGTCACTTCAGCCCCTTCTCCTCTGAGAAAGGAACAGGTCTTTGGAACCTGGAATCCAAGACTGTCCGAGGTGGTAGGGCCTGTCCATTATTGAGTCTGGTCCTCACGGTGTGCAGGGGGAAACTGAGGCCCAAAGAGGGGAGCCGCACAGTGGGTCAGCACGAACCCTGGGGCAGGACTCGAGCTACAGCTACTCAGGACCGGGAAGCCTTGCCCAAGGAGAAGGCGCCCTCGGCATGGGTTACAGCCCTCTCTGGACCTCAGTTTCTTCGTCTGTGAATGGGGACACCCAGGCAGCATGTGCTGGGCTTGCTCTGGTGCCCCAGTACTCGCCTTCTCCGTCCAGAAACTGCTTTAGCCGAAGAGAGAAGCAAAGAGCCAGTGAAAGCAAAGGGGTTGTTAACTTGGTAGATGAGTTGATTTTAGAATGTTTATTTTTTTATTGTGAAAAGAATCATGCTCATAAAATAGTTCAAATGCTATACAAGTGAATAAAGCAGAAACTGAAATTTGCTCTCTGCTTTTCATTCCCACACCCAGGTGCGCCGCCCTTAACAGCCTGGAGTACTGCCTTCCGGACCTCTTTCTGGAGGTCTCCAAGCATAAATCACTCATAGGCACATGCAGGAATAATTTTAAATGAGATGATATGCAGTGTGGGATTCCGTAGCACTGTTTTCTTTACGTGGCCGAGTACGGACACCTTCCCTTTGTTGGTACCTGTACCCAGGTCCCCTAAATCTTCTGAACGTCCTGGGTGAACTGCTAGGTATTGAATCATTCCCCATGTGCACAATTGGCTTGTTTGTGGTGATTTCTGGTGCGTAGATGCCTGCTGTCCTTGTGTGAGTTCTGTGGGCTGGATTCCTACAGGAGCAAGTACAACATCAAAGGGCACCCATGCACCCTTGGAACTGCATGCAGCTGTGGTGGTCCCCCTCCAAAAAGGCCGTCCCAACTTCCCACTCCCCCAGTTCTGGTTAAGGTGCCTGTTCTCGTCCCGGCTGGTCCTGGCTGGTCTGACAGGTTGGTTCCGCTTGCGTTTGTTCGCTGGCTGGTGAGGCCGAGCGTCTTTTCATGTGTCTGTTGGTTTCTCGTGTCTTTGGTGGTTTCTCTGTCAGGGTCATTGCCCTTTTCCCCGCCCAGAGGCTCACCCACGTGTGTGTGGGAAATGCACCACCCCTACCAGGAATGCAGTGCAGATGCAAACACGGAGCTCGGAGCTCCTGCGGACAATTTTATGAACTGGGATTTGGGGCAAGGCGGGTGCCCCTCCCTGGGGCAGGGTTGCTGCCCGGAAACAACTGCACCAACCTCATGGCCCCTTTGTCCCTCCCTTGCAGAGAAAACCGGGAAGATCCTGACGGAGTTCCTCCGCTTCTACGAGGACCAGTATGGTGTGGCTCTCTTCAACAGCATGCGACACGAGATCGAGGGCACCGGGGCGCCACAGGCCCAGCTGCTCTGGCGCAAGGTGAGAGGCGCTGGGCCAGGGGCAGGGCGGCCTCCATGGCCTCTGTTTCCCATTGTTGCTGGATGGTCTCTAAGGGCCGCACCCGGCTTCTGAATAGGCAGGTGACCTGGTGGTGGTGTCGAGGTCCTTTTAGCACCGTGGGCGACTCCCCCGGGCCAGCCCCTTCGTCAGCAGAGCTGGGGCTCTGAGTCATCTTGACAGGCCTGGTCCAAGCCCAGCTCCTTCTCTTACACTCTGTGTGCCCGCGAGCTATTACCTCACCTGTGGAGCCTCATGTGCTCATCTGTAAACCCGGACGAGCACACCTCCCGAACCTGGTGGCTGTGAGGATTAGAGATTTGTTGGCTGGGCGCCTGGGGCTGGGCGGGTGCTGGCTGACACTGTCATCATCCCTGGCCTTGTCATTATCCCATTATCAGTGGTAGGATTATGTTTGCACAGTCAATATTTGTCCAGTGAGGACTGGAAGCTGCCTGGCTCCAGCCTGGGGGTCAGCATGGGCCGGACGAGGTGGAGAGCCTCCTGGGGAGGGGGATCCTGTGGTCGGCCCTGGTACGGGGCCGGGGATGGGAATGGCGCCGAGGAAGTGAGGGGATAGCCGGGGCACTGGTGGGGCTCTGGGTTCCCGGCTGGAAGCCGCCAGGCCTGGGTCTGAGCACTTGGGGTGAGAGGCCAACCCTTGCTCCTCTGGGGGTGCTGCAGGGGCCCTGTGTCAGCCCAGGGAAGTCCTGTTTGAGGGCACTGCACGTCCCATTACTTGGGTCATTCCCTTTCAGTGACCTTCACCCTCTGCCCACTGGATGGCCGGGCAGGTGGCAGAGGGAGGGGTGATGAGAAGGAAGGGTGCCAGCCCCCCTACTCTGCAGGTGTACCGGCCCTGGAGTGGCTGAGTGGCAGCCCAGAGGCTACTTATTCCTGGCTGGTGGCCCCTGGCAGAGCGCCCAGCGGCTTCTCTCTGGGGATCAGACTGGTCGACCAGCCAACCCCAGTGCCTGGGGCTCGGGGCGTTCGTGGCTGACTTCCATGGTTGGCGGGCTGTGAAGTCGCCCTTGCTCGCCTCGCCACAGCTTCCGCCCCCAGTCCTGTCGCCTTCTTCGGGGCTGCCCGGGTCATCCCGCGCTCAGGCTTCGAGGGGCCGGGGGCAGTGCTGTAGCTGAGGGATGGAGGCTGGAACCCTGTGGTCTGGTGGGAAAGAACTCGGGGGGCCTTGGGTTCAAATCCTTTTATTAACTGGTGGCCGGGGCCATTGATGGAAGCTTCAAGGCTGTTTCGTCATCTGCCAGATGGGTACCTCCTGCGTAGAGGAGGATGCGGATTCAGTGAGAGAACAAACGGGGGTGGGAGTCCCCACTTGCTGGGTAACCTTGCTGAGCCTGTTCTTCTGTCTGTGAAATGGTGCCCAGAGGGAAGAGTCATGGGCCAGAGGAGAGAGCAGCTTTGTGGAGGGGGTGGGCATCGCATGGCGCTCTGAAGGCTAGGTGGGATTCGGATTATTGGGAAGGCGTCTCTGGAAGGGGGAACGGTGTGGGCAGGGGCGTGGGCATAGCGGGGTGTGCAGGGGGCGACAGGAGGGGGCAGAGCAGAAGGAAGAGCCCGCAAAGGCCCCGCACTGGGAGTTGTTTCATTCCACTACCCGCCCTCCCCCAAAACGAAGTGCCTAAAGACATGCCTGTTTATCATGAGACCAAAGGGGTGGGGGCTGGCATCACTTGACCAGGCCTTGAGGATTTGTCACCCTTTGGTGTCATCTCAGCAGGAGGAACGGCTGGAGGCGTCAAGTCAGTGGAGTGGGAGAGCTGCCACTGAGACTAAAGGATTCCGCCGACAGACAGGCCCCCTACTCGGGACACACACTGACTGTGACGGGTCAGGTGTTGGGGCCACACTGCCCTTGCTGCCCCCAGACACTCAGGGAGACAGTAAACAGCCTTTTACATGATAAAGTGGGCGCTGTGAAGGAGATGACAGGGTGGACTCAGACAGTGGGGCCTGACTTGTCTGGGTGGCCCAAGAGGGCTTCCTGGAAGAAGGGCCATCTCAGTGGAAGACCTGATGGGAGAAGGAATATCAGACCATGGGAATGGCAGGTGCAGAGGCCCAAAGCTGAGCCTTTAAATGGCTGGCCCAGGGTGGTGGAAGCAGGATTCAAGCCAGGTTCCAGATTCCTGACCAAAGTCTCTTTCTGTCTTGACCCCCAGCCTGCCTGGGGTGGAGGGGAGGTCAGGGCTGTGTGTCAGAGCCTCTCAGAGCATCACACCTCCCTTTGATTTGGGGCCCAGAAAAGACTGTCTGGTCTCCTGATGTCATGGCAACCTCCTGACCCTGTGGCAGCAGATGTGGCCTGGCCTGGGTATCTGGCAGGAGCACACCTGTGTAATAGGAAAGATGGCCTTGGACCCAGCCCAGGTGAGCTGCTTCCAGTGGGCAGAACTGGAATGGCTCTCCTATTTGGAAGGAAATGTCACAGGCAACCTGGGTCCCAATAACCTAAGACAGAAATGGGGTTCCCTGTCACGCTAAGCATTTACTCTGCATGAGAAATGCCTTTAACACCCACAAGGTTGAGTATTTGTGGTAAGAAAACAGGAGTAACATGTAAGCAGGAAGAGTAAGATGAAATCACCCACAATCCCTGAAAAGGAGGAATCTTTGGTCCCATTTTGTCATTCAGTAAAGTGAGGCTAAGTCATAACAATATAATACTAGAAATCATCATCATCATCACATAAATTGTTTTTGGTAGAAATAATAATACAGGGACACTTCCCTGGCGGTGCAGTAGTTAAGACCCTGTGCTCCCAATGCAGGGGACATGGGTTCGATCCCTGGCCGGGGAAGTAAGATCCCACATGCTGCAAGATGTGGCAAATAAATAAATCAATTAAGTAAGTAAATAAATGACATTTCCTCTTAAAAAAAAAAAAAGAAAGAATAATACAATAAATAACAATACAATTAATGATAATACAAGTAATGGTAGTAATGAAAACAGCAGTCCTTTTGTGTGGGCGCTGCTCATGCAGCCGGTACGACACTGCTCGGAGGGACTGAGATTTAGTCCCATCCCCGTCCCAGATGTGGGCACTGAGGCTTGGACAGGTGGAGTCACCTGTCTGGGCTCCCGTGCTGTGGGCCGTGGAGCTGGGACTGGAACTCGGGCTGTCGGAGCCTGGGGACTGTGCTCTAGCCATTCACCATTTACCGCAGATGCCCATCGTGGCATCAGAGAGCTTTGCAGAGTCCAAAGTATTTGGCCTGGGCTGTCGGGTTCCGTTTCCTGCAGACCTCCCTGTGGACACGTGACTCTGCCACTTGAAAGTCTTAAAAATAAAACCCAAACCCACACCACCTACCCATTACGGGCTGTCCCAGGATCTAGGGGTGGACTTGGGGGCGCTGCTGAGCCCCACTCGCCCGGGCAGGCCCGCCTGGGTGGTGAGCTTGTGCCCTCAGCCTCCCACTGCCCAAGCGTGGGCTCCGGCTCTAAGCAGAGAGGAGGACTGCAGACCAGGGGCCTGGGGGTGGGAGTGAGGGTCTGAGCAGGGTGTCGGGAGAGCTCTGCGTGCTCTTTCCTTTCTAGGAGAGATGGGGATTCAAGAGCTGGGTTGAGAGTAGGCCCCAGTCTAAATATAGACCACTGAGCCCAGCTCTGTGACTTGGGCAAAGCCCACTCTGTGTGTGTGTGGGGGGAGGTGCGTGGTAGGGGGAACCGTTTTCTTTTCCTGTAAATATTTTTATCCCTGGGTAGGAAGCAGTCTTGGGGGCCTATTGTTTGAGCACAATAGGCCCTCATTTTCCAAGAATGTTTTGGCATTTCCCCTTGAGGAGTCGCTGGGGAGAGGAGGCTGCATGTGAAGGGAGAGGGCTGGGGGGTGAGGATGCCTGGGGAGGGGCCGCTCACCTCTGACTCCAGCTGCGGGGCAGACCCAGAAGCAGAGCGAGGAAGCTAGGAAGGGTTAGGCACCGTTAGGACAATATCAATACTTTCTCCCTTTATTACACACGATGCATGTTTCCTTTTGCAGAAGGCACCGTATTTGTTGTAGAACAGCTAGAAGCTGCTGAGAAACAGGAACACTTGACTCCCTGAGCTCCTCCCATCCAGGAGGAGGGCTGCTCCCTTGTGGCCTGTCTCTCCTTTCCTGAAGCTTCCCCGTGCGGGTCTGCTCAGGAAGCACTCGCTCTGGGACGGCCACCCCTCCCCCTCCCCAAATAAGTCAGCCCAAGGAGCTGGAGAATGACGCTGACAGTAACCCCAATAGTGGTCATGGTGGCTTCGCGTATCGTACTGCCTGCCAGGTGCCGACTGCCTGCGTGATCTTTGCACAGAATCCTCGAGATACCTCGGTGAAGTCGGTGCTGTCACTGTCCCATTTGACAGATGAGGAAACTGAGGCTCAGGGAAGTGATGTGACAGGGCTGAAGTCACACTGAGTCAGCGGTCGAGTCAAAGCTAGGGCTTTGCAGGAAGGTCTGGGCGTTTCTGCTGCCCACACTGGCCACTAGTCCACCAGGATGCTGGTCAGACGGGAACCCTCCAGGCTAAGGTCCCCTCCTCTCCCACCCAGATTCACGGAGACCATCTTGTCAGCCGTCGGAACTGGGGAGGCTCTATGGAGCCAGCGTGGTCAGGTTTTTGTTGCCCCAAGGGGAAACAGGCCCAGAGCTGGAAAGAGATTTGCCCAGGTGCTGGGGCCTTACCAGTGCTGGCCGGTGGGCACGTCCCCTCCGGCTGGAGTGACTGTCGCACACCCACGCTGCAGTGGGGGTGGATGGGGAAGCAGCCTGCCTCGTGCTCTAGAGACCTGTCCCGAGGCAGCTGTGTCTGCCTAGGGCCAGGATGGGGTGGGATTCTGTCTGGGTCCGGTATTGTGGTGCCTGGCCTGGGTTCAAGTCCTGGCATTACCGCTGATCCTCCTGGACCCCAGTGGGGCCCCCTTCACTGCCCTGAGCCTCACTTTCCTCATCTGCCGAATGTGTGACATGCGGCCCTGCCTCGGGGGCCTTGGTGAGGTCAGGATGGAGGACGTGCTCACCTTCTTGGAGGACCCCATTCCCAGCCTGGGTCTCACTCCCTGCCCTTTCCCTCCCATAGGTGCCCTTGGATGAGCGCATCATCTTCTCGGGGAACCTCTTCCAGTACCAGGAGGACAGCAAGAAGTGGAGGAACCGCTTCAGCCTCGTGCCGCACAACTATGGGCTGGTGCTCTACGAGAACAAAGTGGTGAGGCCCCCAGCCCACCCCAGCTTCTCCCAGGCCTGGCCAGGCCGCTTCTTCCCCTTCTCCGCAGCCTCCCCTGGCTTGCTGTCTTCTACACTAGTTGATGCTGCACGGCCCCCATTCCTAAGCCTGAGACTCCGTACCTCCACCCGCATCCCTCCCCTCCTCCCCGCACTGGCTGTTGCCAGGGCCACAGCAGAACCTCAGCAGCCTCCCCCCACCCCTTCCGGCCTCCCCATACCTTGCTGTGGTGCCTGCCCTCTCTAAGTGGCATTTCATCCATCCAGGCACCCAGCTCTCTGGGGTCCCCTTTCACTCTGCCTCTCCCCCCATTGGCCACGCGTTGCTGGCTCCTGCCCACCCCCGAGGCCCTCCGAATCTCTCCATTTCCAGCGCCCTCCTCGCCCTCAGCCACCTTCCCGCCTGGGCTTCCTGCTGCTCCCCAGCCCCTCCCTTCCTTGCTCTTCAACAGCGGCAGCTAACTGGCCGTTCCCTGCCTCAGAGGACCCCTGGCTGGTGGTCCTATCTGTTTCCTTCCTGATGCCCCCCTTGCAACTCTGTGCCCTGCAGTGGGGGGATGGGTGTCCTTCGATTGTTCCTTTGCTTTGGGCCCTTAGGGAAGCCCCACCTGGTTGAGCCACAGGCCCTTCTTCTACCAGACATTTCTGCCGAACAGCGGAAGGACAGGCTTGAGCGCCCTCTGTTTTGAGGGATGCACCAGCCTCACCGGGAGGGCTTGTTAAAAAACAGGTTGCTGGGCCTACCCTGAGTTTGATTCGGGTCTGGAGGGGGCCCAAGAATATGCATTTCTGACAAGTTCCTGGGTGACACTGATGCTGCTAATCAGGGACCACGCTTTGAAAATCATTGCCCTGGAGGTTCCAGCCACTCTTAAGGAATGTGTTGAGTGGTGACACCTAGTGGCTGAGTGCAGCATGGCACCCCTGCTGTATGAGCTCCTACATCAGGACTATTTTTTCTCCCCAGGGGTGTAAGAAAGCAGCGGCCAATCCTCATTCGCCTCCCAAGGGGACCTAGGAAGTTAGTGGACAGTTCAGGGAAATGGTCCAAGACCCTGGGCTCTAGGGGCTGACAGACCAGGTTCGCGTGCAGGTTGGCTGCCTTACCAGCGGTGTGAACGTGGGCTTAATAATGGTACTCACCTCTGGCTTGTGAGAATTCTGTGAAATGAAGCATGCAGAGACCGGAGCACAGTGCCTGACATGTAATGAACACTCGGCTAGTGGTAGCTGCTGCCCGTAGAGACCGTAGGTGCAGTGGTGATAATAATAGCAGTCGCCTCAGCAGTGCTCCCTGACCCTTGCTGTGCCAGGCACAGTGCTATGCGTTAAGTGGATTAGCTCACTGGGCCCTCATGCAGCCCTGCGAGGTAGGAACTGTTATGACACTGGTTTTATAGTTGAGGAAACGAAAGCAAAGGAGGTGCTTATCCTTGGCCTCACACAGACGGAACTCAGTGGAGTCAGGATTTGAGCCCAGACCCTGGGTCCGGGTCACTACACCATGTTGCCTCTAGTCATGGTGGTGGTCAAAGTCCTCTCTCCCCCTCCTCCCCTTCTTCCTTCTCCTCCTCTTCCCTGACTGGGGCAGGCAACACTGAGTGGGGCCCTGGAGCCAGCGATGGAGACGGGGTTTGGGCTTGGCCATACACGTAACCCCCAGGCACCATCTCTCTTGCCCCCTCCTCAGGCTTACGAGCGGCAGGTCCCACCCCGAGCTGTCATCAACAGTGCGGGCTACAAAATTCTCACCTCCTTGGACCAGTACCTGGAGCTTGTTGGCAACTCCTTACCAGGTAAAGGACCACCCATCCCAGGCGAAGCACCCAGGGATTTGTCCAGGGGAGAGGGCGCCCCTACTCCTAGAGCTCCAGGCTCCACACCTGCAGGAAAACCAGCTGGGCCTAGAGCCAGCCGCAGGCGCCTGGCACAACCTGAGCCTCTGAAGGGAGGCCTGAGAGGGGTTCTCCTGTGGCCACGTAGTGCGTTGGGGTTGCCCCACCCGAGCCCCTGCTTCCTGAGCCGGGCGGTCACAGCTGTGCAGGGGGACCTCTCTCCACCCTGCCTCTTCCCTGGGTCCCTGAGAGGCTTCCAGGAGAAGGTGATCCAGGTGCCCCAATTTGTAAACTGCTGAGTCAATACCGCATTTGTAAGGAGCTATCCTAGGCGACCCCACCCCATCAGAGACACCCAGAAGACTTGTGGGGTGACATCTGCCTCTCAGACGATCCCAGGGAGCCCAAGGGGTGAGGGAGGTGCTGGCCTTGTGGGGCAGCTTTTACCCTTGTGTGGGACTTGGTGGTTGAGGGCTCAGCTGGCGTCTGGCTTTCCTGGATTCCAGCCCCTGCCCTGAGAGGGCTGACCTTGGGGTGTTATGTAGACCCCATGAGGTGCTGTGTGTGCTGAGCTGAGCGCAGGGACCCAGAGCCAGGGCCCAGAGAAGAACTGCCATTGTCCTGTTATTAACAGGAGTGGCAAGGTCACAGCCCAGGACCACTTATCTCGCTGGATCTCGAATATCCATGCGGACCAAACAGAGAGAGAAAAATCCCCTTTTATTTATTCTCTATCTCCCACATCCATACCTCCCTCCCCCCTTGGACATTTAAGCCACACTTTGGCCTCTGCTGCTGAAATTTGAAGGGAAACCCAAGAAGGTAATGCTTGGCCTTTGACCCTGAGGGCTCTGACCCTGTGTTATTTGTGCCTCATGCACTGAGTTTAGAACCTGACCCCAGGGAGGTGGCTGCGTTACCAGCTCTGAGAAACAGTGCTGGGGGAGTCTGACATTCCTTTAGCCGGGCTGTGGAGCAAGAGAGAAGGACGTGGCCTCCCCACTGACTCTCTGGTCACCCCGGGACAGGCCAGCTCTCCCTGGACCTGAGCCTGCCCCTCATGGCAGGGCGAGGGGTCAGCTGCTGGCGTCCTCTGGCCGAGGGAAGCCACAGAGGGCAGCTGTTCAGAGGGCACTGTCTCCACAGGGACCACATCAAAATCGGGCACTGCCCCCGTCCTCAAGTGCCCCACGCAGTTCCCGCTCATCCTCTGGCATCCTTCTGCGCGTCACTACTACTTCTGCATGATGACGGAAGCTGAGCAGGACAAGTGGCAGGCTGTCCTGCAGGACTGCGTCCGCCACTGCAACAACGGTGAGCCGCCTTTAGGCACCAGGAGCTGGGAGCGGAGTTACGTGGATTATGTGCTGAGTGGCGACACCTAGTGGCTGAGTGCGGTGTGGCCACCCTGCTCTATGAGCTGTGCTGCGTTTCCTTCTGGGGCTGTTCGAAACCGCTGTCATGCTGCCCTTCACCTTCTTCCTTGATGAAAACAGTTCTGTGATGCTCTTAAACAGAATTTGGGATATTGTTCTCAGAGGGATGCAGTTGTTGAGCCCTTGGGTCACAAGATAAAAATCCTGATTCTGCCACTTTCCAGCAACAGGACCTTAGGAGACCAACTTACCTTCTGAAGCCTCTGTAAAATGGGGCTAATAATCTCTCCTGTGTCTCAGAGGGTTTGTGAACAGTGAGCATCCACTCAACGCTTGGTAAAGATTTTTTTATGCTACCGTTGCTTTCTTCTCAGGGACCTGGACCCGGGTCTGGGAAGTTCCCTTCCTCCCTCAGGGTCTCATTGTCCCCGTCTGCAAAGTTACAAGGTCTCCCCCAGGTCACTCATTCACTTAACAAACCTTTTAATGTCTCTGAGCCAGACCCAGGGCTGGGCACTGAGGATGGCCCCTGTCCCCGTGCTGCCGGCAGCCTGGTGGGGAGACAGATGTTAAACAGATGAGGACACCAGGCGGTGATGAGTCACAGCTGTGCTGGGTGCCGGGTGGGAGCCACCTGGGGAACCTGGAGCTTGTGTATGTATGGGGGGGTGCTGATCCTGTGTGTGGGGAGGGGTAGATCGGGGGGCTTCCTTGAGGAGGCCGGGGTTCAGCTGAGACCTGGAGGATGCATAGTTCTAGAGCAGAGGGAGGTGAGTTCCAGACGGAGGTCACAGCAAGCATGAAGAGAGGCCCAGGGGTGTGGGCAGTTTAGAGGAGGATACACAAGACCCTGAAGTGGGGAGGGGGTGCCTGGAAATGGGCCTGGAGGGGGCACTGGAGTCAGGTCTGGAGGGCCTTGTGGGGCTTTAAGGAGTTTGATCAAAAAGGCTTGTGACTGTCTCTCAGCCGGAGGGGTGGGGCATGAGGGGCTTCCTGCCCTTATGGGAGGAGCAACCCCATCCTGGACCCTGAAATTCCTTCCCGGTGACCTGGCCTCTGGGCAGCAGAGGGAGGCCGCTGCTCCTGCCCTGCCCTTGCCTCTGCCCTACTCTCCCCGCCTGGCATGCCTGGGGCGCAGCTCCACCCGCTGGATGGACAGTGGGCACCCACGCCTGGAGGCGGCTGTGCGGTGACTCGGCTCACCCCACCTGTCCCCTGTCCTCTCCGCTCTCCAGGGCTGCCTCTGCCCCGGCTGGAATCTGCCGGGCGGCAGGAACCAGGTCTTTAGTCAGGCCAGCCCCTGCCGCCGACAAAGAGCCTCCTGTTCCCAGGTCCCCGGGGGCTGAGGGGCCAGGACCGGCTGAGGCGATCTGGGCTCCGGCTGCCTGGCCTGGGGCACCGTCCCTCCTCCTCCCCCCTCCCTGGCCCAGCTCCTCCCTCTGAAGGTTTCCAAGGCTAATGGCAGACCTGGCCAGGTGACCCCAGGCCAGGCCGGGTGGGGACAGACCAGGTGGGGAAGAGCCGCCGTTCGGTTCCCCGTGCGCACAATGGCAGTTGTGATAAGCTTTGCTGGATCGTGGGGAGGAATACATGAGCTGGGTTGGGTAGAGCTCTTGGCCCCGTGCCTAGCACATAGCGAGCGCTCAGCCAGGAGGCTGAGGGGTATGGGTGTGGGTCCTGTGGGCAGGAGGGGAGGCCGGGGAGAGCTGCTGGGGCGGGGGGAGAGGCGTCCTGCGGCCGCAAGGTGTTGGGAGCTGACAGGGTGGTTTTAGAGGAGCCTTTCCTCCACCCTGAGGACTGTGGGAAAGTTCTCGGCTTCCTCGGGGGCTGGGCCTGGAATTTGCAGGGCCTGGAATTGCTCACTCCAGGGGCTGCCAGGAAGTGGGGGGTGGCTGGGGAAGGAGGCCGAGCTGGGTGGACACAGTTCGTCTGGCCCCCGCCCACATCCTGCATTCCCGGAGCAGCTGGGGCAGCAAGAGGCGGCGGGGCACGGAGCTGCCCCCTCGGGCTGGGCCTGGGGTGCAGAGGTCAAGGCCTCTTCCTGTCTGCCTGCTGCCCGGGCCTGAGGAATGTAGCTTCCTTTCTCAGCCTGACCCTGAGGACCCCACAGGCAGGAAGTCTCCAGGTCTCGCTAGAGTCGGCCAGTCTGGGTTCAGGCCCTGGGGCTGCCGTTCCCCAGCGGTGTGGCCTCGAGCCAGTGACTTTGCCTCCCTGAGCCCGCTTCCTCATGGGGAGAGTGGGGCTGAGAACAGCTGTCCCTCTGGGAGCTGTTGGGGGCGTTAGGTGAGGGATGCGTGTGCGGTCTCAGCCTTAGTCTGCCGCAACACGGGACCAGAGACTGGGCGGCTTGAACGACAGAAATTTACTTTTGCACAATTCTGGAGGCTGGAAACCCGAGGTGCAGGCGTCAGCAGGTCTGTTTTCTTCCGAGGTGTCTCTCCCTGACCAGCAGGCAGCTGCCGTCTCCCGGTGTCCTCACACAGTCCCCGCTCTGTGTGCGCAATTTGTCCAGATTTCTTCTTCTGAGGACACCAGCCACACATATGGGATCAGGGCCGAGCCTGAGCCCCTCGTTTTAACTTAATTTCCTCTCTAGTCCCTGTCTGCAGTCAGTCACATTCTGAGGGCGCTGGGGGTCAGGACTTCAACATAGGACTTTGAAGGGACACAGTTCAGCCGCTCACAGCCAGGCTCAAGGGAAGAGCTCGGGAGGGGTCACCCGCCCTTTTGATTCAGCCACTCGGCGAGCAGAGTAGGGACGTCCTGAGGGTCTGAGGCGGCATCGGCGGCCTCCTTCCTGCTGCCCAACCCTCTGGCTCAGCATCCTGCCACCTGGAGAGCGACCCTGCCGGGTACACCTGGCTTGCCGTCTGCAGACTGTAAATGCCCCAATGTGAGAAAGGCTGCATATAGCGCACGGCTGGATTGTTCTAGGCAAAACCTGGTCTCTGGGAGACGGTGCCCCTCCTTAAGCCTGAGGGGCTTCCTCCCCGGCCCAGCTGGGCAGCACTCACCCCAGGGCTCTGCGCGGCACCCCAGCTGGGACACCCCTGCTCTGCCCCTGTCACTCCCTCCTCATCTCAGGTCCCTGAAATGCAGGGTGAGACGCCCCTCACGCCCCCATCCCGGTCCACGGAGCTGCCACTGCAGGGCTGGGGCTGGGCCTCAGTTTCCCCACCTCTGAGCTCTCTTCCAGCCCCACCAGGCAGGGTGATTCCTGGGTCAGCGGATGTGGAGGGGGAGGGGTTCTCCCCACGCCAGAGAGGGGCCTCTTCTCTGGGGGGGGTGACTCAGCCCGTGGTCACTGCCGTGGAGGTCGGGGTTTTGGAGGCACTGGCTGCCAGTTCCCCTTCGGTCACAGGCTCGTGGCCAGGGTAGCCGCCAGCTGGCCGGCTGCGAGGTGTTTAACCACGTTCGTCCCGAAGTCAGATGTTGCGACTTCCTGCAGCCTGCCTCCCCAGCGCCCAGTCTGAGGCCCACGCCTTGTTCACTGACCCCCTCACCAGCACGGGGGAGGTGGGCAAACTCATCTGGGCCACCACCGCCACCATCATCGACAGGAGTGAGAAGTGGTATTTCCAGCCCCCTGGATGCACGGCGGTGAGCAAGGCGGGCCCAGGGCAGCGGGAGCCATTCGTGGCTGCAGTTACTAATAAAGTGCGACGTGGTGCCTGCTGGGCCCGCCCTCAGGCCCTGCCTCCGCAGTCCACACTGTGGTCCCTGCAGCCCCACAGTGGGTGTGTGAGGCCAGGCTGGTCATTGTTCCCACTATTCACAAGGGAGAACTGAGGTCCCTTAGGGTTCAATGACCTGCAGCGAGGCTACGAGGCAAATTGGGCTCATCGCCTATTTTAATAAATCCAGTTTTATGGCTCGTTTGTTCACACACCGCCTGCGGCTGCTTTCCTGCTACAACGGCAGGTTGAGTGGCTGGGACGGAGATCGTCTGGCCCACAAAGCTGAGAGTGTTTACTGTCCTGCCCTTCGCGGGGGAGGTTGGCAGGCCCCTGGTGGAGGGAGGGTCTCTGCGCCTCTGGTATGCCGTCTGCCATGCTGGGTGGCCTCTCCTTGGTGGTGGTGATGGCTTCTGGTCCTGGCTCTGCTGCTCACTGGCCTTGGACCCTCGGCAGTGGCCTGACCTCGGAGCCTGTTTCTTCATCTGGAAAAGCAGAGGAAACAACAGTGCCCACAGCTCGGGCTGGTTGGGAGGATTGAAGGAGATGAGGATACAAAGCAGGGCTGTCTTACTGTCCACTGCTGCTGGTGGGTTCTCATCGTTACTGTCACTGCAACAACTACTGATGCTGTTACTACAAGAGCCGTGGGGGTCAGAGGTGGGGGGAGTTTGGGCAGTCAACCCATTGGTCTCGGTGGAGGGCACGGGCCATCCTACCGACCTCCTCTCTACATCCCTCTCCCGGGCAGGGATCCCCGAGGACTCCAAGGTGGAGGGCCCCGCGTTCACGGACGCCATCCGCATGTACCGCCAGTCCAAGGAGCTGTACGGCACCTGGGAGATGCTGTGTGGGAACGAGCTGCAGGTGAGGCCATGGAGGCTGGCGGGGAGGCTGCGCAAGTCAGCGCGGGGCCCAGGCAAGGGCTCTGGAGCCTGGCTGCAGGTTCGGACGGGTGGAGGCTGAGGTGATCCCGCAGCAGGGGCTGCTTGTTATTTTGTTCAGTCATTAACTGAGCACCGACCCTGGACTAGGTGCTGGGGTGCACTGTAAGAGGGACGCAGTCCTGGCCCTCAGGGAGCTGCCTAGAAGGAGAAACAGACGTGTGACAAGTAAACGCACACACTTGCATGTGCAGGCAAGGGGGGAAGAGTGTGGTATTCCAGACAGGGTGGCAGCCTGTGCAATGGTCCTGAGGTGGGGCCCCTACAGGATCCTACAGGACACCCAAGCAGGTGAGCTGGGACCTGTGGGAATGATGCTTAGGAGGGAGGGCAATGGAGACGTGGAGCAAAGAGCAGCTTTTTTTTTTTTTTGCGGTACGCAGGCCTCTCACTGCTGTGGCCTCTCCCGTGGCGGAGCACCGGCTCCGTACGCGCAGGCTCAGCGGCCATGGCTCACGGGCCCAGCCGCTCTGCGGCATGTGGGATCTTCCCGGACCGGGGCACGAACCCGTGTCCCCTGCATCGGCAGGCGGACTCTCAAGCACTGCGCCACCAGGGAAGCCCAGAGCAGCTCTTTGAGGGGGGGTTTGAGTGGCCGGGCTTGCCGGAATATGGAGGGGCTGGGCATGCTCCGACCCCTGCCCCGGCCTGTGCCTCCCGGTCCTAGATCCTGAGCAACCTGGTGATGGAGGAGCTGGGCCCTGAGCTGAAGGCAGAGCTCGCCCCCCGGCTGAAGGGGAAACCGCAGGAGCGACAGCGGCAGTGGATCCAGGTGGGCAGGCCTGGGCTTGGGAGCAGGGGTGGGGGGCCTGCAGCCGCCTGGCACCCTCGGCCTGGCGCTGACACCTCCGCCCTGCCCACAGATCTCGGACACCGTGTACCGCATGGTGTATGAACAGGCCAAGGCACGCTTGGAGGCCGTGCTGTCCAAGCTGCAGCTGGCCCGGCCGGCCATGGAGGCGGTCATCCGCACCGACATGGACCAGATCATCACCTCCAAGGAGCATCTGGCCAGCAAGATCCGAGGTAGGAGGGCCACCTGCTATGGCTGTCATCACCTGGTGGACGTGCTGGGACCACCCGCCCTCCGGGGTCAGGGGGTCCCTCCTGCCTGTTTCAGGGATCCGTTTGCATTTCACAGGAAGGACTTGATTCATTGATTACTTTTGAAACACCAGAATCAAATCTGAGGCATTGTTCTTCCAACCCCTGGGAGTTGTTTGTCAGCTGTTATTTCTATAGACTCAGATCTTGGTGACCTAAATGACGCTGAGGAGGTTCAAGCCTTCTCTTCATCTTTGTCATCAGATCTACCATGTGTCATTTTAGCGACATCAGCTTGACTTCGGTGATTCACATTCAGCCAGCCTTTCTGGTCAGCTGATGCTCCTTTCTGTTCCGAGCCTGATGGGATCTCTTCACTCACTTGTCATCCGTCACACGCTGGCCACAGTTGTGACTGTTGTCAGTTGCCCGAGGTTATTCTCTAACCGCTGTGCTCACTGTGAGCTGGGGAGGACCCCGAGAGTTGACATTTATTGTGTGGAACAAATAATGTTAGCTGGGCAGGGGAGAAGGAGGGACGTCAAAACACCCCCTGGCTAAAAAATGCCTTGGTCAGAATGTCCTGGAGACGGTCCCTGCCCACAGGGAAGCAGCCTTTTCCATAGGTGGGCTGAGTCAGGCCACACCATTCCAGGGCAGAATCGGGGTTTGCAAAACCCAGAGGCTCATTGAAGCCACTGAAGTGTTTTCCATTTTTTTTTTAAACGAAGGAGCAAGACCCCCAAAGGTGAGTTCTCTTCCTCTAGCTGAACAGAAAAACTGCCAACCTAGAGACCTTCACACTAGCCGTTTTCTTAGTTTCTTGCCGTCACAGTGTCAGGAACATCAGGGTCCAGTCTCGGAACTCCCTGTTATTTGTGCTGCATTATCAGCCGTTCCTCAAGAATCCTTCAGTTTGCTAATGTTGTCACCAGTGGTTTTCTTTAAAGAATAATACGACCGCCTGCCTCTAGCCTGGGGGTCTGGGATGGTGGGAGTTGCTACCGGGGATGCCATCCGCTAACCAGCTCCCTCTGCGCAGCCTCCATCCTCCCCAAGGCGGAGGTGTGTGTCCGGAATCATGTCCAGCCCTATATCCCGTCCATACTGGAGGCCCTGATGGTGCCCACCAGCCAGGGCTTCACCGAAGTGCGGGACGTCTTCTTCAAGGAGGTCACCGACATGAACCTGAACGTCATCAATGAGGGCGGCATCGACAAGCTGGGCGAGGTGAGCCAGGCATGGCCCCGGGTTTGGGTTTGGTCTGGCCCCCGTCAGGCCCTCACTGTGATCAGGGCTGGCCGCTCCCCTCCGGGGCATAACCTGTGAACGGAGGGTCTGCGTGCACCCCACAAATGCAGCCAGCCTCTCTCACTTCTGAGTGCTCTGGTTCTCGGGGTGAACGGTCTTCCACAGACCCCATATTGGGGTAGTCGGCTGCCTGGAACCCCACATAGTTGTCAGGTGTAGACAGAATTGGTCCTGTAATCTCAGCGTCTTCTACACCCCAAACTGAGGAGTCCATTGACAATAATAATCATAGAATTTGAGAGCCATAGAAGACCTTAGAGATCATGAAAAACCAGCTCGTGACTTGGAGGCTAAGAGAAGGTGAGCGATTTGCCCAAGGTCACCCAGCGCCGGGCTGGCCTCTCCCCACACGTTGTGCTGCTGGACCCCACTCCTCCTGCCTTCAGATCCTCATGCTTCCTGTCCCGGGTCCTCCAGCGCTTGCCCTTGTGACCGCCACCCCCGGATGGCCTTCCCGGGTGCCGGGCCCAGGGGCTGGGGGGCTGCCTGGCTCCTCTGGCGGCCCCAGCTCAGGTCCCGCGTGTCTCTGCCTCCCTGCAGTACATGGAGAAGCTGTCCCAGCTGGCGTACCACCCCCTCAAGATGCAGAGCTGCTATGAGAAGATGGAGCCGCTGCGGCTCGATGGGCTGCAGCAGCGTTTTGACGTGTCCAGCACGTCTGTGTTCAAGCAGCGAGCCCAGATCCTCATGCGTGAGGTGAGCCCAGGGTGCTACCCCAGCTGCCCCCGCCGTCCCCAGGTCCCCATCTCCTGGGGAAGAGGCTGCCTCTGCGGCCTTCCTCCCCAGCCCCCTCCTCGTCGTCCCCACGGGCCTCACTGCAGCCACACTCGGCCCCCGCGTGCTCTCCGCTACTCTGCTCTCTGGTCTGTTTGGACCCTGTCCCTCGCCCCCCCCCCTGGCTAATTCAGACTCATCTTTTGGGTCTCAGAGACCCCTTCCTCTGGGGTCTTGCTCCTTAAGCCCCTTCCCACAGGGCCCAGGGCCTCTGTTTCCCTGAGGCAGGGAGTGGCCCCGGTGCCCGGCCCTGAGCCAGCACACCAGACAGTACAGGAGTGAGTGAGTGAACGGGCAGCTGAGCACACAGGTGCCCCCTCCTCCCGGCGGGCACCCCTTTCACGTGCCCCGTGGTGTGCCCTGCCGGCAGCAAATGGACAACGCGGTGTACACCTTCGAGACCCTCCTGCACCAGGAGCTGGGGAAGGGGCCCACCAAGGAGGAGCTGTGCAAGTCCATCCAGCGCATCCTGGAGCGGGTGCTGAAGGTGAGCCGCCCGGCCAGGCCCCACCCCTCCACCCAGGGGGGTGCTGGGGCTCGGGTCAGACTGGGACCGGTGGAGCTCCCTGACCCAGAGTCTCCTGTGCCCTGGCCGCTCTTCCTGGCAGAAATACGACTATGACAGCAGCACCGTGCGGAAGCGCTTTTTCCGGGAGGCTCTGCTGCAGATCACCATCCCATTCCTGCTGAAGAAGCTGGCGCCCACCTGCAAGTCGGTGAGTGCGCCCTCTCCCCCACTCCTCTCCCTCCCCTCCCCCCACTGCGTTCCCCACTCCTCTCCCTCCCCTCCCCCACTGCGTTCCCCACTCCTCTCCCTCCCCTCCCCCCACTGCGTTCCCCACTCCCTTCCTCACCCCTCTCCTCACTCCCCTCCCCTCACTCCTCTCCCCTCCCCTCTCTCCTCTTTTCTCCCCTCTCCCCCTCCCCTCACTCCCCTCCCCTCCCCTCCTCACCCCTCTTCTCCTCTCCCCCTCCCCTCACCACTCCTCTCCCTCCTCTTCTCCCCTCCCCCTCCTCCCCCTCTTTTCTCCACTCTCCCCACTCTCTCCTCCTCTCCCCTCTCCTCACTCGCCTCCCCACCCCTCTCCCCTCCCCTCACTCCTCTCCCCCTCTTCTCTCCCCTCTCCTCACTCCCTCCGCTCCCCTCTCCTCTCCCTCCCCGTTTCTCCACTCTCTCGCCTCACTCCTCCTCTCCCCTCACTCCTCTCCGCACTCCCCACTCTCTTCCTCTCCCCACTCTCTTCCTCTCCCCACTCTCTTCCTCTCCCCACTCTCTTCCTCTCCCCACTCTCTTCCTCTCCCCACTCTCTTCCTCTCCCCACTCTCTTCCTCTCCCCACTCTCTTCCTCTCCCCACCTCCCCTCTTCTCACTCTCCCCACTCTCCTCACTCTCCCCACTCTCCCCTCTCTCTCTCCCCACTCTCCCCTCTCTCTCTCCCCACTCTCCCCTCTCTCTCTCCCCACTCTCCCCTCTCTCTCTCCCCACTCTCCCCTCTCTCTCTCCCCACTCTCCCCTCTCTCTCTCCCCACTCTCCCCTCTCTCTCTCCCCACTCTCCCCTCTCTCTCTCCCCACTCTCCCCTCTCTCTCCCCACTCTCCCCTCTCTCTCTCCCCACTCTCCCCTCTCTCTCTCCCCACTCTCCCCTCTCTCTCCCCACTCTCCCCACTCTCCCCTCTCCTCACTCTCCCCACTCTCCCCTCTCCTCACTCTCCCCCCTCACCCCTCTCCTCGCTCTCCCCCTCACCCCTCTCCTCACTCTCCCCACTCTCCCCTCTCCTCACTCTCCTCCTCACCCCTCTCCTCACTCTCCCCACTCTCCCCCTCCCCACTCTCCGCTCTCCCCCCTCTCCCCCCTCTCCTACTCACCCCTCTCCCCCCTCTCCTACTCACCCCTCTCCCCCCTCTCCTACTCACCCCTCTCCCCCCTCTCCTACTCACCCCTCTCCCCGCGCTCCCCGCTCTCCCCTCTCCCCGCTCTCCTCGCTCTCCCCACTCTTCCCTCTCCTCACTCTCCCCACTCTTCCCTCTCCTCACTCTCCCCTCTCCCCTACTCACCCCTCTCCCCACTCTCCCCACTCTTCCCTCTCCCCACTCTTCCCTCTCCTCACTCTCCCCTCTCCCCACTCTCCCCGCTCTCCCCTCTCCTCACTCTCCCCACTCTCCCCTCTCCTCACTCTCCCTCTCCTCATTCTCCCCTCTCCCCAGTCTCCTCTCTCCTCACTCTCCCCTCTCTCCCCTCTCCTGACTCTCCCCACTCTCCCCCTCACCCCTCTCCTGACTCTCCCCACTCTCCCCCTCACCCCTCTCCCCACTCTTCCCTCTCCTCTCCTCACTCTCCCTTCTCCCCACTATCCCCAGTCTCCTCACTCTCCCCACTCTCCGCACACGCCCCACTCTCCCCTCTCCTCAGTCTCCCCTCTCCCCACTCTCCCCCCACTCTCCCCACTCTCCACACACGCCCCACTCTCCCACTCCCCACTCTCCCCTCACTCCCCACTCTCCCCTCACTCCCCCACTCCCCACTCTCCCCTCACTCCCCCACTCCCCACTCTCCCCTCACTCCCCCTCACTCCCCTCACTCTCCCCTCTCCCCACTCTCCCCTCTCTCCTCCCTCTCCCCCCTCCCCTTTCCCCTCCTCCCTCCCCTCCCTCTCCCCTCTCCTCCTCCTTCCTCCCCGCCTTTCCCCTCTCTCCTCACTCTCCCCCCTCTCCCCACTCTCCCCCCTCCCCCGTCTCCTCCTCTCCCTCGTCTCCCCCCCTCCTCTCCCCCCTTTTCCCCCTCCCCTCCCCCGCTAGCCCCAGCCCTGGGCCTGACCAACAGTCCTGGCCTCCCCTCTCTCTGCCCCACCCACACCCCCACCCGGCAGGAGCTGTCCCGGTTCCAGGAGCTGATATTCGAGGACTTTGCCAGGTTCATCCTGGTGGAGAACACATATGAGGAGGTGGTGTTGCAGACGGTCATGAAGGACATCCTGCAGGGTGCGTGCCTCCCGGCCCCCGGGGGCTGACTGCAGAGCTGGGGGGATGGTGCTGCTGTTGGGACCCTTACTGCCTGGAGGGTGGTGGAGGTGGCCGCCCAGAGGTCTTCCTGGTGGGGTCAGCTAAGCTACAAAGAAAAGAGGACTTATGCTGTGGGCTGGGGTGGGCCCACTACTAGCGGTGTGGCCCCAGGAGGGTAGCATCGCATCCCTGTGCCTTAGTTTGTTTGTGGGTCCTTGACATTTTGGGGAGCATCAGGTGAGTGACAGGGTGTAGGGTCACAGCCCCTGCTTCCCGGCATTGAGGCCTGAAATAAGCCTCGTCCCAGTCACAGCACCCACTTAGGCCGAGGGGGGCCTCTGGGGGCTGATGCAGGTCACAGCTGGGCAGTGTAGGGTGTGCTGGCGGCCGTCAGCCCCGTGGTCAATGTCCCGACACCGCCCTCCTGTCCTGTAGCTGTGAAGGAGGCCGCCGTGCAGAGGAAGCACAACCTGTACCGGGACAGCGTGGTCATGCACAACAGCGACCCCAACCTGCATCTGCTGGCCGAGGGCTTGCCCATCGACTGGGGCGAGGAGTACAGCGGCAGCAGTGACAGTGGTGGGGACCCCGGCAGCCCTGGCATCCCGGAAGCAGCCACCCTCTCGGAAAAGCGCCGGCGTGCCAAGCAGGTGGTGTCCGTGGTCCAGGACGAGGAGGTGGGGCTGCCCTTCGAGGCGGTCCCTGAGCCCCTACCACCTGCGTCCGCAGACAGCATCACCGAGCTCCGTGGTCTGCTGGCCCGGGATCTGCAGGCTGAGAGCCCCCCGCTGGCCGGCCCCCTGCTCAATGGGGCCCCCGCCCAGGAGAGCCCCCAGCCCGGGGCAGCCCCTGAGGCCGCCTCACCCCCTGCCTCACCCCTCCGGCAGCTCCCGCCTGGAAAGGCCTCGGACCTCGAGCCTCCCAAGCCTAGTGACCAGGAGACCGGGGAGCAGGTGTCCGGCCCTGGCGGCCGCCCCCCAATCCATACCACCACCGAGGACGGTGCAGGGGTGCAGACTGAGTTCTAGGCCAGTCGCCCCCGAGCTTCTGTTGGACATGGCGCACGGGCCACTCCCTGAGGCACTGGAAGGCTCGGCTCTGGGCGGGGAGCGCTGGATCTATGCCTTCCAGGTGGGGATGGGGCCAGGCTGGTGTGGCACCTCTGGGGCGGAGACGGGCCCACCTGAGTCACTTTATTGGGTTTGGTCACACTTGGTCGGTCTGTTTTCTCTTATGTGGGATGATCTCGGCTTTCCTCCTCCTGCCGGGGGCAGAGCACAGCGGAGGGGGCTGGGAGCACGCGGTGGCCCTGGGTCCCTGAGTCCTGCGTCCCTGCCCCGCCTCTGTGGCCCGTTTCCCTCGTGGGTCTTGCCCTCCTTGGGAAGAGGGCGTAAGAGTAGCATCTGCTGTGACACAAAGCCCATGGATCCTCTGCTCGCACCAAGGGGCTCGCTGGAACCAGGAAGACGGAGCGCTGAGGCCCGTCTTGGCCCCGCTCCTCCCTCCTCCCGGCTGGGCCCCAGAGGATACTGGCCTTGCTGTCCTGCCCCGGGTGAGGGGATGTGCAAGGAGGGGCCTTCAGGCTGGGGGAGAGCTGCCTCGCGGAGGGGGATGGGGCCGTGGGCCTGAGGAGAGAACAAGAAAGGCCTGGAATGGGCTGGTCTGGGGAGAGGAGGGAGAGGGCGTGTCTGAGGGAAGGAGGGCGTGACCTCTGCAGAGGTACTGCTGGGAGGGTGGGCGCGGTGGCAGATGGAGGGCTGCTGGAAGCTGGGCCGTTGCCTCCCCCTCCACTTGCTGGGGTCCAGTCTCCGGAGTTCCTCTGTCCCCGTGCTGGGCTCGGGGGGTGGGGGGCGGTGGCATGTTGCTCAGTGGCAGGGCCGGGTGGGTGTGGACTCTGCAGGCCACTTCCAAGGTACGCGTTGTCCTCCCAGGGAGCTGCGGGGCTCGTGAGGGGCAGGAGGATGGGCCGAGGCACCCCAGGGCACCACTGAGCTCTTGCGTCAGGCTGGGGCTCGGCCCCTTGTGCTCTGAGTTTCCGGTCACCCCATCCTGAAAACTCCAGGACTCTTTAAATGTCCTGAGTCACGTGGAGGCCCAGCCATCCCCCTTCCTGGGGTGAGGGTCAAGCCGAGACCATCCCCAGGGGCTGGGGCCTCCTGGCCTTCCCACACCCCCTCCCCTGCTGCTTGGAGGGGAGGGGAGGGGAGGGTGGGCAGGGCAGAAACCGAGTCCTTCAGGGTCGTCAACGCCATCCCAGCCCTGCCTCCTCCATCCCCTCATCTCCTTCCTGGACCGGGCCCTGGGACCCACAGGACGTGAAGCACTGGCTGGTGCTCAGGGACCCCCGCCCCCCCCAGTCCCCCAAGCCCTAAACTCAACGCCTCACTAACCTCTTTTACCAACACGTTCCGTCTGAAGATGCTCTCCTTTGGTGCCTTCTTTTGTGGTTTTCCAAATCATCCTCAAATCTTGTATTGAAAATATTATGCAAACTGTTTAAGCTTCTACTAATCAATAAATGCTTTATTTAAAGCCAGTGGCCCATGTGTGGTCCCAGCAGGGTGAGACCTTTGCTGGAGACGGACTAGGAGCACCTGTGTACCTCTACTTTCTGGGATGGCCGCTTGACCCGAGTGCTTACAGGTGCATGGCCAGAGTTCTATTATCCCATTTTACAGAGGAGAAAACTGAGGCTTGGAGAGAAGGGACACAGCAGGTAGGTGACCCGCCTGCTGGCAGCTCAGACGGCTTCCTCAGCCAGATCCATGCAGGGTGCACCTCTGGCCGTCTCGGGCAATGCTGAGGGCAGGAGGGCAGCTACTTTATGGCCACGTGGCCCTGGGTGCCCATGGCGGGTGGGCCCGAGGCTCACACTAGATCCAAACAGTGATGCCAGTGTGTAAGACTCCTGCTCACACAGCTAGTACTTACTGTGGGCCGTGCACGTTACTTGCAAGACTAGGAGCCTCACGGCAGCTCCAGGCGGCGGGCACCATTGTCACATTTCACCGATGTGTAAACTGAGGTCCAGGAAGGCGGGGAACCTGGGCTGAGGCTATGGGGCCCCCATCACCTTGGGGGACGGTGGCCAGTGGCTGAAGGCTTGTTAAGGGCTGAGGTGAGGAAGCAGGGGCTCAGCTGCAGTCTTGCTGTTGACCTTGGCAAGGCACTGAACTCAACCTCAGGCTCCTCGTCTATAAAAGGGGGGGCCTATTGAGGGTTCAAGGAGACCCGCCAAACACTGTGCTCTGCGAGGTGGCCCTGCCCACCTCAGGCCTCAGTCTCCCCTCTTAGCTTAGCAGAGCCCAGCAGGGTGTGTGGGGAGGGAAACCATCAGAGGTCCCCCGGGTACCTGGAAAGCAGGACTCACACCACATGGGCCTTTCATCCGTCCTGTTTCAGCCCGCAGGACTGTCACAACAAGGCAGGGAGAGTGAGGGCCTGTCCCCTGCATCCCGCCGGCTCTTTACGCTGTGCCTGCGATGAGCAGTCAGGGCTCCCTGGTGGCCGCCGGCCTACGTCAGGGCTCCATCGTGTCCCTTGCTGACCAGATGGGGAACTAGGATGTGGAAGGTTGGCCAGAGTCAGAGTTAGCTGGAGGCAGAGCCCAGGTGCCCCGAGCAGGCCTGCCTGTAGCCCAAAGAAAAAGCTGCCCCTGGCTCAGAACTGTCTGCCAGAAGGCGCACGACAGAGGCGCAGCTCTACGGCGAGTACCAGGAGCACGGCTCCTGCAACTGTGCGGTGAACAACCGCGTGGCTGCACGGGTTCAGGGCTCAAGATGCTTCTAGGCTCCAGAGCCAGCGCCACCACGTTCCTGTCGCAGGGCCCGGGACATCCAGCCCCCTGGTCTGGGGTAACGATAACAGAGCACGTAGCACAGCCCACACGGCACCACGAGCTCCGCAGACTTTCTGAGCCCTTCTCTTAGAGCCCTGGTCTCTCCACCTGCAACAAGGGAGGTTTGGATAACTTCACCTTTGGGAACACCGCACCTCCCCCCTTCCCTTCTGACTCAGCTGCGACCCCCTCCCCCTCCCCGGGCTCCATCAGGACCCAGTGATGACTCTGGAGGAGGCGGCTGGAGATGGGTTTATTGACGTTACTGCTTTGGGTCTGCAAAGCTCAGTACCTGCCCTGGAGCTGCGTGGGGTGAGGAGGTGCAGAGCTGGGAGAGGAGGGGCCCAGCGTGCGGGGAGAGCAGAGGGAGGCGAGGAGGGGCCGACGTCGCTGTGGCCCCAGGCCCGCCCTGAACACATTCTGGCCAGTCAGTCCGAGGACACGGTGGCCTCCCCACCTCTCCCCTCGGCCAGGGCCCTCCTGCACCCCCACCACCCTGCCCAGTGGGACAGCACTGCCCGGGCTCCCCTGAGGAGGCTCCTGGGTGGGGGGGCGTGACTGCCAGAGGCAGCTGAGACACTCAGGCCTGTGCTCAGAGGGAGGCATGCTGGTACCCCACCCCCCAGACCCTGTCCTCGTGCGGCGAGGGGTCCTCCCTCCTCCACGGTATTCACGCTGGCTCTGTCCTTGGTCAGGAACACTCCTGTCTCCGCCTGGGCCAGGACAGAGGGGCCCGTACTAGTCCATGGAGAACAGAGCGGGAGCTGGAGCCCTGGGCCCGCAGGTAGCAGAGGTGGGGCTGGAGGTGTCAGGCCCGGGCCGGCGGCCGGCGCTCAGCGGCTGTGGTAGATGCGGAGGCGCTGGGTGATGTCCTGGCGGCACAGCGGGCAAGTGCGCAGGGGCTGGCAGCACTGCTGGCAGCAGCAGACGTGGCCGCAGTTGAGGAAGATCATCTGGGCCTGAGGAGAGAGTGCGGGAGTGTCTGGGAACCAGCCCGGCCTGATTCCCCGGGGATGGGGCAAGTGAGGCCCCCGGCCCCCAAAGATCTGACAGCACGGTCGTCACGCTCCACCGCCCGTATGGTCACTGTCTGCCCCTCTCTGTAACAGCCGCACGTTTCACAGCCCCGCCCTATCTCACCAGCCCAGCTGCTGGATGTGCACGTTGTTCCCAATTTTTGGATTTTCTGTGCACTTTGCCCGGCCCCCTCGGTCTCAAAACCACCCCAGCATTATGGATTAAAAGCCATGGAAGTGTGTCTATTCTTTGCTTTAGCATTTCCTCTTTTTAGTAAGTTATCCTAAGTAAAGAACCAAGGATGTGCTCCAAATTCTGTTCAAGGCTGTTTAGTATAGCACTGTTGGTAATAACAAGAGCTCGGAAGCCACCTCCAGGGCCCAGAGCAGGGGTTTGGTTAAATTTATAACCACCAAGGCCCCTTGTATCACCGCATTCCCTGAGCCCAGCAAAAACCACAGGGTAGGGCTTCCCTGGTGGCGCAGTGGTTGACAGTCCACCTGCCGATGCAGGGGATATGGGTTCGTGCCCCGGTCCGGGAGGATCCCACATGCCGCGGAGCGGCTGGGCCCGTGAGCCATGGCCGCTGGGCCTGCGTGTCTGGAGCCTGTGCTCCACAACAGTGAGAGGCCCCGTGCCACAAAACAAACAAACAAACAAACCATAGGGTAATCAAACTGCTCACGTGGCAACCTTTCTAAGCAGGATCACACTCGGGGGAGGGGGAGTATTTTACGTGCTACATTGCTGAATTTTTATAATAGGCGTCAATTTTGTTAGTTTTAAAAACAGGTTTTAAAGTCTCTTCAGAGAAAATTGTGTTGTTGATATTTAATGAGTTAATACATATACGAAGGGAAACTTCCTAAGTGGGAGAAAAAACTCTTGAAGAAAAAGGCCCAGAAAACATAGCATTACTCATGTTTGGGTAATGGGATCATGGGTCATTTTAATTTCCTGTTTTTTGCCCGGGAGGCTCCGGACGGCAGGCACTGGGCCTGTTGCCCCAGACTTACCTCCCGTTCCAGGCACACAACACATTCTGAGGTCTGGGCCTCCAGCTCCGCGCAGGGGGCCGATGGTCTTACTGCCTCGGGAAGCTCCTCAGGGGCCGTGGGGAGGACCTCGCCCTGGGGTGGTTTCGGCAGCTCTGTGGGGACAGAGAGGCTGAGGCTGGGTCACGCCCACCTGACCCCGATCCCTGGGGCCTCCCCTGGCCCCGCCTGCCCCAAGTGGCAGGGAGCCGGAGCGGGATGGGATCCGACCAGGACCCTGCCTTCCTACACACGCTCTTATTTCTCTTTGCTGAGCCTCATTCCCCCACCTGTAAAACGGGACAGCTGGGGCACCGGTTAATTGGGGCCTCTTGCCCCTAACACACTCTGAATCCTTCACAGCCACCCTGCAAGTAGGGCTCATCACTGTCAGAGATGAGAAATCAGGAGGCTCAGAGGGGGAAGCCACTTGCCCGAAGCCACAGGGCCATCTGGTGGTAGAGCTGCCCCGCAGCAGCCCTGGCTAGGACCGGACCTCGCTCACAGATTCTCCACCCAGGGGCCCAGGCGCAGGTGGCCCCGAGGGGCAGGGAGAGGAGTGAGCAGCTCTCAAGGCTGCTCCCCCTGTCTCCTGGCAGAGGCCCCAGCATGTCCCCTGCCTGGGTCCCAACCGCCACGAAGGAGGACATCAGAATCGGTCTCTCTCATTATCACACCACGTGCACCAGCGACACCCTCAAGTCTCTCTCCATCCCTGATCCCCGTCCCCTCAGTTCATGTTTTTCATTTATTCTACGGGTTAAATTACAAGTAGCACTTTTTATAATTCTAAAAAACCTGAAGTTTTCTTTTTAAAAAGCCTATCGCAACCACTCTAGACCCTCTAGGGGTACATGGTGTCCCCCCAAACCATCACTGTAAGGGGCACTTCTATATTTAACGTAACACATATTGAGTCCTGGGGTCAGAAAGAGAACTGTTGGGGAAACTCCTGAGGCTCTCCTGCCCTCTGGAGCTCAGGAGCCTTCCAGCCCAGCCCCTCCCTGCAGGGCGGCCACAATCAGGAAGAAGCCCTAAGGGTTAGGGTTAGGGTTAACCTGTCTCTGCCTCAGTTTCCTCATCCCTCAGACGCGGGTAACAATGGTGCCCACCTCACGGGGCTGCAGCAAAGGTGACCTGACATGGTGGTCGTCAAATGCCCGATACCCATCCTGCTCGGCACACAGGAGACCTTCCCCTGGGTCAGCCACAGCACCTGCCCTCTCCCGGGCCTCCGGATGAGGGCAGGGCACCTCCTTCACAACCATCACAAACACCTTTCTACGTCCAAACCACAGGCCTGTCCTGGGGCGCAGTGCTGGGCACGGGGTGGGCGCTGGGTCTGGCTGATTTCTCCCTCTACTCCAGGGATCCTGAGTGTGTGGTTCCCGACGTCTAGTAGGGTGGGTTTAGGGAAGCCAGAAGGGTCCTGAAACTGCTATAGGAAAAGTTCTTTTTTTCCATTTTTGGAGCCTGCTTTTCCCATTTATAAATTGTTCCTTTAGGAGGGAAGCTTAAGGGCTGGCCAGGGTTAGAAGTGGCCCTTAGGACTCGTCCTGAACTGTAAACAGGGGACGCCCCCAACCGCAGCCCACACGTAAGGGCTCTGCTCAGGAGAGGGCTCCGCATCGGTACCTGGCCGGGCCCTGGTCGCGTCCAGCAGCTCCTGGGCTCTGCGCAGGATCTGGTGCCGCAGGCCGGCTTCCGAGACGCCCACCTGCTTGGACCAAGGAGGGCAGGTCATGGCCTGGGCTGGGCAAGGGACCTACCGTGCAGCACGGTCAGAGCCACTACCTCCTCCCTGGCTTCCAGCACCCTCAGCTGGAAAGGTGGAGGCCCACGAGGGCCCGACGATCCGTACAGCAGAGGGAGACACTGAGGCCCAGAGGGAAACCAACACCAGTAACAGCTACAGTTTAGCAAGTGCGAAGCCCGCACAGGGGCTGTGCTGACAGCTTCAGCCCATGACCTCCCATCACCCCCGTGACGACCAGGAAGTCAGGACCCTCTGTCACAGTTTGCACGGTCAGGTGGTTCACACCGAGGCTGAGCTGCTGAGAAGGGGCCGTGCCAGAATCACACAGTCCCTCAGCCTCCAGAGAGAGTGCTCCCGAGCGTGGGTGACACAGTCGTGTCGCCCTTCTGAGCCCCGGTGCCTGCGTCTGCCGAGGGCCGGGCAGTACAGCAGAGCGGTCAACAGCATGGACCCCGGCACCAGTCCTGGCTCTGCTGTGCGACCTCGGGCCAAATGCTACCTTGCTGTGTCTCAGCCTCCTTATCCGAAAGGTGATGACAGTGTCAGCACGTGCCCGCCCAGGTTGTTGGGAAGATTCAATGAATCCACATATAACACATGCTTAGAACAGCGCCTGCCACTGTCAGGTATTTGCCGGCATCGGTACTCGTCTCTCTTGAAGGGTAAATGAATTAGTGCAGCATGTACCAGGCTCAGGCAGCGCTGCTGCTGTGATAACTAAATCCATGGGGTGGGGAGGGCGCTGGTCCAGATGAGCTCCAAGGTCCTGGGTGTCCAGCCCTACGCGGTGAAGATCCAATCTGAACGGGTGGGGGGGGGACACGGGGGGCACCAATCTGGGGTCAGCAGCACCCATAAGCCCTGGTTGCAGCCACATGACGGGGGCAGGTGGGGCACACGTTCTGGCCCTCTGACAGCTGATAACACGGGCCTCACCAAGAACTGCGTGAAGAGCAAGCGGCCTGGCTGGGTCGGGCCAGCGCCCTGCCCGCCGCCCTCGACCCCCCCGAGGCGCAGCTGCTGCCCACCTTGGCCAGGTCCCCAGGGCCCATCCGGCTCAGCATGTCCAGTGAGATGCGGTGGTGGGCGAAGATGGGAAGGTAGTGCTCGGCCGACAGCTCCACCAGGAGGGCCACCAGCTGGCGCTCCAGGCCTTCTTCCTACAGGACAGACGCAAGGGAGAAGCCAAGCGCACCACGGATGGGCAAAAAAACCAAGAAGCCATTACTTACTCACAACAGCAAACGAAGAGTTCAAATACATACAACATAATATGTAAAACGTATTCTTGGAACTTTTCCTACAAAAATGGATATGTAAGGGCATAGAGATAGACGCACGAGGAAGTTAGTTCACTGCCACTCTGTAAACTTGACAACGTAAGCAACTTAAGTACCCATCAAGAGGGGACTGTTTAAACAAGTGAGGGCTCATGCAGTCGTCTGGGAACAACGAGGAGATCTACGCACACGGGCCTGGACAACAGCCTGTCACTACTGTTGGGGGGAAAAAGGAAGTTGCCAGAATTGCCTTATAGAAGGACTCCTGTTTGTTTTTTTGGTCGTGCCACGTAGCTTGTGGGATCTTAGCTCCCCGACCAGGGATCGAACCTGTGCCTGCTGCAGTGGAAGCGCAGAGTCTTAACCACTGGACCACCAGGGAATTCCCAAGAAAGACTCCATTTTTATTAAAAAAAAAAAAAAAAAGGGTGTGTGTGCGTGCATGTGTGAGAGGGGGAAAGGGAGGGGAGGGGGAGAGGGGGAGAGGGGGAGGGGGAGAGGGGGTGGGGGAGGTGGGGGAGACTGGGGACCACGTCTGTCCCATCCGCAGCCCCTGCGCTGGTGAGCGCACAGCGGGCTGTGGGTCTCTGCTCTGCCCAAAAGTGACTGAAAAGTCACCAGAACCAATGCTCCTCCCTGTCGTTTCTGTCCCTGCCCGGGGGACCTGGTGCACTTAGTCACAGAAATATGAAGGGAATTAAACTGGACAGGTCAGGAAGCCGGGCACCGCTGAGGCCAGAGGCTCCTGCAGGGTGGGCGCCAGCAATCCTCACCTGCAGCTTCAAGGACAAGGGTTTCTGGTTCAAGAGCCGCTGATACTGAATCAGCCAGTAATTCTCCTGCTTAGTTTCTCTTTTGGCTTCTAACTCCGTCTGCCAAGAAGGAAGCAGACACTGTTAGTTACAAGTCAGTGAATAGAAACAATGACAGTGACACCTGTGAACTCTGCTCCTCTGAGCACGTGGATAACTTGGTATTTTACAAAGAACGTGCCTACCCACTGTTGCCTCACCCTTTAAACTGCTGAGCCCGGAAAGGCAGGAAGCATCACTACCCCCACTTTACTGCTGAGAACGATCTCAGACACAGCATACCTGGTGGGGGGACCGGAACCTGGGCTGCTGACACCTGGTGCCCGCCCCCCTTCCCCAGCCATCATGACTTGGAGGGGGACACCTTCTCATCTGCTTATGGGAAGAGCAAAGCACTAGGCAGCCGTCTCCTTCCCCCAAGAAGGCTTAGTGTGTCCTCTGGGTGCCAGGCAGGGAGAGAAATAAGATGCTAAGGACACCTTCGGCTTCTGGAGTGGGCTTCACCTGACGAAGCCAGAGAATTATAAACATGCCATTCAAGCCGATTCCTCCATCACTCACACATTCCTGAGCGTTGTTCTGGGTGCTGAGGACACAGCAGTGAACACACAATACTAACAGCAGCAGCAGCAACGTCAGGGCACTTCGTGCCAGACCGTGCTGTGCACTGCGAGATGCCCTTGTACTTAATTCTCACGATTCTGTGAAGTAGTTTCTACTTCACAGGTGAAGAAACGGAGTGATTAGTTCAGAGCGAATACCAGCCAGCCCAAGGTCAAAGAGCTGCCCGTGTCGTGGCCAGGATTCAGAGCCAGGTCTGTCTTGCTCGGAGCCTGTGCTCTCAACCACCAAGCCACCCACCCAGGACTGCAGCCGCGCTCGGGGTCGATGTGATGTGGGCGGCAGGATTACACTGCAGGCACCTCCCCAGCTCCCCCTAGTGGTCCCTCCTGTACCTTGCCGAGCTGGCTCCCCTTTTCCGGCCTGGCCCTCTCTGGGCTGTGGGCACACCTCTCTTTGGGAGCCCATGACCCTGATGGTCATGTCCTGATGAGGTGCACAGTGAGTCCCCAAGGCCCCTTGAGGGCGGGAGCACACGGCCACGGCATGGCTGCCCCTTACACAGCACTCAGGGAGCGGGTCACACATTAATGCAATTTGAAGGTGATGGCCGTGAGGCACCATGAGGAACAGGCAGCTTCTGACTGGCACAAACACACCATCTGGGCTCGTGCAGGGCTTGGGAAGAAACTGGTCTCGCTCCTTTCCATCCCCGGCACAGGGCCTGGCCCACGGTGGAGCTCAGAGGACGTCTGGGGCGGTAACAAGGCCACAGGAAAGACTGGGTCCTGACCACTCAGGTGCACTTGGGCTCTGGAGGAAGTGACCCTGACCTGCCCCCTAAAGGGGGCTCTGCCACCCTGATGATGTGCCAGAGTCAAACCCATCTGGGTCGAGGGGGCAGTTGGGCAACTCCTGTCGAAGGCTTACTAAATGGTCTGCCCTGGACACACCAAGTACTCTCCTGGGCATCTGTCCTGAGCAAATAAATACCCGTGGCTGTTCTCAGATACTGAGCTGCCGAGACAGCCTTGCTTATTAAGAGTAAAAAATGGGAAGTATGCTCGACAATAGGCCAAACAAGGGCCCATCTCAATGCAGCCACGGAAGGAACGCAGAGGACACGAAAGAGCAGATGCGATCGAGCTGGTTGGAAACGGGGGCGCAGTTCCGTGTTACAGGCACGTACACACACCACGATAAACATGCATCCCGATGTTTGGAAAACATACCTCAAAATATTAGCAACAGACAACTCTCAGGAGTGAGATTCTTTTCCTTTGTACTTTCCATTTTTTCTTTGATGAACAACTATTACTAGACTAATGAAAGTGTTCCTAAGAACGGCAAGAGCATTTAGGGGAAGCAAACCCATGAGCGACTCTGGACGCGGAAGCCAGACGCACCAGGATCTCCCGGAGCTCCTCCTCTCGCTGTGTCTTCTCTTTGAGCAGCTGCTGGAGCAGGGAGCTCAGGACCCAGCGCTGCTCCGAGATCATCTCCTGCAACACAAGACCACGCCCAGCGCTGGGAAACTCGCAGTATCCCGGCCCAAGAAGTCCCCGCAGCGCGGCAGCAGGATCCCCCTCACTCAGTTCTCAGCTGGCAGCCGGGGGCCACAGTGGGTCCGACTCCATTCAAGGCTCTGTCCCTGATCTCAGGCTGAGAGTTGGGGAACAGAGCAGAGGGGCCTCTCTGCCCCAGCATCCCCTCCCCACCTTCTCACCAGCCTGTACCTCCCCTTCCCCAAGGGGTAAGGCCAGGCACGGGATCTAGTGACCCAACACAGTGCAGTGGTAAGAAACATCAAACAAAGGGAATGACAAGCAGCAGGTACCTGACTCCAGTCTCACTGACTACGGAGCTCGTGGGCAGAAGCAAACAGCGGGAGGGAGGGTGGGTGAGGGACCCACGCCAGCCAGGAAGGCTCTACGCAGACGGAGTGATGTGCAAACCCCAGAAAGGCCCATTTGTGTCTGCGTTCCACTCTTCTCCTCCTCCTGGAAACCCCATGGAGACCCCGAAAACAGGAGCCCCACAGCTCTAATGGGCAGGATGCATGGGCACCCACCAAGCACGGTGGTTGCATCTTCTTTCAGAGCTCCACCAACCCCGCAAGGCTGAGGCCTTTCCATTTGCTAGCCCACTCCTCTCTGATGGCCCTGAGACACAGGCTGGGCCTGGAAGACTATTTCCTTTATGCAGGGGAGACATGGAGTCCCAGGGAGGGGAAGTAACCTGCCTAAAGTCATACGGTGACAGACCCGTGGGACTCCAGACCTCAGCGTTCTTCTCCTGCATTGAGAAGCCCATGAGACAAATGAAGACTGCTCCACTGAGGACAGACACAGGGACGGTGACAGACAGAAGGCTCTGCTCAAAAGCCTGGTACGGGGCACATGTCCTCACACATCACTGATCCGACCCTTCTGCGTACAGCTGGGGAGACTAAGGTACAGAGAAGGGAAAGGGCTGCCCCTCCCTGCCTCCCCAGCCAGGTCACACGGCAAGACTGTGCGAGGACAACCCGGGTCCCAGATTTGCAGCCCAGAACGCTGTCTGCTAGTCTCTGCAGCCTCCACATCTGTGTGAGCAGGACACCCAGGCTGGAGTTCACAGAGCCACAGCTGGACCCTCTCCTCAGACATCCTCGGAACACCGAGACAGCTCCTTCCCCAGAGGATGTCAGCCGTGAGAACCAGCGCCCCAGAAGCATGACTGAGAGAGACAGGGAGCTCAGGAGCAACCCAGCCCCAAAACAAAGAAAACACGGAGATGGAGATGCGCCTGGGTGAGCCTTGGCAATGAAAGCCTCCTTCCTCTGACCCTCCTGCCTGGCGACGGGCTGATCCCAGCCCTAACCTTCGCCTGCGCTGCGCTCGGCCCCCAGACCGGGCTCCCACGAGCCTCCTGGGGCCAGGGCCTCCTCCAGCATCACTGCCTTGTCTGCCGGAGAGCAGCTGAGAGGCGGTGGGTGCATTCGTTGGGGGTGGGGTGGGGGACAGGGCAGGCTAGGGAGCCCTACATACCTGTAGTGCCTCTGTGTCCAGGGATTTCCTCTTTAACTCCAGCTGTGTCAGCTGCAATAACTCAGTTTCTATTAACTTAATCTAAACAGAAGACGAGACAGGGGTTTTTTAATTCACATTAACCACGGTTTAATCCTGTGCCGCTGCTCTTGGATGGCCAAGTGGATCTAAGAATCCTTTCTGGGGGCGCTCTGCAATGAAGGGGACCTGTGTACCTTGGGAACCTCATCAGCGGGGGTTTAAAAAGAGTTCGTTATTTCACGGCCCTGAATCCTCCGCGGCGTGGACCCTCTTGTCCTGGACAGTACTGCTGATCAGAAGCCGGGCACAGGGCCAGCCCAGAATGGGCGCTGATCAAGGTGTGGAATGAAGGGGCTTTCCTTCAAGGTGAGGACCAGAGTGAAGAACAGACACGGAATTCTCAATGAGCCTCTTCCCAGTCCAGTTCTCTTGCTTCCTCTAAACAGCTGTCAGAGGAGTGCAGAGGGCAATGGAGGGGACTGAGTAATAATAACAATAATAGTAGTAGCTGATATTTATTGAGATTCCACATGCTAGGACTGTGCTGTGCAATTTATTTGCATCATTTCATCAATACCTATTAGGAGGTATTATTGCCTCCATTTTACAGACAAGGAAACCGAGGCTCAGAGAGGTTAAGTAACTTGCCCAAGGACACACAGCGGGTGAGTGAGTGTGCCCTTTCCTTGGGATGTCCCTGCTTGTCTGAAGGGGAAGAGCTGGCCTGGTGGGTCAAAACCACCCATAATGAGAATGTCTGGGAGTCACCACATACCTTCAGGGTGTGACTGGGGGCTTTTAGCCCTCGGGGTCAGACCCCATGGCCAGTGACTTCTCTACCCTGTGCCTATGACCTTTGTCCCTATGTTCTTATGACCCCACCAACCCCTGGTCAGAGGAATGAGATTCATGTCTGGCAATGTGGGATTGAAATTAAAGGGGGAAATAAAAAGGTAAGTTGGTTTTGGCAAGAAAGAAAAAGAAAAAAACAACCATGCAAAATGTGAAATTCAAAGTGTGCTGAGTACGAGGTGACGTGCGTCCCGTAGCCTGAAAGCTCGCTCTGTCTGCCGCCACCCAGGCCACGCGCTCAGGGAGCCCAGCGAGCCAGACACAGCCCTGCTGGAAGCGGGTGGCCAAGAGGCCCAGCGTGGCGTTCGCCCAAGGCTGCCCGCAGGTCAGCAGCGGAGCCCGGACAAGAGCACAGCCCCTCCCCTCCAGGCCCAGGCCACTCCTCAGCCGACACCAGGCCCTGCCTGCTCGCTCAGGCGGGGGTCAGCCTGTCCCAGCTCCTCAATCTGGGCCGACGGGGACACTGGGGTCTGAGCCGGTGGAGGAGCCCTGCCTGTGGCCGCCAAGCGGTCGAGGCCTCCTGTCCCTCAGCCCTGGGCATCACGAGAAGCAGCAGGCACAGGTCTCACCTGCTGGCATGCACAGTGCTGCCCAGGCACCTCCTGACACCCTGAGTAGGTTCCACGAGGCTCAGTGAGGGGAGGGAGGTGCCGGGGAGACCTCTTGTCGGGCTGGCCTGGAGCCCCCTCCTCACGCCTCTGAAAGCCCACAGGGTGGGTCTGGGGGGAGGCCGCAGCCTGCGCTCACCTGCTTCCGGATCTGCCGATGCATCAGGTCCTTCTTCACCTGGAGAGCCTCGAAGGCCGCCTTCTGCATGGCGCTCTGCAACAGAGAGCACGGCCACTCAGGGGGCCCGCAGGGAAAACAAAATCTGTGTCAGACACCTTAATGTGTGCCTTTTCTGTTTCTTAGAGAGACAACTTTTCAGGTTACTTGTTTAATTTTTTAAAATAATACTTATGAAGCGCTTACTACATGCTGGACACTGTGCTCAGGGCTCTTCCCACGCTGCACATGGAAGAGGCGACGACGAGAGTACCTTCACTGCCCCATTTCACAGATGAGGAAAGTGAGGTTCAGAGAAGTGAACCGGCTGGCACTAGCATGCAAGTCTGTCCAGCTCTCAGCCTCACCTTAACCACGAGGCCTGACATGCCCTCTAAGAAACAGAGCAGTTTCCTCAGACAATCTCACAAATACTAAGTCAAAGCGTTTTGGAAGACGAGAGAGATAGGAGTTGGGGAGATAGGAGAGAGGAAACGATGAGTCAGGGAGTGGCAGGACAACATCACAGAGGAAGAAAGGAGGGAGGGGATGCGAGGGTCGGGAAATGAGACTCCAACAGGGCCTGTGGGGAAAGCTGGGACTGAACAATTTGGACACAGGAGGGAGGAAATTACAGGGGTCCTTCCTGGTCCCGTCCACTCAGTAGCACCTGCTATGCGCCCGCTAAGCCGGCGGGAGAGCAGATGGAGGTGCGGCGGGATTGGAAGGGAGGAGTCTGGGGGCTCACTCCACGGGGTGGGTACCACCGCCTTCTGCCCATCATGTCCTCATGATGGAGCCCACGCAGCACGGGGAGCGGCTGCCTGGGGAGGGCGCTTCTCTAGACTTCAGGGAGCGGAAACGACCACCCAGAGAGGCCTCTCCCTGCCCCCTCGTCCTCATGCTCAGTGCGTTTCTCAGCTCTCTAAGCATCTTCCTTCTTACACACTGTCCAGGAGTCCAGGACAGCGCCTCCACGTGGAGTTCTGCCGCTCTGCTCTGGGCTCCCCGCGTCCCTCCTGCCCCCCTCCTGAGCCCCTGCCCCCAGGGCTCACCTCCTGCAGGATCTGGCTAATGGCTTTGTTCTGATCCATCTGTTGCCAGGACAGGATCTGCTGGAACCGCTCATCCATTTCAGCCATGCTGCCAGAAACACAGCAAATTCATGAACATTTCCTGAGCACCTGCTACGTGCCAGGCACCTTGGAGGAGACGGAGATAAACCATTTATTCATTCAACAATACTCATGGAGCGCCTGCTGGGGGCCACATCCTGGGCTTGGGGGGGGCGGGGTGGACATGGAGTTTTGTCTGAATCCCATGGCCCTGGAGGGAGGGTGACGGAGTCTCTGTCTCCAGAGCTGGGGAGATGATCTCCCGGGCCCCGTCATCCACCCCTCCACTGGAATCCTTCCTACGATGCCCCCCCTGAAGTTGCTGCCTGGCCTCTGCCCACCCACCTCCACCAACAGGGAGCTCATAACCTCCCAGGTGAGCCACTCAGGCTGAGAGAAAGCTGTCCTTCCCGGGCACTAACGTCTCACCCTCCACCCCAGTGTCTCTCACCCTGGCCGTGGACCTGCTCTCGTCGCCCTAGAGCAAGTCTAGTGACTTTGGCACAAAAATCCAAACTCTGCAAACCTAATATGTCCATACTTTGGTACAATCTTGGTTTTAAGTTTGTCTGTTTCATAATAGTAGCTGTTATTTATTGGACCCTTATGTGGCAGACAGTATGATCATTAATGCCCATTAAATCCTCCAACAACTCTAGGAGTAGGTACTGTGATTCATCCCCTTTTTTCTGATAAGAAAATTGAGGCTCAGGGAGGGAAAATAACTTGCCTAAGACTTCACAGTTAGTTATAGAAGTGGGATGTGAATCCACGACTGTCTGGCCCTAGTGCCCACGCTCCTAAAAACAAGGTCACACCAGCAGGAAGGAGGGAGACCCCTGCATCTGCTGGGACACGGGGAGGCTGGCGTGCTCCAGGTGCCCGGGGGGCGGGGAGGAGGTGGCACCTGCGCTGGAGCCACCCAGGTGGGAGGAGAAACACAAGGGCAGCCAGGGCTGTTGGTCTGTCCCTGTCTGGGGCTGCTAAGCATCGAAGGAGCTTTTCTCAACTGGCTCTGCCGGGCACTGCAGGTCCTTCAACAAAGCCACGGTGCTGGGGTGAACTTGGAAGGCCAGACCCAAAATGGCTGTCAGCATGAAGGCAGCCCCATCACCATCCCCCCTCCAGTGCACCCCACCCATGACCCACGGAGATTTATAAGTACACCATAGTCAAGAGCACACTGCCTGGGTCAAACCCGAGCTCTGTCATCGGCTAGTTGTGCTTCCTTAGGGTCCAACTAGAAAAATCACTTAGACCAGCGGTAACTTGCTCCTGACATCATGGCCCAGGGTGGGGTGGCCCGAGGCAGGAGATTCCAGTGCCAGCTCTCACCCTACGGTTCTGGGCCCTGAGCCGGCTCCCCAGAGTCCCTCACTCGGGAAGCCTCTTCCTTACCTTACCTGGAACAGGCCTGCTGGACCAGGTTCTGCCTCTGAGACTCGTAGGCCATCTGGATGAGCCGGCTGTTACAGCTCTCGGTCAGCATCTGCTGCATGGCCGCTGCAGAAACATGGGGGTGGGGTGGGGACAGGGCTGAGCAGCCACTCCTGGGGGGCCTCATGGGCGTTACCTGGGCGTCCACCTGACAGTCACCTCACAAAAAAGTCTCTCTTTTTTAAAATACAGAAGTAACTTCAGCTTGAAAGTCTGATTAGTTGTAAAACACTGAACAACATACACATAATCTTCTATAGTCTCGTCACCCAGAAGTATTATTACATTTTGATATATGTTCTTCTAGTTAATTTTTAATGCATATTGATGGATTTTTTAAAAGTTAACTGAAAGAATTAAAAGCAGGGACTTGAACAGATATTTGTGTACCCATGTTCGTAGCAACATTATCCACAATAGGCAAGAAAAGGTGGAAACAACCCAAGTGCCTATTGATGGACAAGTGGGTAAACAGAATGTGGTCTTATCCATGCAACGGAATATTAATCAGTCTTAAAAAGGAAGGAAATTCTGACATAAGCTACAACGTGGATGAACCCTGAAGACATTACGCTATGTGAAAGCCGCCAGTCACAAAAGGACAAATACTGTATGACTCCACTCACACGAAGTACCTAGAGCCGTCAGGTTCATAGAGACAGAAAGCAGAATGGTGGTCCTACAGGGTCCGGCGGAGGGGGCCGTGGGGAGTTCCTGTTTAGCGGGTACAGAGTTTCACTTTGGGATGATGAAAAAGTTCTGGAGGTGGATGGCGGTGACGGTTGCACAACAAGGTGAATGTACTTAATGCCACAGAACCGTACACTTGCAAGTGGTTAAAATGGTAAATTTTATGCTTTGTATATTTCACCATAATAAAAGAAAATTAAAATGTTATCACACTAAATATACCACTTTCTCACCTTTTACGAATGCATCCCTGTGTCAACATGCTGACGTGATGTTAATAGCTACAGAATACTACAGTGCCTGGATTACCAAAGTTTAAGATGATCCTCTGTTTCAGAGCATTCGGAGTCTTTCTGCGATTATTAAATGATACTGCTATAAATATCCTTGCTCAGATATCTTCGTGCACAACTATTTGATTATTTCCTAGAATAATTCTTAGAAGTACACAGTTTTAAGGTCATGGATGATGTATGCAAGTTACCCTTTCTGCCCTCCAGAAAGAGCCTGCTGATTCGTACTTCCTTTGGCAGCAGCACACAGGACAGCCTGCTACCATACGCCCTCTACAACTCTGGGTTACTACCCTTTCTTGCCTTTTTGTTATTTTTATTGAAATTTTTCAGTTATAAAAATAGTACATGCTCAGTTTCTAAAATAGCTAATAGGGAAGTTTGAAAAGGTGGAAAAGAAAAGATCCCTAACACTGAGCCTATTTCCAATTAGTTAATTTGATAAACATCCTTCCAGAAATGCAAACATAATCTTTCTCTTTATAAATGGTGGATGATGGTGACCTTTAAAATAGGGACATTGGAGACCTTCAAGATGGTGGAGGAGTAAGACGTGGAGATCACCTTTCTCCCCACACATACGTCAGAAATACTTCTACACGTGGAACAAATCCTACAGAACACCTACTGAACGCTGGCAGAAGACCTCAGACTTCCCAAAAGGCAAGAAACTCCCCACATACCTGGCCGTGTGGCCGACAGGGTCTTGGTGCTCCTGCTGGGTGTCAAGCCTGTGCCTCTGAGATGGGAGAGCCGAGTTCAGGACATTGGTCCACCAGAGACCTCCCAGCTCCACGTAATACCAAACGGCGAAAGCTCTCCCAGAGATCTCCATCTCAATGCTAAGAACCAGCTTCACTCAACACCAGCAAACGACAGTGCTGGACGCTCTATGCCAAACAACTAGCAAGACAGGAACACAACCCCACCCATTAGCAGAGAGGCTGTCTAAAATCATAAGGTCACACATACCCAAAACACACCACCGGATGCAGTCCTGCCCACCAGAAAGGCAAGATCCAGACTCATCCACCAGAACACAGGCACTAGTCCCCTCTACCAGGAAGCCTATACACAACCCACTGAACCAACCTTAGCCACTGGGGGCAGACACCAAAAACAACGGGAACTAGGAACCTGCAGCCTGCGAAAAGGAGACCCCAAACACAGTAAGTTTAGCAAAATGAGAAGACAGAGAAGCACACAGTAGATGAAGGAGCAAGGTAAAAACCCACCAGACCAAACAAATGAAGAGGAAATAGGCAGTCTACCTGAAAAAGAATTCAGAGTAATGATAGTAAAGATGATCCAAAATCTTGGAAACAAAATGGAGAAAATACAAGAAATGTTTAACAAGGACCTAGAAGAACTAAACAGCAAACAAACAATGATGAACAACACAATAAATGAAATTAAAAATTCTCTAGAAGGAATCAATAGCAGAATAACTGAGGCAGAAGAACGGATAAGTGACCTGAAAGATAAAATAGTGGAAATAACTACTGCAGAGCAGAATAAAGAAAAAAGAATGAAAAGAATTGAGGACAATCTTAGAGAACTCTGGGACAACATAAAACGCACCAACATTCGAATTATAGGGGTCCCAGAGAAGAAGAGAAAAAGGGACTGAGAAAATATCCAAAGAGATTATAGTTGAAAACTTCCCTAATATGGGGAAGGAAATAGTCAATCAAGTCCAGGAAGCACAGAGAGTCCCATACAGGATAAGTCCAAGGAGAAACACACCAAGACACATACTAATTAAACTATCAAAAAATAACTACAAAGAAAAAATATTAAAAGCAGCATTTAAGAATTGTAAAAAATACAAGCACATGGAGGCTAAACAATACACTACTTAATAACCAAGAGATCACTGAAGAAATCAAAAATTGCCTAGAAACAAACGACAATGAAAACACGATGACCCAAAACCTATGGGATGCAGCAAAAGCAGTTCTAAAAGGGAAGTTTATAGCAATACAATCCTACCTCAAGAAACAACACCTCAAACAACCTAACCTTACACCTAAAGCAATTAGAGAAAGAAGAACAAAAAAACCCCAAGTTAGCAGGAGGAAAGAAAGCATAAAGATCAGATCAGAAATAAATGGAAAAGAAATGAAGGTAAACGATAGCAAAGATCAATAAAACTAAAAGCTGGTTCTTTGAGAAGATAAACACAATTGGTAAACCATTAGCAGACTCATCAAGAAAAAAATGGAGAAGACTCAAATCAATAGAATTAGAAAAAAAAGAAGTAACAACTGACACTGAAGAAATACAAAGGATCATGAGAGATTACTACAAGCAACTATATGCCAATAAAATGGACAACCTGGAACAAATGGACAAATTCTTAGAAAAGCACAATCTTCTGAGACTGAACCAGGAAGAAACAGATAATACAAACAGACCAATCACAAGCACTGAAATTGAGACTGTGATTAAAAATCTTCCAACAAACAAAAGCCCAGGACCAGATGGCTTCACAGGCAAATTCTATCAAACATTTAGAGAAGAGCTAACACCTATCCTTCTCAAACTCTTCCAAAATATAGCAGAGGGAGGAACACTTCCAAACTCATTCTACAAGGCCACCATCACCCTGATACCAAAACCAGACAGATGTCACAAAGAAAGAAAACTACAGGCCAATATCACTGTTGAACATAGATGCAAAAATCCTCAACAAAATACTAGCAAACAGAATCCAACAGCACGTTAAAAGGATCATACACTATGATCAAGTGGGGCTTATTCCAGGAATGCAAGGATTCTTCAGTATATGCAAATCAATCAATGTGATAAACCATATTAACAAACTGAAGGAGAAAAACCGTATGATCATCTCAATAGATGCAGAAAAAGCTTTCAACAAAATTCAACACCCATTTATGATAAAAACCCTCCAGAAAGTAGGCATAGAGGGAACTTACCTCAACATAATAAAGGCCATATATGACAAACCCACAGCCAACATCATTCTCAATGGTGAAAAACTGAAACCATTTCCACTAAGATCAGGAACACGACAAGGTTGTCCACTCTCACCACTATTATTCAACATAGTTTTGGAAGTTTTAGCCACAGCAGTCAGAGAAGAAAAATAAAAGGAATCCAAATTGGAAAAGAAGTAAAGCTGTCACTGTTTGCAGATGACATGATACTATACATAGAGAATCCCAAAGATGCTACAGGAAAACTACTAGAGCTAATCAATGAGTCTGGTGAGGTTGCAGGATACAAAATTAATGCACAGAAATCTCTGGCATTCCTATACACCAACAACAAAAAATCAGAAAGAGAAATTAAGGAAACACTCCCATTTACCATTGCAACAAAAAGAATAAAATACCTAGGAATAAACCTACCTAAGGAGAAAAAAGACCTGTATGCAGAAACTATAAGACACTGATGAAAGAAATTAAAGATGATACAAACAGATGGAGAGATATACCATGTTCTTGGATTGGAAGAATCAACATTGTGAAAATAACTAAACTTTTTGTTTTGCGGTACGTGGGCCTCTCACTGTTGTGGCCTCTCCCGTTGCAGAGCACAGGTTCCGGACGCGCAGGCTCAGCGGCCATGGCTCATGGGCCCAGCCGCTCCGCGGCATGTGGGATCTTCCCGGACTGGGGCACGAACCCGTGCCCACTGCATCGGCAGGCGGACTCTCAACCACTGCACCACCAGGGAAGCCCTGGAAGCTACTTTCTAACAATTTGCCATGTAACCCAGATTCCTATAACCTGGCCTGTAACTTTGTTTTAGCTCATGTGGGAGCTTTCTTTTCAAAGTATGTTTAAATCCTCCTGATTTTTTCCCACCCCTGCACTAATCCTTTAAGGGAGATCAGCTCGGTGCTTTGTGACCACCTAGAGGGGTGGGATAGGGAGGGTGGGAGGGAGACGCAAGAGGGAGGAGATATGGGGATATATGTATAGCTGATTCACTTTGTTATAAAGCAGAAACTAACACCATTGTAAAGCAATTATACTCCAATAAAGATGTTAAAAAAATAATAAAATAGGGACATTAATGATATGATACCTCATCAGGAGGTAGTAGGATGAAATGGTGTATGGAAAGTGTTGGACCACTGCCTGGTACACAGTGAACCTCGGCTAAAGGTGCACACAATACCCCATTCTATCACTCAGGCTCTGAAGAATGGGGTGATCCAAAAAGAATCATTCCTTATTTTAAATAACAACGAGGAACTGCCTCCTTGCCTTCCCTGCCACGTGGCTTGATGTTCTCAGGATCAGATGGGGAGACCTCCCTCTTGTTTGTGCGGACAGTGTGGTGCCCCAGGACCACTCAGGGAGCGACAGGAAGGCAAGTTCCCAGGGGCTCGAGAGGCCACCGCAGCCCTTGAGGAGAGCAGCCCTAACAGCCAAGCTTTGTGAACAGCTCACTTTGCGCCAGCATGATCTTATTGACCCTCATAATGACCCCACGAGGCAGATAATTACCTTTCTCCCCATTTTACAGACATGAAAACTGAGAGGGACCAGTAATGCCCCTTAGGTCATACGGCTTGTGCCTGAGCTGGGATTCTGAATCCAAGTTCAGCTGACCTCAGAGCCCATGCTCCATGATGGGACTTGACCGTCCCTCTAGAGGGGTAACACTCAGCGCCCTCTATATGTGACCAAAAGGGGGATGGCTGTCTCCTCCTGCCCCTCAGTTGGCCACGCTCTGCTCCCAGGACCCTGCCCTGCCCTACCCCACCCTGAGACTCACAGGCAATCTCACGGCGCCGGAGGTTCTCTGTCTCCTCCTGGGTTATAGACATCAACTGTTCCATTCTTATTCTAGAAAAAGATCGATCCATCAGCAAATGTATCAGTAACATTTCCAACAGGGAATCCCATCAGATGAACACCACCTCCTTCAAGAAGTCCTCCCAGATGTGAGAACTTAGGCATACTCTGAACGCCCACGGCATCATGTGCCTCCACCGGGGCCCTGTTAACTTTAAGAGTTTCTTGCGTAAAAAGATAAACATTCCCTTAGAAAAATGGGCCAAGGATACAAACAGCCAATTCACTGATGCTTAAATAAAAGTGACCAAAGAACGTACGGAAAGATTCTTAACACCACTGATAATGAAAGAAGTAAAATCTTTTCACCTATCGGGTTGGCTGAGATTAAAAAAACCGATAACCACTGGTGATGGCAGTGAAGGTGGAGAAGTGGGTACTTCATATACCGCTGAGAGGAGTGTAAACTGGTAAAATGTTCTTGGAAGGCAGTCTGGCAATACTATCAAAGTGTTCTTCGAATATTTCCTTCAAAAACATTCACATAAGTGCATAAGGGTATATCTAGAAGATGTTTACAGTAATATATATTGTTTGTGATTATGAAACGCCAGAAACCGCTTAAGTGTTCAGAGGGCTAATTACGTAAATTATGATATAATGATATAGTGGAATTCGCTACAGCTAGTACAAATAATAAGGTTTTGGGCATGGAAATACATCTGTGATATAAGTGAAAATTTAAAAAGTAATGGCATGTATGTATGTGCATGTTGCTTGTGTGTACACTTTTTGCCCCCCACACCACACTGGCACAGTAGCTGGGAGGGGGACAGCATCCTTTAATGTTTCTCGCAGGGTCTGACTTTATTGGAAGCAGCCATGTACCGTCTGAGCACTCCTGCCTCCTGCCCAGGCCCACAGGCTGCTCAGGGGAAGGCCGTATCTGGTACGCATCCCTGGACCCTAGGCATAGCCCAGGCCTAGCCCAGGCCTAGCCCAGAGAGGGCACTCAGCCAGCGTGCTGAATAAGCGATGCCACCGGCCACAGCTCAGCTCAGCCTAGACCAGCCTGGTTGCCACCGCTCCCGGCTGAAGTGGACAGGGTGGTGGGGTTACACTGCAACTCCATGGGAGTCCCCTGCAGGAGGCCTGCACAGGCAGCCAGGAGCCAGGAAGGCTGGGCCCACGGGGAGGGGAGGCTCCCGCAGAGCACAGCAGCCAGGTCCACACTGATAGTCTAGGGTCCCTGAGAACCAGGAGGGATTCACATTAATACCCAGGGAATGGGGGGTAGGGGCTGTCCCTCCATTTCTAATCACTAAGGTGGGCACCTCAGTGCAGTCGATTTGAAATATGCAGAAAACACAAAGGGGAAAAAACAAGGTCACCACCTCCAATTCCTGCCTCTCAAAAATGTTCAATATCCTTTTGCTTTCTGAGCACAGATACAGGCAGAGTGTCTTTAAGAAATGATATAGTGTAGACACCACTTTTCCACTTAGCAATATGGTGTATTTCCCTTAATAAGGAATGTTCTTCTATAAGATATTTAATGGCTACAGATTATTCCTCTGTACATAATTTACGTAACCAAGTTTTTCTTCCCAGAAATGTGGACTTTTTTCTATTTTTTTATTCTAAAAACATAGTAGGACATTATATATACATTCTTATTCACGTCTCTGAATTTTTCTCAGGAGTGTCTATGTATTTTAACAAACTTGAAGGCAGCGATTCTTTCTAATTCAATACTTCCTGAGGAGGTGAATCTCCTCCTAGCTTTAGGAAAACTTTCTGGCATAATCCTTGAGAATCACAAGACCTTCTCTCCCCAGAGCCATGCATCCCCAGGAAGGAAGGCAGCGCCCAAAAAACCCCACTAGAGCAGAACACTTACCTTTCATTTTCCAGCGACTTCAGAATCTCAGAACTTTTCTTTTGCCTGTGGAGGAAACCATGAAAAGCCTGTAGTCACCAGCAGGCCCATTTCCAAAAGAATGGCTCAGGGGGGGCTTAGGCCCCGACCACTTAGGGCCTCTGTGTTCTCAGGCTAATTCCTCAACCACTCCAAACCCCAGCTCCTCATCTGTGAAATGGGAATAATAATTTTTTAAAACTTCATGGACTGTTGGTAACGAGTGAATGAGAAAATAAAAAGTGCCTGGCATGTAACAAGCCCTCAACAGATGGCAGCTTTCACGGGCGCCCTTGGTGGTGAGCGCACTGTGCACGGCAGGCTGGCCAGCTCCCTCCGGCTCTGCATAACTGCGGGCGAGGGAGGAGAAAGAGACTCAGAGGATAGTGGAAAGGGAGGCTGGAAGCAATGGGGGGTGGTGGTGGTGGAAGCCTGTTTCTGAAGTCTTTCCCCAAGAGACCCCCAACTAACCCTTCTCGGGCTCCGTGCGACCTCTATCTGACCTGCTCCCTGCAGCTCTTGCCTTGGGCAGGATCTGTGTTAAAGCCAATCTCCCTATAGGGCAAATGGCTGTCCTCAGTGTGACTGGTGACCTGGAACCCGAAATGTTGGCACAGGACGTGATTTTGACTTGTTAAACCTACCCATTTTACAGATAGGAAACTTGGGAGGCAAAGCTCCAATCAGTAGCAGCCCCAAAACAAGAGGCAAACCTGGTCATGCCCAGATCACCTTCTTTTTAAGCTGGTGTGAATTGCAGCACCGAGACCTTGGGCAGAATCAGAGACCGTGAGGGAGAAATGCACCTCTATCCTGAGCTCCTCAAAGGGTATCAGGTGGGGGAAGGTCTCTGGGCCTGGGGGCCGGGTGGATGGGAGCCAGACCTCTGATTCTCCTGCAGGAGCTTCTGGATCCGGTTGGAGATGTTCTGCTCTGTCTGCTTCAGCTGCTCCTGCAGCCGCTGCCGCTCTGCGTCCAGGTAGCGCTGGCGCTCGCTCAGGCCCTGCTCCAGCCGGGACTGCTCCTGCGGCAGGACAGGCAGAGGTCCCGAGTCAGTGGGGGGACCACCTACCCACCCCCAGACGCCACAGGGCAGCCAGGGGCCCTGGCCTGGGATGCGGAGACTAGGTTTCCTGTCTCTGTCCCGCCAGCCCTTTCCACATGACCTTGGACCAGATGTGTCTCTAGGCCTCAGGGTGTCCAGGCACCGGAGCAGGCTGGATGAGATAATCTGTATGGACAACCCCACCACCACCCCATGTCCTGGAGGGGGAAGTGAGAGAGCTCACTCCCACTGCCTTCCCACATCAGAGGGACCTCAGCCTGAGTCAGGAGGCCCCTGGCAGAGGGAGCAGACAGGCCTGACTCCACTTAGCCGCTCACAAACCTCCTTGACCGTCTGAAGGATCTCATCCTTCTGGCTGTTGCTCTGCTGAAGGAGCTGGGCGTGCTCTCGCTGCCCGAGTTCCAGGCGCCGTTCGAACTCGAGTTTCTCCAGCATCTTTTGTTCCTGGAAGAACGTAGATCCTGGTGAGTACTGGCACAGGCTCTGTGGGTGTTAGGACATGACAGCAGGGGGAATCCACCCCCCAACTCTGAACGGTACAGGCAACAGGTCTGAACACTGAGCCTCGCCCCCGCAGGGCCCGACTGTAATAAAATGGGCTCTTCACTGGCACGGGCTAGTGGTTTAGAGCCTGGGGTTGGGCTCAACCTCTCCAAGCCTCAGTCTTCTCATCTGTCAAGTGGAGACACCCTCCCAGCCACCGAGGCTGCGTGAGACTGTGGTGAGGCAACGTATGTAAGGGTAACAGTTACTTTACTCTCTAATTTAGAGCCAGGAAGAACTTGTTTCCTCTAAATCTTTTATAATAGTTGAGATGTTTAATGAGAAGAAAAGTGACAGAGGACAAAAGGCATTTTCTTACCTTCCTCTTCTCATAGTCTGAGAACCTATTCTGGGAGGAAAAAAAGAGTGGGGTCAAGAGAAGGTGGACAGCAGCGGTTCTCGCTGGACAGAGTCCCCGGGGCAGCCTGACACCACTCAGATTTGCAGGCACATCCAGACGACTGCATCAGAGGGCTGGGGTGGGTGGGATGAGGGGGAGGGTTGTTTGATAAAGGGTTCCAGATGGTTTTGGTGGACACGAGGGTTGAGAACCACTGGGCTTGGCCCACTGTAGGAAGGTGTTCAAGGCAGTTCTGTTGATGCAGCACTGAGAAGGCATAGTGCTCCGAAAAAAAGACCAAGAATGGGTATCTGATTCCCTTGTATGTCTGCACAACACACCTGCAAGTACCCAGCTCCAGCCACCAAAACACTTACAAATGCCCAGAGGCATGTGCTCAAGTTCCTGTGGAATTGTTCAAAGAGTGAAAGCACTGAAAATAACTCAAATGTCCATCAAAATGCGATTACTTCAATAAGTCGTGGTTCATCCACACAATGATTACACAACTGTCAAACGATGGGGCGAATGAGGGTGTAGCTAGAGCAGGATGTCTGCCATCTTTCACTGTGTGGGCAGCATGGTTCCACTCTTGTAAAAACACCACCATCAAGACTCCAGTCTGAGCTTTGTGGTTGTTGAGACAAAAGCTACAAAGGAGGTTCATTAATCAGCTCATGGCGACTCCTCCAGTGGGTGGGACTGCAGGGTAGGAGGGGCGACATTCACTTCATCTATTTCTGTATTGTTTAGATTTACAACAAGGAGTGTGAACTAGTTTTGTAATCAAACGTCAGCACGCGCACATTTTTTTTTTTTTTAAGAGGCCCTTCTATTTAGTCATCTGGCTCTGAGACCAGGATCAGCGTCTGTCTGAGCTGTAAAAGCAGCATCCTATAAAGAAATAAAAAATTTTCCTCCTATCTCAGCACAGGAAAAATCTTAAGTTAATCTTTAATTATACTAATAACATCTGAATATATTCTCCTTGTAAAAAGCCCATGCATATAAAAGTACCCATTGGGACTTCCCGGTGGTGCAGTGGTTAAGAATCCGCCTGCCAAGGCAGGGGACACGGGTTCGAGTCCTGGTCCGGGAAGATCCCACAGGCCACGGAGCAAGTAAGCCCGTGAGCCACAACTACTGAGCCTGCGCTCTACAGCCCGCAAGCCACAGCTACCGAAGCCCGCACACCTAGAGCCCGTGCTCCACAACAAGAGAAGCCCCTGCAATGAGAAGCCTGCACACTGCAACGAAGGGTAGCCCCCGCTCGTGTCAACTAGGGAAAGCCCGCGAACAGCAACGAAGACCCAACGCAGCCAAAATAAATAAATAAATTTATAAAAAATAAAAAAATAAGAAGTGCCCATTGACCACTCCTGGGCCTAATCCTGATTCCCGCCCAACCCCCCTCCATGCTCCCCACCCCCCGCCCCCACGTAAACATCATTATCAGACCCAACCCCATGCAGCTACTTACGTACAACTTGTGCCTTTGGAAAAATATATTTGTATGTGTGTGCATATATATATAAACATTTTTTAATGAAGATATAATTTACATACTGTAAAATCCATCCTTTGGAAGAAATGTACAGTTCTATGAGTTTTGACAATTGCATACAGTATCGTAATCATCACTACCATCAAGATGTAGACCAGTCCCATAACCCCCTAAATTCCCTTGTGCCCCTGTCATCAAACCCTCCTCTTATTCCCAGTCACCGGCAATTACTGATCTGTTTTCTTATGTATTTGAACCTCCTTTTAAAACATAAAAATGGAAATATATTATTGAATATTTTCATTGTGTTCAAGTTGTCCTTTTCACTTGTCCACCTGTCCTGTGACACAAGTCTGAACAGATCCTTCTCACCGTATGAATAGGACATGTCAGTTCAGCCTCTTCCCACTGATGGACATCTCGGGGGCGGCCAATACTTCACCACCATAAGTAAGGCTGCAACAAACATCCCTCCGAGTGTCTCTTTGTGCAAGTGTTTCTCTGGGGTATATACTGAGAAATGGAACTTTGGATTGTGGGCTGTGCCCATCTGAAGTGTTGACATATTTTGTCAAGTTATCTTCAACAGTGGGGAGACTGATTTCCATTCCCAAGACCAATTTATGGGGTCACTGCTTCCCCACACTCTGGCTAACAGAAATTATCATAGCGAAATCTGTGCCAGTCTGAGGAGGAAAACGGCATTTCATTGTTTTAATTTACCTGTTCCTAACTACTAGTGAAGCTGGGCATTTTTTCATACTTACTGATCATTTGTACTATTTTATTCTGTAAAGTACCTATTGATATATCTTCGGTCTATTTTTTCTCTTAGGATGGTTTATCTGTTTCATATTGATTCCAGAGTTCTTTGTATGTTCAGTCTGCTAATCCTTCATCAGAAATATACGTTGTAAATACTTTGAGAGCATAAATTGACACAATTTTCCTGGACAGTAATCTCCTCCCTCTCGAATTCTCACTGAGCTGTCAGAGGAAACGTAACCCTACGAAAGCCTTCACAGCAGTTCTGGAATACGGGGGAGGGTGGCATCAGGGAACCAGAGAATAATAAAAAAAAAAAAATCAGTGGAAGATATGAAGCCAAACTGGCTACAGCTGGTGCTCCCCTTCCCAGCCATCGGAGGCCCAGGTTTTTGGGCCTCCGGGAGTGGGGGGGGAGCAGACAGGTGGGGGGCAGAGGCAGTTTCTGAGCTTCCTCCTCCATTCCTGACCTACGCTAGTTCACCCCCAGGGACCCGGGAGGGCCACTGTCCCGAAGCTTTATCCAGCAGGGAAACACACAATAAACAAATCCTCTTCCATGTAATTCTCCTTGTAATTTAGAGCTGTGATTGTAAGGCAGCAGGGCCCTAGGCTACCTTCCCAGGACAGATTCTGCCCCCACCCCCCACCCCGGTCCATAATGTCCTCCACCTGCCACTTGTCTGTAGAGAAACTTTAGCCAAAGAAGAAACTTAACCAGAGAAATGAGAAATTACAGAAGCAAAGGAAAACAGTCAGCAAGGCAAAATAATAGTTTAGCCATTAAACAAAGCCAAGGACCTTTAGCTCCTCCTCAAGGGCGATAGATAACATTCTGAGCCTCCTCCTTTGAGCTGTTTTGCAGATACTGAAACCGCCACAGGTGGAAGAAATTAACTACATGATGACCAGACTGTAGCCATAACAAATTGCTCCATCTCACACAATTCCAAGAATTAATCCCAAGGAAATGGAAACAAACTGACCCTGGAGTTAAAGATTAACTGTACCTAAAACAATCTCTTTGATGCGGTTCAGGCCACCACCTAACCAACTTCAAGATGACTGTCAGGGGCTTCCCTGGTGGCGCAGTGGTTGAGAGTCCGCCTGCCCATGCAGGGGATGCGGGTTCGTGCCCCGGTCTGGGAGGATCCCACATGCTGCGGAGCGGCTGGGCCCCTGAGCCACGGCCGCTGAGCCTGCACGTCCGGAGCCTGTGCTCCGCAACGGGAGAGGCCCACGTACCGCCAAAAAAAAAAAAAGAAAGATGACCGTCAGAGCTGACAATTCTGTTCTGCACTTAGCCCCCTCCTTCTGCCTATACACCCCTGAAACTCCCCTTTAAAAGCTCTTGCCCCCTGACAGTGGAGAGTTGGTTCCTTGGGACACGAATCCACCTTCCTCCCAGGATTGCCACCTTCCCCAATACAGCTATCTTTCCTTTTACCCAACACCTGTCTCTCAGTATTGGATTCCTGAACAACGAGCAGCTGAACCTGAGTTCAGCAACACATGCCCCCAAGGAAATGCACGGGGCATTCTGAGAACATGCACAGACCTGAACTGGGCTGCTGTGTCAGGGACGGCTTACTCAGAGGACGTGCTGTTTCAACTAGGAACTGAAGGAGGAGACTGAGTTATTGGGAGAAGGTGAGTGGGGAGAATTCCAGCAGAGGGGTTCCACGGCCCCGAGGAGTTCAGGGACAGAGAGGAGCACAGCAAGGCTGTTGCTGGTGAGCTAGTGGGGTGAGGCCACCTAGGAAGCCTTGTGAAAGCTTCTAAGCACACGGGTTTGAAAGGAGGTGAGTTCTAATTTGATAGAAGACTCTGGGGGCTGACGCTCTGAACATCTCCCCTGTGCCCAGAGGGCCTGCGTACTCCCTGCCCCAACGCCACACGCCAGCACTTAGGTGCGCCTTACCTGCCAGTCTATTTCCTCGCTAGAGAACCTGTCCGTGGGCCCACTGGGGCTGTCCCGGGAGTTCTCGGCTCCATCTTGCTCCAGGACTGGCAGCAGGTATTGAGAAGGGGGGTAGTATTCCAGCCCGGACGCTGCAAGAGACGGACACCAGCTGACCAGCAGGGAGGAGACAACCTCGGAGCCCCGGACATTCCGCTCCTGCCACTCTCACCCACCACCCGACCCCTGCCAGCATCCTGTCCCACTCCTACCTCAGTCCACTGCGCCTCTCTGCTAGACGCTGAGCCCTCCAACACTGCTCACAGGCCTAACGCTTGGGCCTTAAATGCGGCAAGAGCTCAATAAGCATCAGCTGAGTGAATAAATACCGCCCCTCCCCCCACCTGCCTCGTTACCATCCAAGTGAGAATGAGGTGATGGAAAAAGCCTGAACTTAATAAAGAAGCCTGGGTCCAAGACCCAGCTTCACCCATAATTTCTTGTGTATGGGCAAGATGCTTGCCTTCTCTGGCCCTGTGTAGTGTCCTCCTGCGTCATCTGAAAGGATTCATAATCTTTGCCCATTCTGCCTAAATCGTGCTGATTTGTAGGTGCTCTCTACATACTGTAGTTAATAACCTTGGGTCTATAATATATGCTGCAACTATCTTCTTCCAGTTGGTAACTTGTCTTTTAACTTTGATGATAGTATCCTTTTGAGGTAAAGTTGTTTAGATTTTAATGTAGTCAGTCACCTTTTTTCCCCTACCAAAGGCTATAAATAGGCAATTCACAAGAAATACAAAAAATGGGCAGTAGACATGTGAAAAAAAATTCAAATAATCAAGGAAATTACATTAAAATAATAATAGGCTCTCTTGTTTACCCATCAGATTAGAAGACTTAAAGATCTCACCAAGCATTAGCCAGGTTGTGGGGAAGAAGAGTCGTCTCAGATACTCCTCATGGAATGTAAACTGATGAAACCTCTTCAGAGGCAACATAGAGTTGTGATTGTAACGCAGCAGGGCCCTAGGGTACCTTCCCAGGTACCCTTGTCCCGCCTTCACCTACCAACCCTACTATTGCCTGCCAGGGAGGTGTGGGGTAAAACATTCATTCCAGGGGAAAACTCGAAATAACTTCCATACATAAGTGATGGGGCTCCGCCATGTGAAATACTCTACAGCAGTTTACAGCAAGGCACATCCACACATTCTGGGATGGGAAAAGGCCCAAGACCTATTCTTGAGTGAAGAAAGCAGGGCACAGAATCACCTAGTGTGACGCCTTCTGTGGGGTTTTTTCTTTTATGTTTTTAAAAGAGTGAAACCAACAATTTTACGTACATACGTACACCTGCTACACAGTTTAAATAAGTTGAAGGATTTTTTTTTTTCCGGTTGCACTGCTTGGCTTGTGGGATCTTGGTTCCCCGAGCAGGGAATGAACCCAGGCCCCAGCAGTGAAAGCGCCAAGTCCTAACCACTGGACCGCCAGGGAAGTCCCCGGGCTATTTTTTAAACTGTATAGTCGGTATACATATGTTCACTGCTCTATTCCTTACGTCTTTTGTACACCTACTATTGCATAACTTTAAAAGCTTTTAAAATAAATGGTTTGGTCTAGCTCGACCATTGGCCGGGGTACCCATTGCAATCACCTGCTGCTCAAAGATTAATTGGGTAGATACGTGGCCTGATTCGCTGTAGTGGGATGCATGTGTAACTTCTCCTTCCTTTTTAACTGCAGTATAACATACACACAGAAATGAACACAAAATCTTCATGAACAGCTTGATGAATGTTTAAAAGTGAACACACTCCAGAAGTAGGCATCAGGGTTGGTTCAGAGCTCAGGTGCTGATAAAAGTGCATGTTCCTTTGCGTCTGGCTTCTCTCACTCCCCGTGTGTCCGTGAGCTCAGCCAGCTTGTTGAGCACAGCCGCAGCTTGTTCTTTCTGGTTGCTGTGTGGTGCTCATTTGTGAGTATAAAACAGCTTACCACTCTGCTACATTACGAATAGTCCTGCTATGAGTGTTTCCATACGTAGCTTTGGGTATTTGTTCACACGCATTTCTCTCTTGGGCACCTACCGAGGTGTGGAGCCAATGGGTCATAGGGTATTTGAACGTTCAGCTTGAGTAGATACTGACAATAACTTTCTGAAGTCTTTTCGGGTTCACGCTCCCACCGGCAGAGCATGGAAGCTCCAGCTGCTCCGCATCTTCCCAATTCTTGGTATTGACAGATTAACTCTGGCCGTGTTAGCGGGTGTCTTAGGGTTTAAGTATTTCTTTGCAGTCTTTTTAAAAAAAATTTATTTTTGGCTGCACTGGGTCTTCATTGCTGCATGTGGGCTTTCTCTCGTTGCAGTGAGTGGGGGCTACTCTTTGTTGTGGTACGTGGGCTTCTTATTGCGGTGGCTTCTCTTGTTGCAGAGCATGGGTTCTAGGCACAGGGGCTTTAGTAGCTGTGGCATCTGGGCTCTGTAGTTGTGGCTCGCGGGCTCTAGAGTGCAGGCTCAGTAGTTGTGGTGCACGGGCTTAGTTGCTCCATGGCATGTGGGATCTTCCCAGACCAGGGCTCGAACCCATGTCCCCTGCCTCGGCAGGTGGATTCTTAACCACTGTGCCACCAGCGAAGTCCTTCTTTGCAGTCTTAATTTGCATTTTTTAAAACAGATCTTTATCGGAGTATAATTGCTTCACAATACTGTGTTAGTTTCTGTTTTACAACAAAGTGAATCAGCCATATGCATACACATGTCCCCATATCCCCTCCCTCTTGAGCCTCCTTCCCATCCTTCTGATCCCACCCCTCTCGGCCATCACAAAGCACCCAGCCGATCTCCCTGTGCTATGCTGCTGCTTCCCACCAGCCAACTATTTTACATTCGGTAGTGTATATATGTCGATGCTACTCTCACTTCGTCCCAGCTTCACCCTCCCATCCCATGTCATCAAGTCCATTCTCTATGTCTACCTCTTTATTCCTGCCCTGCAACAAATAGGTTCATCAGTACCATTTTTTGTTTTTAGATTCCATATATATGCGTTAGCATACGGTATTTGTTTTTCTCTTTCTGACTTACTTCACGCTGTATGACAGACTACTCCATCCACCTCACTACAAATAACTCAATTTTGTTTCTTTTTATGGCTGAGAAATATTCCATTGTATATATGTGCCACATCTTCCTTATCCATTCATCTGTTGATGGACATTTAGGTTGGTTCCATGTCCTGGATATTGTAAATAGTGCTGCAATGAACATTGTGGTGCATGTCTTTTTGTGTGCGTGTGGTATGCGGGCCTCTCACTGTTGTGGCCTCTCCCGTTATGGAGATGCGGAGGCTCAGCAGCCATGGCTCACGGGCCTAGCCACTCCGTGGCATGTGGGATCTTCCTGGACCAGGGCACGAACCCTTGTCTCCTGCATCAGCAGGCAGACTCTCAACCACTGCACCACCAGGGAAGCCTGCATGTCTCTTTTTGAATTATGGTTTTCTCAGGGTATATGCCCAGTAGTGGGATTGCTGGGTCGTATGGTAGTTTTACTTTTAGTTTTTTAAGGAAACTCCATACTGTTTTCCATAGTGGTTGTATCAGTTTACATTCCCACCAACAGTGTAGGAGGGTTCCCTTTTCACCACACCCTTTCCAGCATTTATTGATTCTAGCTTTTTTGATAATGGCCATTCTGACCGGCATGAGGTGATACCTCATTGCAGTTTTGACTTGCATTTCTCTAACAATTAGTGATGTTGAGCATCTTTTCATGTGCCTCTTGGCCATCTGTATGTCTTCCTTGGTGAAATGTCTATTTAGGTCCTCCACCCATTTTTTTTTTAACATCTTTATTGGAGTATAATTGCTCTACAGAGGTGTGTTAGTTTCTGCTGTATAACAAAGTGAATCAGCTATACGTATACATACATCTCCATATCCCCTCCCTCTTGTTCTGCCCATTTTTTAACTGGATTGTTTGCTTTCTTGATATTGAGCTCCACAAGCTGTTTGTATATTTTGGAGATTAATCCTTTGTCTGTTGTTTCATTGGCAAATATTTTCTCCCATTCTGAGGGTTGTCTTTTTGTCTTGTTTATGGTTTCCTTTGCTGTGCAAAAGCTTTTAAGTTTAATTAAGTCCAATTTGTTTGTTTTTGTTTTTATTTCTGTTACTCTAGGAGGTGGGTCAAAAAAGACCTTGCTGTGGTTTATGTAAAGAGTGTTTTTCCTATGTTTTCCTCTAAGAGTTTTATAGTGTCTGGTCTTATATTTAAGTCTTTAATCCATTTGGAGTTTATTTATATTTAAGTCTTTAATCCATTTGGAGTTTATTTTCATGTACAGTGTTAGGTAGTGTTCTAATTTCATTCTTTTACATGTAAGCTGTCCAGTTCTCCCAGCACCACTTATTGAAGAGGCTGTCTTTTCTCCATTGTATGTTCTTGCCTCCTTTGTCATAAATTAGGTGCCCATATGTGTGTGGGTTTATCTCTGGGCATTCTATCCTGTACCATTGATCTATATTTCTGTTTTTGTGCCAGTACCATACTGTCTTGATTACTGTAGCTTTGTGGTATAGTTTGAAGTTGGGGGCCTGATTCCTCCAACTCCGTTTTTCTTTCTCAAGATTGCTTTGGCTATTCGGAGTCTTTTGTGTTTCCATACGAGTTGTAAGATTTTTTGTTCTAATTCTGTGAAGAATGCCATTGGTAGTTTGATAGGGATTTCACTGAATCTGTAGATTGCTTTGGGTAGTATAGTTATTTTCACAATGTTGATTCTTCCAATCCAAGAACATGGTATATTTCTCCATTTGTTCATGTCATCTTTGACTTCTTTCATCAGTGTTTTATAGTTTTCTGAGTACAAGTCTTTCGCCTCCGTAGGCAGGTTTATTCCTATTAGGCAGGTATTTTATTCTTTTTGTTGCAGTGGTAAATGGGAGTGTTTCCTTAATTTCTCTTTCTGATTTTTCGCTGTTGGTGTATAGGGATGCCAGAGATTTCTGTGCATTAATTTTGTATCCTGCAACCTCACCAAACTCATTGATTAGTTCTAGTAGTTTTCTGGTGGCATTTTTAGGATTCTCTATGTATAGTATCATGTCATCTGCAAACAGTGACAGTTTTACTTCTTCTTTTCCAATTTGGATTCCTTTTATTTCTTTTCCTTCTCTGACTGCTGTGGCTAGGACTTCCAAAACTATGTTGAATAAGAGTGGTGAGAGTGGACATCCTTGTCTTGTTCCTGATCTTAGTGGAAATGCTTTCAGTTTTTCACCATTGAGTATGATGCTTGTGGGTTTGTCGTATATGGCCTTTATTATGTTGAGATAGGTTCCCTCTATGCCCATTTTCTGGAGAGTTTTTATCATAAATGGGTGTTGAATTTTGTCAAAAGCTTTTTCTATATCTATTGAGATGATCATAAGGTTTTTATTCCTTAATTTGTTAATGTGGTGTATCACATTGACTGATCTGAGTATACTGAAGAATCCTTGCATCCCTGGGTTAATTTGCATCTTTTAAATTGACTAAAACGATGTTGAGCACTTTTTTCAGATACTATTGGCCCTCTGGATATTCTCTTCTATAAAATTCTGATTCAAGTCTTTTGACAACAGCTTTTCCTTATTGATCTGTAGGCGTTCTTTTTATCTCCTGGGAGTAAGTCCTTTGTTGGATATGTATGCATTGCAGATATCAACTTCAACTTTATGGCTTGCCTTTTCTTTCCCCATATGGTGTTTTTTGAAGAGGAGAAGTTTTTGATTTAATGAAATCTAATCTATCAGTCTTTTATGGTTAGTGCTGCCTGTCTAAGGAAGAGATTAGGTTAATGTTCTTTTTTTTTCCCACATGAATATCCAATTGATTCAGAATTGTTTATTGAAAAGACCTTTGCTTTTCTTTCTCATTGCTTTGCAATGGCACCTCTGTCATAAATCAGATGACCATATGTATGCAAGTCTTGGCCATGTTCTAAAATTTCCACAGGTGGACAAGAGCCCCTAATTAAGAACATCCAGGCTGACAGGAGGTAACTGGGTGTACTGCTTTCCCCTCCTGGCACCCAGTCCAGGGGTGGCCCTGGGTTCTAGCCACTCCTCCAAGTCCAACCCATGGTGGCCTCTCTCCTGGACGACCCCAATGACTTCCTAACTGGTCCCCGTCCTTGCTTCCTCCAATCCCTCCTCTTTACTGCAGCTGGAGTGGTCTTTGTAAAAAGCAAATCTGATCAAATCCCTCTCCTGTTTGATACCGGCCAGGTACCCTCTCCAGCCTCATCTGTTCCTCTCGCCTCTACTTTTGCACCCAGCCACTTGGCCTTCTCTCCATCATGCTTCCCACTCCCCCGCCCCTCCAGGCCCTGCAACATGCACCTCCTTCTGCCAGGAACATCCTTCTCTCTTTTCTAATCATCCCTCAGGTTTCAGTCGAGCCACTTTCTTGCAAAGACCTTCCCCGAGGGCCCAGCCTAAACCAGATGCCCGATTCTACTCTCTTGTAGCCACAATCGGTAATCGTACTTCCTTGTGTGCCGATCTGCTTTGCCTGTTTCTCCTGCCAGATCTGGAGAGCTCTGAGCAGGCAGGGACCGTGGCCACCCCCAGCCACCTGGTTGGCGCAGAGCAGTCCCAGGGGTCACATCTGGTGCTCCCTGAGTGAAGGAGGCAGGCTGCCTGGCTTTACCTTTGCAGAGGAACTGCTGAATGGCCTCAGTGCCGGCGCCGCACACCTCCTGTGGGGGGTAGACCATGGATGACGCGTCCAGGCTCAGAGTCTGCAGACACAAGGGGACCCCTTTTTATATGTCATTCACCTCACTGCTCAACGCGATCAAGATGTAAGGTCTTTAAAGAGGTAATCAAGTTTGAAACAAAGTCACCTGTCTGGGCCCTAATCCAGTATCAACTGGTGTCCTTAAAAGATGAAATTAGGACACAGACACATACTGAGGGAGGATGATGTGAGGACACAGGGAGAAGACAGCCGTCCACAAGCCAAGGAGAGAGGCCTCAGAAGAAACCAACCCTGCCGAGACCTTGATCTTGGACTTCCAACCTCCAGGAACGTGAGAGAAGAAAAGTCTATTGTTTAAGCTCCCCAGCCTGGGGTGCTCCGTTAGGGTAGCCCTGGGAGACTAACACAGTGTCCCCGGTGCTCACCTTCCCCTGCCCACTACCCCCTGCTCTGATGAATCTCAGTTTCTGCAGCTCCAAGCTGAGGCCACTCCCTCCCTGATGGCGCCCAGGCTGTTTATGCCCTGGACCCTCCAGGCACAGCAACTTCCAACCACATCAGCTTCCCTGCTCTTCCCTTAACGTGTCCTGGGCTTTCCCACCTCCTGCCTTTTCCCGAACTGTTTCCTCCACCTGGAATGCTCCCGTTACCTGTGTCTACTTCCCCAAAGCTTTTTCCTCTTTCAAGGTCTGGCTCAAATACCATGTCTTTCATAGAATGTTAATTAACCCCATCAGGACTTGGCATTATCTCTTCACTCCAGAAATCTGTTTTCCTGCCTCCATCATGGCAGCAAAAGTCACATAATTACAACGGTTCACACTTCAGGCTCTGTGAGGCCCTGAGGACGTTGAGACCTCTGTGACCCCAGCACCCTGTGACCAGGGCAGGCCTCCAGGAATGTGGGAAGGCAGCGGTGGGAAGGCCAGGTAGGACCCCAGGTGAGAACATCTCCCCACCTACCTCCAGGGTTCGAACGTGCGCCAGCATCTGCGGCAACCTCTGAATCTCGCTTTCACTGATGTCGAGGGTACGCAGGCTCCGAAGCTCCCCCAAGGTGTCTGGAAGCTCCTTCAGCCTGTTGTCTGGGGGGATCCCAATGGCACAGCTCAGCACCCCAAAACCCCTTCACCATCTTCCTGCCTGACTCCTGCGAGGACCCAGGGAGGAGGGTGCCCCCCTCTGAGCCTGGGGCACGTGCCAGGGCCTGTAACCTGAGGCTCCATAAGGAAAAACATGGCAGTGGAGTTTCAGTGACCTGGGTTCAAGTTCCCATTCCACCACTTAATCAGCTGAGTGACTGTGGAAAACTGACGACCTCCCTGGACCACAGTTTCCTCATCTGTAAAATGCGGATGGTAATACTATTTGGCCTCATAGGAATATTGAGGGATTCAATGAGATTATGCATATGAGGTGCTCAGCACAGTGCCCATCACATAGTAAGTGATTAGTAAGTTGGGTACCGTTATTTTTATCATTATTTATATGTTACAAACAGGTAAACTGGGGCATTCTGTACAGAAAGTGCTTAAGGCCAAAAAGAAATGAAAGAGTTGGGGGAGGCACGCATTAGAATCTCGGCCGTGTCACTATCGCACTGGGTGGTCTGGAGCAAGTCACTGCTCTCTGAGCCTCGTTTTCCTCATGTGTAAATTGGGGATAAGATCTCCGTCCTCTCCCTACCTCAGGGACTTGTCATGAGGCTCATGGCACCGCTGAATTTGGAGGTGCTCTTCAGTGGCGGGAAGCGCTATTCAGAATCACTCTCGCCCAGTCAGTCCACCACATTCTAAACACCAGTGACTGGGCCTCGGGGCCTAGCTGTCAACATCATCTGCCCTCCTCCCTGTGAGGCCCTGGCTCGGAGGAGTCACAGGAACCCTCCAGATGCCCTGTCTCTGGTTACCATGAAGACAGATGGACTAAACAGGAAGTCAGACAGTTTAGAGTGACACCTGGGGGCTGGCTGCCCTCGTGCTCAATGGTTCTCAGGAGGAGCACCCTGTGGATGCCGGTTGGGTCAGCCCAGAGCTGACCAAGGGTCACACGGACAGGGCTTCCTGGCCCCTACCTTTCACGTTGAGGGTCTGGAGCTGGATCAGGTTCCCAATGGAACGTGGGAGATACGTCAGTTGGTTCCTTTCCACATTCAAGACCTAAGAAAGAGGGGGAAATGGCGTGAGAACGCGCACACACAGACAACAGTGTCTACCCTGCTTCAGGCCAGGCATCATCTGGGCACCACACACACCTCTTTATCTCCTGACAGCCCTGTGAGGAAGATAAAGATTGTTATGATCAAATTTGAGAGATGGGAAAACTGAGGCTCAGAGCGGTGAAGTCATGTGTCCAGGAGGGCAAAGCCAGACTTTGAACCTAGTTCTTGCTGAGGTTGTATCATTTATATTGACCACAAAATAGCCAACAATGGTCCCACAATCAGGGCGGGAGGAAGAAGGGGACGAGCAGATTCAGGGATCCAGGTGAGGCAGCGTGTGTTGAGGCCTAGTTATCCCTGTGTTAGCAGAAGGAAGCTGAGCTGCATAAAGGCAATGGGGTCTGGCCAAGACTTCAAGGCCGGCAGCTGGTGGTGCCAAGATTGAAACCCGGGCTCGCTGGATCCCGAAGGCCACACTCCCTCCAGGATGTGGCATCATGAGATGAGCGAGGCTGACAGGATGACACACGAGGAAGCCATTAAAAATAGATACGATGGAAAGGGAAGCACGTTAAAAATAATGTGGCAGATGAATATTTGATGAAGCAAAGGATGGTTACGAGTTATTATCAGGTATCCAAAGGTTACAAAACAGCGAATGCAGCAATTCTACAAAAATATATACGTAAACAATTCCCCAAAGATCCTACACCCTGGTATTCACTGTGGCTCTCTCAGTGGGGCAGTTACTACTATTGAGCCACACGTTCTCCACGTGACCCTGGGCAAGTTACAGTCATCCCTCTGGACCCGTTCTCTCTTCTGTAAATGTGGTAACAGCACCCACCTCGCAGGGTAGTTCATTCAAGTCATCTTGAGTTTCCTCCACGTGGGAGGCAGTGCGCTAGGTGAGGACGCTGCCCGCACAGAGACGACAGTTCGGGAGGGGAGCCAGCTGAGCATAACTAGTGATTACAGACTGCAATCAGCGCTCTCAGGGAAATACGCGGGTTGAGACAGGCGAACAACGTGGATCCACCTGGACGGGGGCGTCGGGGAGGATTTGCAGGGACATTTGGGTTGAGACGGAGGAAGCGCTACTCGGGCAGAAGGAAGAGCCTTGTGGAGACGCCCTGCCGGCGGTGGGGCGCAGAGGGCCGGAGGGTTTTAGGAGATGAGTGCAGACAGTGGAGGGGAGAGAGAAGGAAAGGAGGCTGGGAAGACAGGAGGGCCCAGCGTACAGGGTCTGATGGGGCACAGTGAAGAGAAGGGATTTTAATCTGAGTGTGAAGGACGGCGCGGCTTCCTCTGTGAACCGGGGATGATGCTAACACCTGCCTCGCAGAGTGGCTGTGAGGAATCAATCAGCCGACAGCGCAAGCGCAACGCTTAGCTTGGAGCTGGCATGCAGGGAACGCTCCGTAAATGCAGGGGCTGCCGCTGACAAGGAGCAGAAGTGAGGCGGAGTGCTGAACTCATCATCTGGAAAAGGTAGACTCTCTGGGCGCTCTTTTCCTTTAAAGTTGCGGAAGCTCATGATGAAATCCCAAAAGCACATGCCAAAAACATGGTGGAGAGATGCCCACAGCCCAGACTGCTATGTTGACGCCATCACTGGGCATCTCAAGAGCAAAGGGGGAGGAGCCGGTGGCACCAAGTGCAGCCCTGGCTAGAAAGAGCGCGACCAGAACATTCCAGGTCTGTGTGGCTGCCATTTCTTACTTAGGTGGTCAGAGGTGGGTTTTCTGTTTCCTGAAGCCATACCTGGAGGGCTGTCAGCTGCCCTATATCATCAGGAAGGGCTGTCAGCTGATTATCATGAAGATCCAGAACCTGCGGAAGGGGAACAAGTTTAACACCTAGAAGTCACCAGCTGAGAAAGGCCCTCTGATTTCAGGCTCCGGAGAGACAAGGGTGAGGTTGGGCAGGGGTGCCCCACGCCTCTGGTGTTGAAAGCAGGAGCACCGACCCTTCCTCCCCAACTAAATGATCATTCCGTCTCATTTCCTTTCTAAAAGTATCATACCACTTCATTCTCTTATTTATCAAATATTTATTTTTACTGTTGAGTGAAAACAGCTAGCTATGAGAGAGTATGCATAGATATTCACGTTAAAAACGCCTCATGGTATAAATACATACTTGCCTAGTAAAATACTACCAAATATGCAATAAAACATTGATAGTAGTTCCCTAGAGTGTGAAATTGTATGTTTTTCCTTATGCTTAACTGTATTCCCTAATGTTTTTTTTTTTTCCTTCGGTACGCCGGCCTCTCACTGTTGTGGCCTCTCCCATTGCGGAGCACAGGCTCCGGACGCGCAGGCTCAGCGGCCATGGCTCACGGGCCCAGCCGCTCCACGGCACGTGGGATCCTCCCGGACCGGGACACGAACCCGCATACCCCGCATCGGCAGGTGGACTCTCAACCACTGCGCCATCAGGGAAGCCCTTCCCTAATGTTTTTAACAATGAAAATGAGCAAAAAACAGGAAATATATATATATATATATATGTGTGTGTGTGCACATACATACTATAAAATGCATATATATGAAATATATACATAAACATAAACGTTTTTTAATGTTATCTTTTTTCTGATTATAAAAATAATGCACGTTGGACCAGAAAAATGAAGAGAAGTAAAAACGACCCCTAATCCCTGCACACCATCAAGAGCCATAGAAACCACCTTGATGCCTGTGCTGCCGGTCTTTTCTCCCAGTGTGTATACCCACTGCCACAGCTTATGTTCCTGCGGAACCACCCTGGGGTCTCACCTCACATATACTGTGGCTATATCCCAGTCCTTGTCCTGCGGGAGCTGACGGTCAGGAGGGAGGTGCCCCAGCTCACCAAGCTTTCACGCACTGACCACACAACACCTGGTGTCTCTCCTATTCCTTCCTGTTTGGGCCCATTGGTCTCCCTGCTCTCTGCCAGCTCACTTGCTATGAGCTTATGGTTTGCCTTTCCACCTAGCTCCCTAAGGGCAGGGCCTGGGGCTGCTTCTCTCTGCAAGTGCACCCCACACAAAGCACAGACAAGGTGCCCGATAAACCATGCTGACTAAACCCCAGAGTCACCGTGACACTAGGCACGTCTGGCATAAACTCTGACAGAGGACGCGTGAAGGGAGCGGGGATGCTGGCTACCACCTGGAACACCACGCAGAGTCCCTGACGCCTGGGAGAAGGGCCCCAGTACCTTGACGGTGGCGAGACTCAGGAGGCTGCAGGATTTAGGAAGCAGGGAAGTGAGGTGATTCGTGTGGACAATCAACACCTGTGTGGAAAAGATTTTTGACATGTTAGGCTGAAGAAGAGCAGTAGGGAGGGAGGCTGGAGGCGGGGCAGCCAGCTCAGCTCAGGCTGCCAGCAGCCCCGCCCTGCCCGGTTCTCCGCTCTTGCAGATGTCACAAGGGATGTCTCCAAAAGTGGAACCAGACGACCTTAAAATCTGGTGTTTCCAGGGTGAAAGGGACCTTAGAGGTCTAATTCTACCTTCCATCCCGAGAAGGGATCCCCGTGCAGCTGACCTGATCTTAACCTCCCTCAGCTTCAGTATCTTCTTGTGGAAAACAGAGAATAATAAATTTCTGTCTGAGGGCTGCCATTGATGATTAACAAGCTAACAGACAAAAACCACTTAGCCCAGGGCTGGCATGTGGTCCAATCCGAGTCATCTATTGCTGTTTTTGTTAGGCGGCAACCCCTGCGTGGACACTGCCAGTGTCGAGGAGCTCACTACTCTGCTGGTATGGAACACATTTGACCTACCTTCATTTAGACACTTCATTCAGAATACTCTTACCTACCTGCATTCAAGTCTGCAATGCCTTTCTGAAAAATCATTCATTCCACTCTTAATCTCCCCTGGGTGACCAGAATGAAATGAGTGTAGTTTTTATTATTATTCAAATAAATAAATAAATAAATAAATAAATAAATTTATTTACTTATTTATTTTTGGCCGCATTGGGTCTTCGTTGCTACACGTGGGCTTTCTCTAGTTGTGTCAAGCGGGGGCTACTCTTCGTTGCAGTGCGTAGGCTTCTCATTGCGGTGGCTTCTCCTGCTACAGAGCATGGGCTCTAGGCACGTGGGCTTCAGTAGTTGTGGCTCGCCGACTCAGTAGTTATGGCTCACGGGCTCTAGAGCGCAGGCGCAGTAGTTGTGGTGCACGGGCTTAGGTGCTCCGCAGCATGTAGGATCTTCCCCGACCAGGGCCCGAACCCATGTCCCCTGCATTGGCAGGTGGATTCTTAACCACTGCGCCACCAGGGAAGTCCCGTAGTTTTTATTATTAATAACAATGCGGTTACTCAGTGTCTACTATGTGGCAGGCATTATACTTGGGGCATTTATCTCTCTTTCTACCTGCCTACATACCTCACTTGTAATTCTAATAAAAGCTCTGCGAGAGTAGAACTACGGATGTCTTCATTTCATATGTCTTCTCAGATGAAGAAACTGAGATGTAAGAGCCTAAGGAAGTTGCCCAATTCAGGAGGGGCAAAGCCAGGACTGCAAAGCCAGGGCAGCCTGATGCCAAAGCCTGCTCTCCTGTGAACACACCTGCTGCAGACTGAAAGGGTGCGATTCAGAGAGAAGGGGGATGTCTGTGCAAGGAAGACAACTCCTAGAATTCCCACCTGATTTCAAACAAGCAAACAAGCAATAAATAATTCTCTGAAAATGAAGATCTGTCTCACCTTCTTCTGCAGAACTTTGCATGTTGCAAAAGCCCCAAATGGAATCTAAGATAAGATAAAGAAGGATCAGTGCCTCCCCTCCTGCCAGTTTTTAACTTGTGTTCTGAGTGGCACACGCGTTGGGGAGAGACGGGGCAGGAGGTGAATAAGTCTAAGCCTGGGGAAAGCTGGGAGGAACGCTGCTCGGGTGGAAGCCCTCCCTTCCAATCAGCTATCGGGTGACTACCTGCCCACCCACCCACCTCACCCCCAACAGGAACGCTATGAGAGGCAAAAGAAAGATCTCTGGTGCTTGGCAGAGAATCCCAGGCTCTCCCAGTGCCCTAGGAATCCATGAGTACATTTTCTAGACTCTGTGACTCTTAAAGACTATGCTGAAGCCAGAAGATCATCTCAATTCTCTCGGACAAGAACAAAACCTAAGGAAACACCTCTTGACAGGAGCTTCTGGCCTTTTAAAAGCCTCAGTCCACATCTAGCTTTCCTAGGGACACGTGATCTAAGAAAGAAGGGCAGACAAAAATTCACAGGCAAACCACCACCCCAGTTTACCTCTGAGAGCTCACATTTAGAGATGTCAAGAATGTCATCTGCCCCAGCTTCTTTTGCCTAGGGATAAAAACAGTTAAAAAAAGAGGGTCCATCCTTCCAGAGTGGGCAAATCAGGCAAAGAGACATAGGATTAAGGGGCTTCAAGAGATCACAGACACCATCCGGTTCAACTAGTCCATTCTGAAGGTGGACCAATGATCTCTGCTTTAATGGGGCTTGAGGTCCAGCAGGGAAGAGCGTGAGCGAGTAATGAGAAGTGTGATCGGCTTATGGAGGGCAACTGCAGTGTGGAGCCCTGTTGCGTGGGGCAGAGGTGGTGATGGGGATGGGCTCAGAGGAAATCCATTTTCCCTCACCAGACACATCTGGTACTCCAGCCGCTTCCGAGCCTCCTCACTGGGTTTCCGCTTCCGGAAGAAGAGTGGCATCCTTCCTTTTTCCTAGAGCGATCTTCACAACACTAGGTCACAGGAGAGAAGTTAGGGCCTGGGGACTCTGTCACAGGTCCCCAACACCCAAGACAGGTAGCACAGTAACACAGAGCATGTAGCTGATCTGCGGGACTATAAGTTCCTTGTGGGCAGGGGCTGTGTCCATCTTGACCATCAGTCCGTGCCCTGAGCCTGGCACAGCAGGTGCTCAACACTCTGTTCTTTGTTGACTAAAAATAAGCAGCAGTATGTGGAAAGAGCGCAACAGCAAGCCAGATGACCTGGGTTTGAGCCCACATTTGCCCCTGACCCACTGTGAGACCCTGGCATACCCTTTCCCCATTCTGGGCCCCCATCTCTCCTCCATGTTAGACAAGGGGGTTGACTTGGAGAAGTTTCCTCAGGTCCTTCCCAAGGATGCTCCTTGAGAACTCTAACAGACTTGGCTGATGAATCCCTTGTAGGCCCTGAAAGACTATCAGAGTGGCATCAGCAAACCAAACACTGCATGGCTTTAGCCAGCACTGACCTTGACCCTGGGGAACTCAACTACATCATAACCAAAGAGATTTCGGAGCTAAATAAAAGCTCAACAGCAATCCTCAGGCATCTTGCCACTCTCACAGTTATTATTCCATTTGATTCTCACCACAGCGTTCTTTCTAGTAACAAAACGGATGCTCATCAAGTTCAGCGATCGGGTTATACAGCCTGGATCGCAGCAAAACCAGCCTGGAACTCTGCTCTTTCAAGTCCCGATCCTGTGGCGTCTGCCCAACTCCTTGGTGCTTCAGTAACTTAGCACACATTAAGTATACCGTCCTGAACTCAGAAGCCAGGTGCTCACTGCCTGCCTGGTACCAGAAAATATCAGATTTGATATGGGACAGCAATGGGCCAGGAAGTAACCATACAGGGAAGCTTATGGTTAACAGCATGGGCTTTGGGATGAAATAGAATTTTTTTTCTTTTTTTGTTTTTTCTTTGTTTAACTGGTTTTAAATCCCAGATCTGTCACCCATCAACCATGTCCCCTTGGTTCACCTCTCTGAGCCTCAGTCTCCTCATCTGTAAAGTGTGAGTAATGTTACCAACACTTGGTTCTATTTGGATCCAGTGATTTCCATATTTGCAAAGCCCATAGCACAGTACCTGGCACATGATGAGTGCCCAATAAATGTTAACCACGTAGCACCACACATCTAACAAACATTTATTCAGGGCCTACTACAGCTGAAGGATCTAGGGAGAAAGGGGCCAGGGAGAAGATGCAGTTGAAGAAGACACACACCCATTCCTCAAGGGGCGGCGTAGAGATCACAGGTCCCTGCCTATAGAGGTGAAGGCTGTCTGGGGAGCTGGCCAAGCCTGCAGAGCTGGCTCAGGCTCCTCTTGTCACCCCACCTGTCTGCAGGGATGGGGAATGATCTAAAAACAGCCCTCCCCATCTCTCCCTGATGACCAGCTCTTATCCGCCTGCTTCCCAATGACTAACTTTCCCTCACTTCCTCCCCAACGGCCACCTCTCCTCCATTCCCCCTAGAAGATCAGCTCTTCCCGACCTGCTCCCGGATGTCCACGCCTCATGCATCCCCTCCCCCGACGTCCAGCCCAGATAGGAAGAGCCACACCCTCCTCCCCTGGCTGGGGTGGGCAGTGCCCAACCTTGCTTTGCGGATACACAGGTCTCCGACGTTCGTTCCCTCTGGTGGACCTCAAGGCAGGCCGATCACTCGCAGGTCTTGGTCATGGACGCCGGGTGACAGACTACCCGGCACGGGCCCGGCGGAGCCACAGTCTGCTCTCCTCCAAACGCAGGAACTGGGGACCAAAACTCAGAATCTCCGAAAGTCATGCAGACCAGGATGACGAAGTCTGAGACCGAAGACCGCAGAATCTTAGAATTAAGAGTTGGACCGGATTTAGACTCTAATAAAATTGTTTTAATAGCTAAAATGCCCACATCACGAGGGAATTAGAAGGGGGTAGGGGATTGCCGTGGTCGTGGGGTCTCGGAACGCTGGTGCGGACCCGCAGGAGAGAGGCGGGGTTCTGGGATAGAATGACAGGAACTATGGGGTGACCCTCAGGGAGAATGGGCAGCAACGGAGCCTGAGATCTCGGGAGCAGCGCTCTGTTGTCTGCCTCCCCCGGGAGAACTGCCCCGAACCCCGCTTCAGAACCCCTAGCTGCAGCTCACCGCGGTGCCTCCTTCTCCAGCCTTCAGCCTTAGGTGCCTGCCCACAAGCAATATGGCACCAAGGGCGTCGCTGCAAGATGGGCGGAGACGGCAGTTCTCGCGAGAGCCGCGCTTTCAGGACTTTAACTGGCGCAAGTGCCCCACCTTCCGGTCTTTCGGTTTTCGGCTCGGAGGCTAAGGTGCAACTTTCTTCGGTCGTCCCGAATCCGGGTTCATCCGACACCAGCCGCCTCCACCATGCCGCCTAAGTTCGACCCCAACGAGATCAAAGTCGGTGCGTGCTTTAGATGTGGCCGGGGCTTCGGGATGGCGCATCCCTCCCCGCGTTCCGTCCGGCTTGCGGCCTCCGCCGCAATTGCCTTTCCCACGGCGGGTTTTAGAGCCGCTGCCCCCTAGAGGTTGGCCCTCTGGTGCTGCGTTCGGGGCGCTGTGTGGTCCTGGCCGACCCGCTTTCTGGGCCTCAGCTTCCCCACGTGTAGATGGGGGAGCAGGACCGGACGACCTGTGGCGGCTTTGCAGCCCCCACCCTTAGGGTAAGGTTTGTCTCCGGGCACGTCCCCCTAGGCTGCGTTGGCCGGCGTCCGGGGCTTCCTCCACGCCGGCGCGGTGTGGGCCTCTGCAGCGGTAGCCAAGCGGAAGGCCGCTGTCCCACGTGGCGCTTGGAGCGGTCCACGTCTTGCGGGGAGGGGTGTCCTGCCTCGCTCCCCCCGAGGTTCTTGGGGCTGTGTGTTTTTTTTTTTTTTTATTTTGCCGTACGCGGGCCTCCCACTGTTGTGGCCTTTCTCGTTGCGGAGAACAGGCTCCGGACGCGCAGGCTCAGCAGCCATGACTCACGGGCCTAGCCGCTCTGCGGCATGTGGGATCTTCCCGGACCGGGGCACGAACCCATGTCCCCTGCATCGGCAGGCGGACTCTCAACCACTGCGCCACCAGGGAAGCCCTCTTGGGGCTGTTTTGAGAAGAGGCAGAAGGTGGTGTGGCCAGGCACGGAAAGATGCGTTGGGAGGGCTGTGACGTGGGGGCTCCCCTTGCGGAGGCTCTGATCCTTTCTTTCTCCCAGTGTACCTGAGGTGCACCGGTGGGGAAGTCGGTGCCACGTCTGCCCTGGCCCCCAAGATTGGCCCCCTGGGTCTGGTAAGTCATCCTTGTGGAGGGGCGCTTTTTGTATGCGGAGAGCAGAGTTCGACTCTGGCTTGTGCAAACACGATTGTGTCTGAGGTGTCCCTGACAGTGAGCGATTGCCATCCCTAGCTAGGCCTGAACTGGTACTAGCCGTCACAGAAAGGTTGTAGGTAAAGATGGAACCTGGTACCTTGAACCTGTAACTTTCCAGTGCCTCTTAGCTGCTGTTCTTTGTGTCCCTGAGAGACGGGATAGAGGAGGTTTTTGAAGTCAAGAGTGGCTTAGTGACACTGCATTGCCTACTTGGCCTGTTTCCTAGGGAGATGGGCATAATGGCTGCTGGGAAGATAAAATGGGGTGTGACATGAAGATCTCGGTGAATGTTACAGTAGCTTGTATAAACAACTCTGCTCTGAAGCTACTGGTTAATATGATTAGCTTTACTTAGACTCAGACTTATTTACCTGCTTTTTCCTCCATTTTATACTCTTTACTGAACTTCCTTTTTCATGAATATAATCAGGCCTTTATTCCTTGAGCAGTGGTCTCCTGTCTGAAAAGCTCTCCCACCATGGTTTTGCTTAAGCAGTGTCCTCATTACTCTTCCTTGTCCCTTAGCTCAGCTGGCACTCACTGGACATCTCTCCTGTTTAGGGAATTGTAAAGGGGCAAATGCCCAGACCTCATCCCCACAGATTGACTAGGGTTGGTCAGACACAAGGACCTGGTGCCTTTAAAGAGACCCCCGGTGATTCAGATGTAAGAGAGTTGAAAATTACCACATAGGTCCTTAGGAGAGGGTAGGTAGATAAGGGCCCTGGTCCCATTGTGGCCTTGAACCTGCAGTTTACAGCCCTGGACCAACTAAACCTGCAGCCTCAGTTTTCCAGTTTAGTATGGTGATAGCCGTGCCTCAATTGGGCAGGCAAAGTTAAACGTGTTTCAAACAGCTTGCTTGTGCTGCCAAGTGAGGAGGACCGGGCAGATTTCCAGACTGCTTCCATGTGGGGCCTGGTGTGATCATATACCTTTTATTTCTGCAGTCTCCAAAAAAAGTTGGTGATGACATCGCCAAGGCAACTGGTGATTGGAAGGGTCTGAGGATTACAGTGAAACTGACCATTCAGAACCGACAGGCCCAGGTACTTGGTTTGAGGGAGGGCAGAGGTAGGGATTGCTGGGAGGAAGGTTTTTTGCTGACATGGTCACCTGCCACCAGTGGTGAGGTAAGAGCAATTTTATCTGTGGGGAAGGCTTTTGAGAGCATGGGTCAGATATTAACTCTTCTCACTTTTGAGACACTGGGTAAATCACTTATGTTTGCTGGGGTAGGACGTGTTTCAGGTTGTGAAAATTAACCTGAATGTACAGTAAATGTGGCATCTGGCCCCATGGATTCTGAGAGCCAAGGTGCATGGTAGTATTAGTTGTTCTCATTGGAGGGTGGGGTAGGGTATGTTGTTCCCATTGAGAATCTCTTCTGCAGATTGAGGTGGTACCTTCTGCCTCTGCCCTGATCATCAAAGCCCTCAAGGAACCGCCAAGAGACAGAAAGAAGCAGAAAAACAGTGAGTGGCTTTTTCCCTGGTAGTATGTGAGTGGTATTGTGTGCCCAGTGTTTGATACACAGCTGCACGTGCTCCCTTTAATGAAACCTAGGGATGGCACAGGTATTTGTTAAGCTGTTACAGAGCTAGGCACTGCCAAGAAGTGCCATGTGGCTCTCCCCAATCCCTGGTGTGGAACAGATCCCACTCAATACTTGCAGGAGGGACATGTTCAGGCAGGGTGAAGAAACTTACGATAACCAGTAATCAAGAAAGAGCAGCTTCTTAGCTGGATGACAGACCCTATGGACAGCTTTAATCAACCTCAGTCACTTCAGCATGTTTTTTCTCCTCTTCAAAACAGTCCTTTCCACTTAAGGTTAGCAAAGACTTGACTTTGTCCCTAGCCACCCGCCACTGCACCTGACCAGTTTTCTTTTGGCTGGTGCAATCCAGTGGTGAGCTGATACTAAACCCCAGCTTAGGAAACAGGGTTGTTCTTCATGTGGATGACTCTGTGCCGAAAGCATGGGAACAGGTTAGAAATGGATGAGGGAGGACTGACTGGTCTGCTCTGCTCTGGCCTCAGGTGGTAAAAAGCTTTTGCTGTTTTTTATTTTCTGCAGTTAAGCACAGTGGAAACATCACTTTTGATGAGATTGTCAGCATTGCCCGACAGATGCGGCATAGATCTTTAGCTAGAGAACTCTCTGGTAAGAACAGAACAGTATGGGGCTGCCTTAAATTGTCACGCAAGATGTATTCACTTAGTGGCATTTTCCCACTTAGAGGGGACTTTATTCTGTAAGACCTGAAATTGGGGTGCGGTGTCTTTCTGGGTTTGGAAGAATCTGGGTATCATAGGACCTGTGGACATTTTTGCATTCAGAGCTTTTAAATATATGGAGCTATGAATTTTGGATTAGGGGAGCAGTGATGATTATTCCTGTATTCCATAAAAGTTTTTCCTCTCCTTGCCTGTATTTCCCCACTGGTATCTGAGGATTGTGAGGGACGACAGGCCCTCTGATTCTACCTTTTCTTAATTATAGGAACCATTAAAGAGATCCTGGGGACCGCCCAGTCTGTGGGCTGCAATGTTGATGGCCGCCACCCTCACGACATCATAGATGACATCAACAGTGGTGCAGTGGAATGTCCAGCTGTAAGTGACTTATGCATTGATTTGCTTAAAATTAGGGTGAAAACTGGAGGGGAAGCTAATGTATCCTTGGGGAAAAGGTGGAAAATTCTGTAAGTGCTCAATAGTGGGGTTGGGAGATAAGGTTTTTTGGTCCTATTACTGAGAGGGTTTTTTTTTTTTTCTTTTCCACAGAGTTAAGAACTGCAAAGAAAAATAATAAAGGGTTATTTGACAAGCAGTGGACTTTCTGATGTGGCCTCTTCCTTGGGGGAGCCTAGGCTTTGTGGTCAAATGGTGGTCATTGAGGCCAGGGTGACAGAATCTGGGGATGAAGCAGCAATCTGTGGACAACACATTTCTGTCCTGTATGGGACTAGCTCAGAAGATACCTAGAAAGGAAGTCTGCTTTTTGGAGACACATTCATGGAGCTCCTCAAGATAAAGTTCTTGGTCAGAAAGAAAACTTGGGGAATTAAACATAATAAACACCCAGGAAAGAAGCTCTTCATCCCAAACCAGTTTAATCATTTGGTGGGTTCTGGGCCCAGGGCCCATGATTCAAGGCTTTGCTCTCCATTCCAGTGTACAGCTGTGGTTCAGAACCACTGATGGGACAACCAAAGAACCTGACCTTTATGAGTCCTCTTCTGTAGTTAATTAGCAGCTCCTAGACCTACCCTGGTTTGCTTTAAACCAGTCACAGACTATTTTCTAATGAACGCTTTCACCTTTCCTAAGCCTCTCCCTTGTCTTTTTCTTAGTTCTGTTCCTTTTGAGTTTCTAGAGTTCATCACTCACTTTCACCTTCTTTGATATGCAATGAATGAACCTCAAATACCTGGACACTGAGACAAAGCTACCGGAGCAGCCTGAAGTACCACCTGGAAGGGGCTTCTGGGCACTAGCCTAAAGGGAGTTGGGAATGACGGCACCAAGAACTTCGTTTCCCTGCCATTAGCCACTTGGCTGTCCCATTTGGTCATGGTGGTTTAGGTGGTTTTTAATCACAGGTGCAAGCAGGGGTGGAAAACTGCTTTAGTGGAAAGGACTGCCTGAGATTGCTGGAGTGAGGAACATTCCAGGGCACGTGGCAAGTCATCAAGGAATCAAAGCTAGAGGCCTTGGGTGATGGCTGAGGGTATAACCAGCTTACCTTACAGTAGACCAGTAATGGGGAGTCTCAAATCAGGCTTACCTAACCAAAAACCAAGTAAGCTCACAGCAGTTTATAAGTGCTGAGATGAGATCTACACCAGTTGGGTGCAAGGGAGAAAGCAGGCCAACAGGCTAAAGAGCTTAATTTAAAAGATACTCAGCTGTCAGGAAGAGGGGAAAGTAAAAATGACTCGCCTGCCTCTGAGCCAGGGAAAGCACGGCTGCCGTCACGTTGCCCCAGGTTTGTTAGCCTTCCCTCCCTTAGGAACTCCGTTTAAAGGTATGTGCCTTGCTGAGGGATTTCATTAGCTTCTTCCTGCACCCTCAACCTCACTGTCCTTCCTCGGTCTTTTCTTGACAGCAGTAACTAGAATAGAGCACTTGAGCAGCTCAGAAAGTGCAGGTTGTGTGCAGCTGTGTCTAGATTCAGCATCCCTCCCCCAGCCCCGTTCTAGTAACAGCTGGCTCTAGAATCCCCTTCCTCACTTGAATTCACTCCCCCAAATCTTAAACCTCAGTGGCCCCACTGTGGGGAATACTCGTTCCCGGCTAATGTTCTTGATTCTCCTGTTTCAACAGCCCTCATTCAAGCAGAGACTACTACGACCACACCACTGCCAAAATACCTGGCCTTATAAGTAGGAACGAAGTCTTTCACTCATTCTTTATAAATCGTTTCTGGAGTGCTTTTACCACTGAATTAAATCTTTAAAACAGTGTAATTGGGGTTGGGTTGTCTAAGAAGATGTTGAGAAAGAAGAGAGCACCTGAGACCTTCCAGAAGCAACATGTAAAATAGTGACTATTTATTAAAGGTGCTTTTGCATGTGGCTCTGAGCTAGACTTAAAGTCAGATGTCCCCAGATGCCTTCAAATTACCTGTCAGGTCCCCATCCACTTTGGTTATGTTCCCAGTTACTCTCCAGCATGGAGTCTCTGATGTCTAATGAAAGCTGAACTACACCTGAAGGCCTTCCCACACTCACTACATTCATAAGGTTTCACACCAGTGTGAATTTTCTGATGCTGACTAAGGGATGAGCTCTGGTTAAATGCCTTTCCACACTCATTGCACTCATAGGGTTTTTCTCCTGTGTGAATTATATGATGTCGAATAAGGGCTGAGCTCTCACTGAAGAATTTCCCACATTCATTACATTTATAAGGCTTCTCCCCAGTGTGGGTCTTTTGGTGGATTATAAGGTTTGTGCTTTGGCTGAAGGCCTTCCCGCACTCACTGCACTTGTAGGGTTTCTCTCCAGTGTGAGTCCTCTGGTGGTTTGTGAGGTTTGCACTCTGGCTGAAGGCCTTCCCACATGCATTACATTTGTAGGGTTTCTCCCCTGTATGGATTCTCTGGTGCTGAATAAATGCTGCACAGTAGCTGAAGGCTTTCCCACATTCGCTGCACTTGTAGGGCTTCTCCCCTGTATGAGTCCGCTGGTGGTTTGTAAGATTTGCACTGTGGCGGAAGGCCTTCCCACAGTCACTGCATTCATAAGGCTTCTCTCCAGTGTGAATTCTCTGATGCTGAACAAGTGCTGAACAGTCACTGAAGGCTTTCTCACACTCACTACATTTGTAAGGCTTTTCTCCAGTATGAGTTCGCTGGTGTTTTGTAAGGTTTGCATTCTGGCTGAAGGCTCTTCCACATTCACTGCATTTATAAGGTTTCTCTCCAGTGTGAATCCTCTGGTGCTGAGTAAGAGATGAGCTCTGGCTGAAGGCCTTCCTGCATTCATTGCACTCATATGGCTTCTCCCCAGTGTGGCTCTTCTGGTGCTGAGAAAGGGAAGAACAGTAACTGAAGGCTTTGCCACATTCATTACATATGTACGGCTTCGCTCTGTGAGGTTTAATTATATCTGAATTCTTCCTGAAGCTCTCTGTGTGTGTTTCACATTTATGGGGTCTCACTTCTGTAGGAACTCTCTGCTGTGGAGAAAGAACTGGTCTCAGATTGAAGCTCTTCCCCAGTTCACTGTTCCTGTGATCTGACTCCCCAGAGGGCATCTCTACACTTGGGTCTTGGAATGATTCTTCAGAAATGTCTTGTTCAGGTGGTGATTCAGATACAATCTTCCAATCTAAAGAATATTTACAAAAGCAATTTTAAAGATTCTTTTGGTGAAAGAAAAGATACCGAAAGACAAAAGGCTGAAGGAGTCTGGCTGAGCTCTTATGTGGGACAGGTTCGATGCTTCCACCCCCTTCCACCCAGGATGTTTCTGTTATAACCACAATGATCAGAAAGCTTTTTAGAGACATGAGCACTCTTTGCTCCCTTTCCTAAACAGCAGAAGTTTATCCTGAACCTGCCTCAGATGCACTCCTCTCCTTTCTTTCTGACACTCCTCTCCTGTGCTTTTGCCAAGTACTGGGTTGTCTTAAGCTGTCTTTTTTTTTTTTTTTTTTAAGCTGTCTTCTTAGTCACAATTCTTGGTGTGGTTTTGGGCAACCTGCTATTACCAGGTTTGAACAATTCACTTAAAAAAGCTGATGACTGATGCCAGCAGGATGAATGTTTTCACCTATCATATCAGCAAGATTTCAAAAAAAAAAGGTTAATTCTAGAGTGTTGTTAAGAGTGCAGCATTTGGGATACCTCACACACTGGTGCGGCTGCATAAATGGACAGGCTTTCTGGAGAGTAATCTGGCTGCATGTGTCAAGAGTCCTTAAAATGCTGACACAGAATTCCACTTCACCTGCATTAACATCAGTTGTCAACACTGCATCATTTGTCAAATGAAAAGCAAATACCTAAATGTTTAATAACGAGGAATGACTATAGTATAGCCAATCAAGGGACACTGTTCAGCAGTTATAAGTCATGTTTGAAATCTGTACATTATAATTCCTTTTGTAGAAAGGTATTTACTGAAAAAACACTGGCAACTTATACAATGTGAAGATAAGCTGTGTTGTCTTTGGCTTGTGGGATTAGGCAGGGGTAGTTTTTATTTTCTTCAATGCTTATCTGTATTTTCTAATGTTCTCCAGTGACTATTATTTTTATAATAAAAGTTATAAAAACCTTGCTTTCAAGGACTAAGCAGTGATAAAAATAAACAACATGCTGTTAGGTGAAAGAAGAAATATGTAAAATTACATACTGTTAATTTTAGAAAATGCTGCTTTTTGTAATACGAAGATTGAAGGTAATACCTCTGTGTGGTGGGATGACAGGAGATCTTGATTTTCTTTTTTATTCTTTTCTAAACTTCAAATGAACTTATTTTTATTAGAAAAAAAGTTATTTTAAAAAGAATAACATTGCTTTTATAATATGGATGGGGGTGGGTGATATTTTTAAAAAGAGTTACTGATTCTTAATCCCCTTTGGGACCTCATTCATTTTAAGAGAAAACCTTAAAGTGTGAATTAATGTATAATATTTGCGAAGTATTAAAACTAAGTGAACCCAATGGTCCCAGACATCTCTCTCTGTCTCCTTCATAGAGGCTTATAGCTAAGGGAGTGAAGTTTTAGGGAAGGCTATGGAGCTTCTTTTCACAAGGGTCAATTTTCCTGAAAAGATTCTTCCTGTTTCTACCTTATTTAGGAAAACAGCAGGTTAGTTTTAGGTATGCTTTATTTGAATTTCTATACAGAATCTTGACCCAGACTGCCTGGGTTCAAATCTGGGTTCAACCTCTTACGAGCTGTGTGACTCTGGGCAAATTACTATGCCTTGGATTTATTATTTGTGAATGTAGCTCTCTTCCAGAATTATTAAGAGGACTAAATGAGCTAAAACACAAAGGACCCAGAATGATACCTGAGGAATAGCAAGTGTTATATGAGTGCTTGTTATTATCTTGGACCTTTTCCTTGTAAATCATATTAAATGGTTTCCCATTAAGCAGGTTTCCCTCTAAGTTGCACATGCATTCAAAGCCCAGTCTACTAAGAGCACCGAAGTCCCTGTTTCGGGTTGCGGGTATCTCTATGTTACTTGGTATTTGGTCTTACAGCTCTCAAAAACTGACCATCTATCTGAGTAAAAGATGGAAAGGAGAAGAAAAGCGACAACAAAAGAAGCAGTGGGAGAAAAAAGCAATTAAGAAGACTATGCGGGGAATTCCCTGGTGGTCCAGCGGTTAGGACTCTACGCTTCCACTACAGGGGGCATGGGTGCTGGCTCCTGTATAAGACGGTCTAATTATGTTCGAAACTGAATATACCCAAAACAGAACCACTGATTTTCCCTTTCAAGCCAATGTCTTTGTCAGTCTTCCCATTTACCCAACTGCTCAGGCCAGGGTCATCCTTAATGTCTCTTTTCCCTCACATCCAGTCCACTAGCAAGTCATGTTGGCTTTAACACCCAAGTATGTCCTGAATCCTCCTCCTCAGCCGCCACCATCCTCTCACTGGAATGTCCTAACTGATCTCCCTGCTTCTAGTCTTGAACACTGAAAGTCTAGTCTCCACACATGTTATCTTTTCAAACACAAATATTATCCCTTCCCTGCTCAAAACCCTCAATGGCTTCCTATCTTCCTATTTGAATAAAACCTGAACGCCTCCCATGGCCTCTAAGCCTTACATGATCTGACCCCTGCCCAGCACCTTCCCTCTTGTTTACTGAGTCCTAGGCTCTTCTCATCCTAACACAAGTCTAACTTATTCCCAACTCAAAGCCTCAACACGTGGTATGGCCCAGAATGTTCCTCCTCCGGATACTTACACGGCTGGCTCATTCTCTTCCTTCAGATCTCAGCTCCGGTGTCACCTCCTCAAAGTGGTCTTCCCTGTCCATCCGATCTAGGAGAGCCCCCACCCCACCCATATTCCCCTTTCTTACAGTACTCATCACCATCCAATATTGTATCGGTTATTTTGTTTACTTGCTTTATCTACGTTCCTCACTAGGATGTAAGCAGGGCCTACATCTTGTTCTCTGTTGCACCTCCAGTAGCTAAAACAACGCCAGGCATGTACCACGCAGTGAGGCAAAGGCAGGTCGAAGACCTGGGTCTGTCACGGTGGGAGGGGTGGGATGGAATAATAGCTCTGAAACCAGCCCAGGAGGCACAGCGATGCCCAGGATGCTCGGTGGGTCTCAGAGCAGAGGTGCGACATCACAGGAGCAGTGTTTTAGTTACTCTAATAGCCAGATTTAAAACTTTCCTCCAGCTACTTCACTATTACAGAATTAATACCGCCCTACATTGTCGACAACTTTTTTTCAAATAAGTTTGTCAAAGAGTGAGACAGGTTTTGTTATCTACATTTTTTCAGATATAGAAACAGACGACCACAATTTAGTGGTTTACTGTGAATCCATGTAGTTAATATGTAGCAAGCCAGGACCTGGATGCGTCTTTCATGGGTCCACATCCAAAGCTGCTTCCACACTAATACTCTACACTAATACCTCAGGGCACAGATCCTTTGTGGTAACACCTTTTCCCAACTTCTGTTTCTAGTGACATGGTGATTTGAATCTTTTTCAGTAACCTTTATAGGATCCTGAACCCCTCTGAGACTGTGATGAAATCTTTTCCCAGAAAGATGCAGTTATTGCCACAGAACACTCTATTCAATTCCCAAAGTTCCACACAGGGTTCTCTGGATTCAGGTTAAAGGTCCTGCATAACAAGTATGCTGTGCTGGGAAGCAGGGGGTTTGGGAGAAGGAAGCAGCAGGCAGTGAGGCTCTTGGTAAAGGGAAGTATTTCAGCAAGTGTGAGTGGTGCCCAGAGTTACAAGGGCTGAGGTGACATGTGATAGGCTGCTTAGAAAGAGGATAAAATGTGAAGAGAGTTCAGATGAACCGTGCACAAAGTAAGCCAGAGGCTTTGTTTTCATTGTCCTACAGCAACCATAGAAGATATAAAGCATTAGACCGCATTTTTAGAAAAATTTAAAATTTTGTCGCTTTAAAATTGTTAAGTTCATTGTACCTCTGATGCTTTAAGTTTCAAAATATCAGAAGTGGCTGGAACCACAGGTCCTGCCAGAGGTCAGACATTTGCAAGGGCTGAAATATGAAGGTGGGGGTGGAGTGAGCAGCCTTAGATGAGTAGCAAGAGATAAAGGCAGAAACTATGGTTTCTCTTGCTCGTTTTCCCTAAGTTTCTTAGTATCAGCCCTTCAGAAAATTCCAGCATGGCCACGAAGAGGGAGAGAAAGGGTGTGGGTGCAGAATCCAATAAAGGGTTAGTCAGAGAGGGGAGCAGCAGTAGGTGTCACAGCTGAAGCACGGCTAAACGTGGGTACTTGAGATCCTCAGTGAGGTGAACCCGAAGCAGGGAATGTGCTAGGCCAGCAAAGATGACTCTCATTTCCCAGAGGCCAGCAATACCACCAGTGCTCCCAAATGCCTCCCAGCCTGGGAGGCTGAGTAGACAGCGTGGAATAGAGGGCTTTGGAGTCTGACTGTTGTTGCTTCAAACCCCAGCCTCGCCACTTTCTAGCTGTGAGGCTCTGAACCAGTGAGTTAGCCTTTCTCAGCTTTATTTTCCTCATCTATAAAACAGGGATAATAATATCTACCTCACCAGTCGTTAAAATACTCAAATGCACTAACGCATGTTTCAAAGGGGCTTTTGCTCCCGAGACTCTGACTGGCTTAGTGCTTGCTCACTTACCTGGACAGGTACTCCTTAGGCCTTCTCTCTCTAGCATCCATGAACCTTCCCTTTGTTCCAACTGGGAGTTCATACCAGACTGGGAGACTGGAAGTCCTATTTAAGGGGGAAAAAAGTGGGGTTTAGAGATCTGTACTAAGTATAAATAGCCTCCCAGAACTGAGGGGAGTGGAAACAGGTCATTCATTTCATTCATTCAACAAATATTTATTGAGCACTGACTTGCTACCAGGCACTAGGGGACACAGCAGTAAATAAGATAGATACGGTGCCAGGGTCTTAGTAGAGCATTTCTGAAAAGAGCTAAAGTAACAGCCTCAAGGAGGGGTCAAGCCAGGGAGCTAAGCAAGCCCATAAAGCCAGATACTTAAGAAGTTGGGAACTTAGTGACTATGGAGGAACTGGCCTGAAGGCTACCCCACCCTTCCTGGGAAATAAGAAAACGGGGAGGTGCAGCCTCAGGGGGAACAAAATGAAACTGCCTATTTCCCAAACCAGAATGCAGAGATCTTTCACTAGGGAATGAGGAGGAACAAACACTATCCCTCTGGTGCAGCAGAGCCACTCAGGATCACTCGACACTGGAAGTAAAACATTTTCAGAACTGAACAAATTCTGCATTTTAAATGGTTTCCTTACCCAGTAGGACCAGGTTTCTGGACTTTTCTGGCATCCCTTTCTTGAACCTGTCCCTCGGAGTAGGGGCCAACTGCCTCCATCCCTTCTGGGTAAAAGCTACAGTCACACTGTTGAAAGGTGTGGATCCCTGAAACAACAAGCATATTCCTTCTTGCCCAGTGGCCTTAGAATACGAGGGGGTGGGGAGGTTGGCAGCTTTGGGTGTGTTGGTTAGCAGGCCTACAAAGGGTCTTTGAAAAGACTCAGGGTAGTTCCAGAAAAGCATTTATTGATCACTTCTTATGTGCCTAACACTATATTGGATATTGATGCACAAAAATAAATAAAATACAGTCTCTCTTGTCTTCACATGTTTTATAACTCTAGTAGACTTTATACATAAATAGAAGAAACTATGTATATATATGAGCAGTAATTGGGCAGAACTAACAGGTGCTTGGGAATTAAAAGCGCCAATATAGAAAAAACAAAATTAGAATGTGTGAGTTTATGCAACAAGGAATCAGCTGCAAATTAGCAAAGAAATGTGAATGATTAATGTTTTCAGAACATTTAATAAATATTCCTGCTTACTCAGACATCACACAGTACAGCAGGAGAGCCAGCACGTATGCAACCACCTGTAATAATGTGTCAAAGAGATGGACAGATTAGTTGCTAGGATAACAGAGGAGGAATCATAGATGGAGGGCAACCTGGCCTTCAAGGAGCAGGTTCCTCAGATGGAGAAAGAGAAGGATGTCCAAGGCAACGGAGGCATCAGGAGCAAAGGCACGGAGGCAAGGGGGTCTTTGCCTATTTTCAGCTTAGGAAATGGTACCTCCAGTCACCTAGTTGGCCATGTCAGACAACTGGGTGCTATCTTCCCCTTTCTTGCAGCTCCCCACATGTCAACTGCACATTCATTCTTCCTCCTCAATATCATGAGAATTCATGCATTTCTCTCCATGCCCCTGTCACTGCCTTGCTTTAAGCCACCATCGTTTCCCAATTCATAACTAGTTTCCTGATTTCTAATTTTACCTGTCCTTCCAATACATCCTTCACACTGAGAAATGCACTAAACGGGACAAAGAGGGTCATTTTAAAAAACGATGGAATATTTAAAACATTTGGGTCATTTTATAATAATCAAGAGAGTAAAATCCATTATGAAGATGTAAGGGTCATGAACCAAATAACAAATATATAATTCATAAAGAAAAAACTGTAGGAAGTACAAGGAGAAATTTAAAATATAGCTACAAGAGATGTTAAACAACTTAGTTGTTAACAGAGTTAATACAAAATAAACCAAAAAATAAAGGTATGGAAGAAATGAGTAATTTAATAAGGTTGAGCCATAAATCCTACAGCTGCAATCACACTATACCTGGATGTTTTGTGTGGAGAAGAGACAAACTTTGCCTGCATGGAGCACAGCCCAGCTAAATGTGCAGACAAGAAACCAAAGTCACAATTTTGGCATATCTAAAAAAATAAAGACCCACCACCAAAAATATTCAATCTATATGAACAAAACAGGAAGAAAATGAATTAGGGGATTCAACTCAAGAGATTTTGAAAAGTGAATTTTAAAATAAACCTAAGGAAAGCAGAAGCAAAAAAACTAACACAGAAAATTTTGTTAATAAACAGTAGAACTGATGAGGAATCCAAGAGCAGGCATTCTAAAAATGAAAACAGACCAATTCCTAGTCTAGTCAAGAAAAAGAAAGGGAGAAGACAGCTCTTACTCTCATAGAAGGACTATGAAATGGAATTTATTAGAAATAATTCTGTAGAATACTCTTAATGAAATTGGGGAAATATTAATCAAATTCTACTAAGTGTAAATAAAAAGAAGGTTACAAATCAGGACAAACCCATTTGGGGAAAACAGAAAAAAAAGAATATGACTAAAAGGACACAAATCAAAATGTTAAGTGTTATTTCTTTGTAGGATTAAGTGTAATTTTGGGGGGGTATGTTGTCTACACTTTTCAGGTTTTCTACAAAGAACATGAATTCCTTTTGTAATTAAAAACCGAAAACACCCTTAATATTAAAAAAAAAAAAAAAAAAAAGAGGCTGCCTTTCAGAGTAAATTTCCAACTTACTTGGGGCCCAGCTGTGAGGAGACCACCTGCCATTCCTTCCTCTTCTGTGCCTTCCTCTTGGGGAAGGGCAGGATCTGGAGAAGGTGGCTCTGGAGGATGAGAAAGAAAGCAATGAGGCATAAAATTTACATCTCACCAAGCTAGAAAGTCTCAAATTTTCACTCTGAAGAGAGTGTTCAAATGACATTATAGGTCCCAGGGCTCATTGAGGCTGAATTTGCAGACATGCAATGGGACAGAAATTTTCCAATTTCCCTTCCTACCTCAGAAGTTCCATCAATTGACTCAAACATAGGGAGGCATTAGAGTGTAACAGACTCTCAAGTATTCCAGATCTACCACTTACCAGCAGTGTACAAATCATGTAACCTCTCTAAGTCTCATTTTTCTCATCTGTAAAATGAGGATAATATCCCATGTAAAGTTGCTGTGAAGATTTAAATGCAGACAAAGCAGTTGACACAATGCTTAGCATGTAAATATACAGCTTACAACTATTACCAATTAAGTTCCTTGGAGAAAGTGGCTCTGCAAATTTAAGACATTTGCTTAAACAAAAAAAGAGGTAATGACCAAGTGGGATTCATCCCAGGAATGCAAGGTTGGTTCAACAAATGAAAATCAATCTGTATAACACACTATATTAATATAAAGGGGAAAAAAAAACCATATGATCATCTCAGTGAACTCCAAGAAGGCCATTTTACAGAATCTGATACCTTTCATGATAAAACACATCCAATAAACTAGGAACAGAAGGGAACTTCCTCAACTTGATAAAGAGGCATTTACAAAAAACCCAGAGCTAAAGACTGATGCTTTTCCCCTAAGATCAAGAACAAGACAAGGATGTCTGCTTTTGCCACTTCTAACCAGTATTATACTGGAAGTTCTAGCCAGAGCAATTAGGCAAAAACAAGCAAACAAGCAAACCAAAGGCATACAGATTGGAAAGGAAGAATTTAAACTACCTGTATTTGTGAATGGCATGATTTTGTATACAGAAAATCCTAAGGAATCCACAGAAAACTATCACAGCTAAACAAGTTCAGCAAGGTTGCAGGATTCAACATGAATATACAATAAAAAAAACAACTCAATTAAAAATGGGCAAAGGATTGAATAAACAGTTCTCCAACTGTATCTCTATACACTAGTAATGAACAATCCAAAAATGAAATTTTAAATTCCATTTACAAGAGCATTAAAAGAACAAAACACCTAGGAATAAACTGAACAAAAGAAGTGCAAGAGTTTGATTACTGATGTTATAAGCAAAAAAGTATAAATAACATAGGTAGGATACTTATTTTGGTATGGATTAATTTACTTTACTGTCTTAGCCATATCTACCTCTAATCTCTTGTGACTAGTATTCTTCTTAAAGTTGTTTTTTCAAAATGTTATTATTTTTTAATTTTTAAAATTAAATTTCACACATCATCCTCAACACTGCATTTTATATGTAATAGATTTAAAATTGTTGACACCTCTAGTTGACCTTTCTCTGTAGACCATAAAGTCTTTAATTGAGAAAAATCATTCCCTACAGACACTGAGGTATCTGTTAAGCTCAGAGCAATTTCTCATAAATGGATGTTATTCTCAATCCTAATTCTTTGTTTTTTTAATGTGTAAATATTTCAGAACAAATATTTTTATGGATACTGTTACTTTTGCTTCCATTTAGATACTTTTCTTTAATAAAAAATCATCAAATCTCAAAAAAAAAAAAAGTGAAAGACATTACATTGAAAATTACCAAACATTGTTCAAGGAAATTACAGAAGATCTAAACTTTCTACAAAGCAACAGTAATTAAAATAGTGTGGAACTGATATAAGGATAGACATATAGATCAATGGAGAAGAACTGAGAGTCCAGAAATAAATCCATACATTTATGGACAACTGATTTTCAACAAGAGTGCCAAGAAATTAAATTTCTTTTCAAAAAAATAGAGATGGGACAACTGGATATCTACATGCAAAAGAATGAAGCTGGACTCCTACCTCACACCACATATAAAAACCCAAAATGGATCAAAGACCTAAATGTAAAAGCTAAAACTTCTAGAAGAAAATACAGATATAAATCTTTATGACCTCTGATTAGGCAATGGGTTTCTTAGACATGATACCAAAAGCACATGCAACAAAAGAAAAGCTAAACTGGATTTCATAAAAATTAAAAACTCTGTGCTTTAAAGGACACTGTCAAGAAAGTGAAAAGATCTGCAAATCATATATCTTCTAAGGGTCTAGTATCCAAAATATAAAAAGAATTCTTTATATTAAAAACTCAACAAAGACAGACAAATAACCCAACTTAAAAATGGGCAATGGATTTGAATAGGTATTTCTCTAAGTAAGATACAAACAGCTATTAAGTATATGAAAAGATGCTCAACATCATCAGTCAGTGGAGAAATGCATATCAAACCATTATGAGATACCACTTCACACCAAGATGGCTAAAATTAAAAAGATGGAAAAAAAACAAGTGTTGATGAGTATGTAGAGAAACTGAAATCCTCATACATTACTACTGGGAATGTAAAATGGCGCAGCCACTGTGGAACACAAGTCTGGCAGTTCCTGAGAAAGTTAAACAGAGTTACCAAAGTTACCAGAGTTATACAATAATTCCTCTCCTAAGTATATATAAACCCTAGAAAAATGAAAACACATCCACACAAAAACTTGTGCATGCATGTTTATGGGATTATTCATAATAGCCCAAACTGGAAACCACCCAAATGTCCAACAACTGAGGAAGAGATAAATGTAGCATGGTATAATCCATGTAATGGAATATTATTCAGCCATAAAACGTAGATTCCTTCATGTTACAACATGGATGGACCTTGAAACGTTATGCTAAGTGAAAGAAGCCAGACACATATACTGTATGATTCTATTTTCATGAAATGTCCAGAATAGGCAAATTCATGAGGACAGAAAGTATTGAATAGATTAATGGTTGCCAGGAACTAGGAGGAAGGGAAAATGTGGAGTAATACCAGTTTCTTTCTGGGGTGATGAAAATGTTCTGGAATTAAATAATGGTGATGGACTTCCCCGGTGGTCTAGTGGTTAAGACCCGTGCAGGGGGCATGGGTTGGACCCCTGGTTGGGGAACTAAGATCCTGCATGCCGCAGCCAAAAAAAAAAGGTGATGGTTGCATAACTTTGTGAATATACTAAAAGCTACTTAATTGTACACTTTAAAAGTGAATGCATGTAAATGATATCTCAGTTTAAAAAGGTGCTTTCAAAAGCGTCATTTTAGTTGATGCTTACAGTTCTTAGAGGTGAACGAGGTAGTTAACGTTATTTTACCTTTTCCTCCATGAAGAAACACAGGCTAAGAAAGCTGGCTGGTACCCCAGAGCTTAAACAGGAATCCTAGCCTTCTGATTCTAAATCTCCAGTATCCTCCACGATTTCACAATCCAGCTGGGTTGAACCCATCCTCAATATGAGGTGAAGCCAACGGGCTCCCATTCCGAACATCCCTGATGCTTCAAGAGGGCTGGAAGATCAGAAGCAATAGAGGAGGCCCTGAGTAAGTCCCATTTTCTTTCCCAGGGCCCATTTCTCTCTACTTTCTAATGCCATGGGTCCATCAACAGATCGGAGTAAGGGACAGGACACTCAGAAATGATCCAGGGCTGAGCTCCTCAAACTTTTCTGACCCCGGAATTCTTTATTCCACAAAAAGGATCGTCCCCCAACCACTTGTGGAAAGGATGACCGCCGAATTCTGATCTGGGTCACACAGCACTGTTAGCGGACAAGCTAGAAGCCACAAACCGCTCCACCACTCCGTCTCACCTCCTTCCTCCAGCATTTGGGTCCCACCTCGCGCCACCGCCTCCCAGCAGTTTTCTGAGCGCCAGCCCCGCTCTGGGCTCTTCTCTCAGGCCTGTCCCCTTAAAGGCCGGGTCTGAGCCTGCGGTGCTGAGCCCGGTCCGGCCTGTCCAGCCGGGTCTTTCACTGTCTCCCCAGCCACAGCCAGGCCTCGGCTGGGGAGCCCGTGGCGCACCTGCCTCGGTCTCAGGCAGAACACCACGTGAAAAAGCCGCTGCCACCTACGCGAGAAAGCTCCCGGCTCCCGCCACCAGCGTGAGCTCAGAAACTCGCTCCGAAGGGGACGGCGCCTGAATATCGCCACTTCCGGTCATGCGCACATGCCTCCCTGCCCCACCGGACTCCATTTCCCAGAAATCTCCGGGCTCGTTACTAGCCAAAGCCTTTTCTTGTCTCTCGGTGCCAGGTTGTGACCCGCACACCCTCGTGGACCGTATTTCCTAGCGAGGCTTCCGCCTGTTCTTGCTTCCAGAATCTACTTCCCATCACGCTTTGTTGCACATGCCTTTCAGGTCCACTGAATACAATGACTGGGGCCTCTTGGACAGGAAGAGACTTGGCCGCGAAGGCTCACGGGAGCAGTGCTTTTAGCGCAGGCGCAGATCTGCACTAGGGCTAGGCGCCTGGTTTCTGCACAGGGATTTGACGTTCCCGGGCCCGGCTCCACGAGGTCCTCTCCCTCGTCAGTCAGCTCAGGGCCCAACCCCAGCCACCTTCACGGTCCTCTTGCGCCCTTCTGATAGTTTGGGAGGGGTAAAGGAAGTGAGGGCCCCTCAGTGTGAACGGGGCAGCCGCAGGTTGGCCTGGAACGGTCAAAGTATAAAAGCTTATCAGCAGGAAGACGTCTTCAGTAATCTCAGGGGCAGAAGCACACTTTAACAGTGTTCAGTTAGAAGTGTTGGGAGAGGAGATTCCTGAATATTCTGTCCTTGGGGGCTTCCGTGCTGCCCCAGGGGATATTTCAGTGGGCTTCCTCAGAGCGTTGATGGAATTTCCCCACAAGCCTGTTGATCTTCACTAACCAAGCAATTTTCTGATGAGCAATTTACTTTCAGAGGCATTTTGACGTTAAGGAGATGAGAATGTGTTACCTGGGAAGCGGAAATGAGTTTGGGGGTCCTAAGCCTCTTTTCATTTTGTACTGTCTCTCTCCCTTTCAATCATAGCTGGTAGTGTTTTTCCCCAATATGATTCTACATTTGTGGGTCTTCTAAGAATCTCATTGGGATTCACTCCGTTAAGCAAGTCACACCCACAGATCTCTTTGAGATAAGCTCTTCTCTACCTTGGGCTTGTGTAATTTTTAGGCTTACAACTTTGGAGGTCAGAAGTCTGAAGTGGACCTCACTGGGCTAAAGTCAAGGTGTCTTCAGGGCTACTTTCCTTCTGGAGGCTCCAGGGGGAGAA